>NW_023416324.1:147433112-147871210 GCF_014108235.1 Myotis myotis | reverse complement strand
TTTTTCCTTCTCTTTTCTTTTTTTGTCTTACCTTTTTTCCTTTTCTCAATATCATTTTTGCACCTTCTTTTCTCTCCCCTAACTCTCTTTTCTCTTGGTGGTCACCTTTATTGGGGTTGGCGTTATTTGGTATCATGAATACATATGTGTTTGAGACTTCTGTTGTTCTATCTTGCTCATGTTTTATTTTGTGCCTTTAAGTCAATTGCAAGTAGAGAGTTGAGCTACATAACCAGACATCCTGAGAGGAGCAAAATGGGGAGAAGGAAGAGAGAGAGGAGGAGACAAAGAGAAACAGCCCCCATATGAAAAAAAAGAAGGAATCACCGGAAAAGGAAAGTAAACAAAATGGAGGCAAGCTATTTGTCAGAGAAAGAATTCGAGCAATAGTCATAAGGACGCTGAAATGAAAGGATGGAAGATAAATTCAACATGTAAGAACCAAGAGGAAATGAAGAAGAACCAAGAAGAAATGAAGAATGACATCGCTTCAATAAAGAATGTAATAGAAAGCATCAATAGTAGACTAAAAGAAGCAGGGGACTGCATCAGTGAGCTTGAAGACAAGATGGAAAAAATATCCAAGCAGAGCAGCAACTAAAAAAAACCCAGAAAAAAACACTTAAAAAAAAAAAAGGAGGAGAGCCTAAGGGAGCTTTGGGACAACATGAAATGAAACAACATCTGCATAATAGGGGTGCCAGAAGGAGAGGAAACTGAGCAAGGAATAGAAAACCTGTTTGAAGAAATAATGTCAGAAAACTTCCCTGATACTGGGAAGAAAAGAAACACACAAGTCCAAGAAGCTCACAGAGCCCCAAACATGATGAACCCTAAAAGACTGACACCAAGACACATTATAATTAAATTGGCAAACACCAATGACAAAGTAAGAATTTTAAAGGCTGCCAGAGAGACAGAAAGTTACCTACAAGGGATCTCCCATCAGACTATCGACTGATTTCTCAACAGAAACATATCAGGCCAGAAGGGAATGGGATGAAATATACAAAGTCATGCAAAGCAAAGCTCTGAATCTTAGAATACTGTTCCCAGCAAGGCTATGAATCAAAGTTGAGGGTGAAATCAGAAGCTTCACAGAAAAAAAGGACTAAGGGAGTTTATTACCACCTAACTAGCAATGCAAGAAATGCTAAAGGGACTGATGTAAAAAGAAGAAATAGGAAGGGAAGAAGAAACACAGGCATAAAGAATAAAAATGGAGGGTCGGAGGGAGACTGTGTGGCAGACAGCCGCGTCCCTTGGGACAGGCACAGCCCCTGACTGGGGAAAGGAGATCTGCGGGAGTCCTGGAGCCGCCAGGGGATTTCAGAGCTGGGTTCTGTGATCACGGAGGACTGAGCCTAAAGGGGGCAGCCTGAAGAGCTGACCAGACCATGCAGTGCCAGCAAGAGAAGAGCTTACAGGAACCAAGCCTTCCCTGTCTCTGCCGCTGGCGTTTGTTTGTTTGTTCTCACTGAATCCTGTTCATGGGACATTTCGGATATAGACACTCACCTGTGCTGAAGAGAGGGAGAGGGTGCGGAGGAGTGGAATCTGGGGAGAGACTGAGGAGAGAAGGGGAGCCAGGAGAGGTGGCAGCGAATTGAGCGCTGAGACACCCCTGAGCCCAGGACTGGGGCAGCCATTCTCTCCAGAGAGTGAGACTCCTCCCCCCAGCCCACAGGCAAGGAGCACAGCCACACCCAGATTCCACCCTGAATGAGATCAAGGATTAAAATAATCTGATCAGTCCCTGGGAGTTAACAGGGTCTGGCCTATAGAGGGATTTTCAATCCCAGCAACAACACAGAGCGGGTAACTATTAAGGAACCAGCTCTGGATAGTTGACCTCTCCAAATCACTTTTAAGTGCGATAGAGATGCTGAATACCCTCAGAGGCCAACCCCAGAACACTGCCACCCAGAGACTGAGCCACAAACTGACTCTTTGCTAAACACAAAATAAGGCAGTCTGGGAAACAAATACGGCCTGCTTTAAAATAAGGACAGTGGTTTACAACACAGAGGAACAGGGAAACTCAACACTCTCCTGAATACCTGGCAGGACTAAAGGCGAGCCAGACTGAAGAATAGAAGAACTGAAGGACCTTCACTACTGCAATTTTTTTTCTTTTTTCACCTTTTAACTAAGAAACCATTTTTTTTCCTTTTTTTTTCTTCTTTTTTTTTCTTTTTTCTTTTTTTTTTCTTTCTTTCTTCTTCTTTTTCCATCACCTGATTTTACCCTTTTAATTACTACTTTCTTATTTTTAACCAGTATTATTACTGCTACCATTTTACAATTTTTTAAAGTGCCATTTTATTTTCTCTTTATTTTATTTTGGGATTAGTGTTCTCCATTCTATTTTCATCGTTATATTATTGGTTGTTTCTAGTTTGCATCCATCGCCCAGGAGCCGTTGCTGGAATTTGTTGGGATTAGTGGCGGTTCTATAGGAGTATTCTCCTCATATAAAAAGTCTCTTCCCCTCTTCCACTTCATTCTCTCTTTCTGCTCTTCTTTTTCTTTTCTTTTCTCGCTTTTATTTTCCCCCATCCTTTTTCCCAATTTCATTTTTGCACTCCTTTTTTCGTCCCTACTTTTCTTTTCTTTTTTCTCTTTTATCTTCCTTCTTCCTTATCCCCTAATTCTCTTAATTCGGGTGGTCACCTTTATTTGGGGTTATTAATATCGTGAATATATTTGTGTTTAGTGCCTGGTACGTGGTGCCTTGTTGGGTTGTATTTTGTGCCTTTAAATCAATGCAGCAGATCCAAGCAACAGCAACCTCCTGAGCACCACACCCTCTGCTGAGGAACAGCAGCTGTACATGAAACCTCCCCCCACCAGCCAGAAGAGCCACCACAGCTGTGAAAAGCACCCACCAGAGGAGCTGCTGCCAACTGAAGAGCAGCTGCTACCGCAACCGCCCGAAGAGCAACCACAGACCAAGGAGTCACTGCCACCCAGGGAGCAGCCACTGAATGACTCAATGTCTAGATATGTCAGTGAGATCAAACATGGGTAGACAAAGAAACCCCCAAAGGAAAGAGAAGGAGGACTCTCCAGAAAAGCAGCTAAGTAATACAGAGGCATGCCACATGACAGAAAAAGAATTCAGAATAAGGGTCCTAGAGTGCATAAACCGGATGGAGGAAAAAATCGACAACCTCTGCAAGAAGCAAGAAGAAACAGATGAAAAAATCAATAACATATGGAAGAAGCTAGAAGAAACAGATGAAAAAATCAACAACTTAAGTAAGACCCAAGAAGAAATGAAGAGTGATATAGCTGCAATGAAAAACACCATTGAAAGTATCAACAGTAGACTAGGAGAAGCGGAGAACCGAATTAGTGAATTAGAAGACAAGGAAGCAAAACACACCCAAAATGTACTGCAATTGGAGAAAAAAATTAAAAGACAGGAGGAGAGCCTAAGGGAGCTTTGGGACAACATGAAATGAAACAACATATGAATAATAGGGGTACCAGAACAACAGAAAGATGAACTAGGATTAGAAAACCTATTTGAAGAAATAATATCAGAAAACTTCCCTGAGGTGGGGAAGAAAAAAGTCACACAAGCCCAGAGAGTCCCAAACAAGGTGAACCCGAAAAGACCCACACCAAGACATATCATAATTACCATGGCAAATGTTCAGGACAAAGAGAGAATTTTACAGGCTGCAAGAGAGAGACGGAAAGTTACATACAAGTGATCTCCCATTAGATTATCAAATGATTTCACAACAGAAACACATCAGGCCAGAAAAGAATGGAAAGAAATTTACAAAGTGATGCAAAGCAAAGGACTGAATCCAAGAATACTCTATCCAGCAAGGCTATCATTCAAACTTGAAGGGGAAATAAGAAGCTTCACAGACAAAAAAAAGGCTAAGGGAGTTTATCACCACCAAGCCAGCAATGCAAGGAATGCTAAAGGGACTGGTATAAAAATAAGAAATAAAAAGCTCAGAAAGAAAACAGCCACACAAAAACAGAAATGGCTACAAACAAGTACCTTTCAATAATAACTTTAAACGTAAACGGACTAAATGCTCCAAACAAAAGACATCGAGTGGCTGAATGGATAAAAAAACATGACCCATACATCTGCTGTCTACAAGAAACCCACCTCATTAGAAGGGACTCACACAGACTGAAAGTGAAAGGATGGAAAAATATCTTTCAGGCAAATGGAAAGGAAAAGAAAGCTGGGGTAGCAATACTTATATCGGACAAAATAGACCTCAAAGTGAAGGCCATAACAAGAGATAAGGAAGGCCACTTCATAATACTAAAGGGATCAATACAACAAGAAGATATAACCCTGGTAAACATATATGCACCCAATGCAGGAGCACCCAAATTCATAAAAAAACTCCTGGAAGATATCAAAGGAGAGATCGACAACAATACAATCATAGTAGGGGACTTTAATACACCACTGACAGCACTGGATAAGTCCTCTAGACAAATAATCAGCAAAGATACAGCAATCCTAAATGACTCACTAGATCAGATGGACTTAATAGACATCTTCAGAACACTTCACCCGAAAGCCAGGGAATATACATTCTACTCAAATGCTCATAGGACATATTCAAAAATAGACCATATATTGGGTCACAAGCAAAGTATCCCCAAATTCAAGAAAATTGAAATCATAAAAAGCGTCTTTGCAGACCACGATGGCATAATATTAGAAATAAACTACAATAAAAACAACCCAAAATACTCAAACACCTGGAAGCTGAATAGCATGCTATTAAATATTGATTGGGTTACCAATGAAATCAAAGAAGAAATTCGAAACATCCTGGAAACTAATGACAATGAAAACACAACAATCCAAAACCTATGGGACACAATGAAAGCAGTCCTGAGAGGAAAGTTTATAGCTCTACAGGCCTATCTCAAAAAACAAGAAAAAATGGTAGTAAATCATCTAACTCTACAACTCAAAGAATTAGAAAGAGAGCAACAAGAAAACCCCAGAGTGAGCAGAAGGAAGGAGATAATAAAGATTAGAGCAGAAATAAATGACATAGAGACCAAAAAGAACAATACAGAAAATCAATGAAACCAAGAGCTGGTTCTCTGAAAGGATAAACAAGATTGACAAACCTGTAGCCAGACTCACCATGAAGCAAAGACAGAGAGAGGACCCAAATAAACAAAATCAGAAACGATAGAGGCGAAATAACAACAGACCCCACAGAAATACAAATGATTGTTAAAAAATACTATGGACAGCTCTACTCCAACAAACTAGACAACCTGGAGGAAATGGACAAATTCCTAGAAAAATACAACATTCCAAAACTCAATCAGGAAGAATCTAAAAATCTCAACAGGCCAATAACTATGGAAGAAATTGAAGCAGTCATCAAAAAGCTTCCAGCAAACAAAAGCCCAGGACCAGACGGCTTCACAGGGGAGTTTTACCAAACATTCAAGGAAGAACTAAAACCTATCCTCCTCAGACTACTACAAAAAATTCAAGAGGAAGGAACACTTCCAAGCTCATTCTATGAAGCCAGCATCACCCTAATACCAAAACCAGGTAAAGACAACACAATGAAAGAGAATTACAGGCCAATATCCCTCATGAACATAGATGCCAAAATCCTCAACAAAATCTTAGCAAATCGGATCCAGCAGTACATCAGAAAGATCATACACCATGACCAAGTAGGATTTATCCCAGGGATGCAAGGATGGTACAATATCCGCAAATCAATAAACGTGATACATCACATAAACAAATTGTAAGAAAAAAACCACATGGTCATATCAATTGATGCAGAAAAAGTATTTGACAAAATTCAACACCCATTTTTGATAAAAGCTCTCAGCAAGGTGGGAGTAGAAGGATCATACCTCAACATAATAAAAGCCATATATGACAGGCCCACAGCCAACATCATACTCAATGGACAAAAACTAACACCATTTCCCCTAAGAACAGGAACAAGACAGGGATGCCCCCTCTCACCACTCCTGTTCAACATAGTACTGGAAGTGTTAGCCATTGCAATTCGGCAAGAAGAAGAAATAAAAGGCATCCAAATTGGAAAAGAGGAAGTAAAACTGTCCTTATTTGCAGACGACGTGATATTATACATACAAAACCCTAGAGACTCCATCAAAAAGCTACTGGACTTAATACATGAATTTGGCAATGTAGCAGGATACAAAATTAACCCCAAGAAATCCGAGGCATTTCTATACACCAATAGTGAATGTTCAGAAAGAGAGATTATAAAAACAACCCCGTTTACCATCGCACCAAAAAAATTAAGCTACCTAGGAATAAACTTAACTAAAGAGGTAAAAGACCTCTACTCAGAAAACTACAGGACGTTTGAAAAAAGATATAGAAGAAGACATAAACAGATGGAAGAACATACCGTGTTCATGGATTGGTAGAATCAACATCATTAAAATGTCCATACTACCCAAAGCAATCTATAAATTCAACGCACTTCCCATTAAAATACCAACGGCATACTTCATAGATCCAGAACGAACTCTCCAAAAATTCATCTGGAATAAAAAAAGACCCCGAATAGCTTCAGCAATCCTGAAAAAGAACAAAGTAGGTGGGATCTCAATACCAGATATCAAGATGTATTATAAAGCCACTGTTCTCAAAACTGCCTGGTACTGGCACAAGAATAGGCATATAGATGAATGGAATAGAATAGAGAGCCCAGAAATCGGCCCGAACCAATATGCTCAATTAATATTTGACAAAGGAGGCAAGAACATACAATGGAGCCAAGATAGTCTCTTCAATAAATGGTGTTGGGAAGATTGGACAGATATATGCAAGAAAATGAAACTAGACCACCAACTTACACCATACACAAAAATAAACTCAAAATGGATAAAGGACTTAAATGTACGCCAGGAAACCATAAAAATTCTAGAAGAATCCAAAGGCAACAAAATCTCAGACATATGCCAAAGCAATTTCTTCACTGATACAGCTCCTAGGGCACTTGAAACGAAAGAGAAAATGAACAAATGGGACTACATCAAAATAAAAAGCTCTGCACAGCAAAAGAAACCATCAACAAAACAACGAGTAAACCCACTGTGTGGGAAAACATATTTGCCAATGTCATATCTGATAAGGGCCTAATCTCCAAAATTTATAGGGAACTCATACAACTTAACAAAAGGAAGATAAACAATCCAATCAAAAAATGGGCAAAGGACCTAAATAGACACCTTTCAAAAGAGGACATTCAGAAAGTCAAACGACGTATGAAAACATGCTCAAAGTCACTAATCATCCGAGAGATGCAAATCAAAACAACAATGAGGTACCATCTCACACCTGTCAGACTGGCTATCATCAACAAATCAACAAACGACAAGTGCTGGAGAGGATGTGGAGAAAAAGGAACACTTGTGCACTGCTGGTGGGAATGCAGACTGGTGCAGCCACTATGGAAGACAGTATGGAGTTTCCTCAAAAAACTGAAAATGCAACTCCCATTTGACCCTGTGATCCCACTTCTAGGAATATATCCCAAGAAACCAGAAACACCAATCAGAAAGGATATATGCACCTCTATGTTCATAGCAGCACAATTCACCATAACTAAGATCTGGAAACAGCCTAAGTGCCCATCAGTAGATGAATGGATTAGTAAACTGTGGTACATCTACATGATGGAATACTATGCTGCTGTAAAAAAGAAGGAACTCTTACCATTTGCAACAGCATGGGTGGAACTGGAGAGCATTATGCTAAGTGAAATAAGCCAGTCAATGAAGGAAAAATACCACATGATCTCACTCATTCATGGATAATAAAGACCATTATAAACTTTTGAACAATAATAGATACAGAGGCAGAGCTGCCTCAAACAGATTGTCAAACTGCTGCGGGAAGGCCGGGGAGGGTTGGGGGGCAGGAGGTAGGGGGGTAAGAGATCAACCAAAGGACTTGTATGCATGCATATAAGCATAACCAATGGACATAAGACACTGGGGGATAGGGGAGGCTAGGGGACTGTCTAGGGCGGGGGGGGAAAAAAAGGACACATATGTAATACCCTTTGTAATACTTTAAGCAATAAAATAAAAAAATAGAGAGATAAAAAAAAAAAGAATAAAAATGGTGACAGCCAAGCACCTATCAATAATAACTTTAAATGTAAATGGATTAAATGCCCCCATTAAAAGACATAGGGTTGCTGAATGAATAAGAAAACATGACCCATATATCTGCTGTCTACAGAAGACCCACGTCAGAACAAAGGACTCACACAGACTGATGGTGAAGGGATGGAAAAATGTTTCAAGTGAATGGAAATGAAAAATAAAAAGAAAAGAAGCTAGGGTAGAAATACTTATATCTGACAAATTAGACCTCAAAGTAAAGGCCATAACAAGAGATAAGAGAGGACACTTGATCATACTAAAGTGAGCAATTCAAAAAATCAGCAAAGAAACATCAATCCTAAATGACTCACTAGATCAGATGGAATTAATTGACATCTTCAGAACATTTCACCCCAAAGCCACAGAATATATGTTCTCAAGTGCACATGGTTCATTTTCAAAGATAGACCACATATTGGGACACAGGCAAAGTCTCTTCAAATTCAAGAAGATAGAAATCATATCAAGCATCTTCTCAGATCATAATGGCATAAAATTAGAAATCAACTACAATAAAAACAATGATATCAAACTCTTGGAAGCTAAATAGCATGCTATTAAACAATGACTGGGTTACCAAAGAAATCAAGGAAGAAATAAAAAGCTTCCTGGCAACAAATGATAATGAAAACACAACAATCCAAAATATATGGGACACAGTGAAAGCAATGTTGAGCGGGAAGTTCATAGCTCTACAGGCCTACCTCAAAAAACAGGAAAAAAATGGTAATAAATAAATGATCTAACACTACAACTCAAAGAATTAGAAAGAGAGCAACAAGAAAAGCCCAGCATGAGCAGAAGGAAGGAAATAATAAAGATCAGAGCAGAAATAAACAACATAGAGACCAAAAAAAAAAAAAAACAATACAAAAGATCAACAATACCAACAGCTGGTTCTTTGAAAGGATTAACAAGATTGATGAACCTCTAGCCAGGCTCAACAAGAAGCAAAGAGAGAGGACCCAAATAAACAAAATCAGAAATGAAATAGGACAAGTAACAACAGTTCTACAGAAATACAAAGGATTATGAAAAAATACTATGAACAACTCTATTCCAACAAAATGGAGAACCTAGACAAAATGAACATATTCTTGGAAAAATACAAGCTTCCAAAACTCAATCAGGAAGAATAAAAAAACTTGAATAGGCCAATAACTACCAAAAAAATTGAAGTACTGATAAAAAATCTTCCAGCAAACAAAAGCCCTGCTGCAGACAGCTTTACAGGAAAGTTCTACCAAGCATTCAAAGAAGAACTAAAACCTATCCTCCTCAGACTATTCCAAAAAATTCAAGAGGAAAGTACACTTCCAAGCTCTTTCTATGAAGTCAGCATTACCCTAATCCCAAAACCAGATAAAGATACCACAAAGAAAGAGAATTGCAGGCCAATATCCTTGATGAACATAGATGCTAAAATCCTCAATATAATTCTAGCAAATCGGATCCAGCATTACATTAGGAAGATCATACATGATAACCAAGTGGGATTTATCCCGGGGATGCAAAGATGGTACAATATCCGCAAATCAATAAATGCAATACATCGCATAAACAAAATGAGAGACAAAAGTCACATAATCATACCAATCGGTGCAGAAAAAGCATTTGACAAAATCCAACACCCTTTCTTGATAAAAACTCTCAGCAAAGTGGGAATAGAGGGATCATACCTCAACACAATAAAAGCCTTATATGACAAACCTACAGCCAACATCATACTCAATGGCCAAAACCAAATCCATTTCCCCTAAGAACAGGAACAAGATAGGGACACCCACTTTCACCACTCCAGTTCTATATAGTACTGGAAGTACTAACCATAGCTATCAGATAAGAAGAAGAAATAAAAGGCATTCAAATTGGAAAAGAAGTAAAATTGCCCTTATTCACAGATGACATGATACTATACATAGAATACCCCATCAAAAAACTACTAGACCTAATAAATGAATTTGGCAATGTAGCAGGATAAAAAATTAACACCCAGAAATCTATGGCCTTTTTATACACCAGTAATGAACTCACAGAAAAAGAACCTAAAAAAATAATCCCATTTACCATTGCACCAAAAAAAATTAAGATACCTAGGAATAAACTTAACTAAGGAGGTAAAAGACCTGTACTTGGAAAACTACAGGACATTGAGAAAAGAGATAGAGGAAGACAAACAAATGGAAGGACATACCATGTTCATGGATTGGTAGAATCAACATCATTAAAATGTCCATACTACCCAAAGCAATCTACAGATTCAATGTTAAAATACCAACAGTTGCCAGAACCGGTTTAGCTCAGTGGATAGAGTGTCGCCCTGCGGACTGAAAGGTCCCAGGTTCGATTCCGGTCAAGGGCATGTACCTGGGTTGCGGGCACATCCCCAGTAGGAGATGTGCAGGAGGCAGCTGATCGATGTTTCTCTCTCATCGATGTTTCTAACTCTCTATCTCTCTCCTTTCCTCTCTGTAAAAAATCAATAAAATATATTTAAAAAAAATAAAATAAAATACCAACAGCATATTTCAAAGATCTAGAACAAACTCTCCAAAAATTCATCTGGAATAAAAAAAAGACCCAGAAAAGCCACAGAAATCCTGAGAAAGAAGAACAAATTTGGAGGGATCACTAGACCAGATAGCAATCTATATTACCAAGCCACAGTTCTCATAACTTCCGGGCACTGGCACAAGAATAGACATATAGACCAATGGAATATAACAGAGAATCCAGAAATCAACCCAAACCACTATGCTCAATTAATATTTGACAAAGGAGGCAAGAGCATACAATGGAATCAAGACAGTCTCTTCATAAATGGTGCTGGGGAATTTGGTCAGATACATGCAAAAAAAATGAAACTAGATCACCAACTTATACCATACACAAAAACAACACAAAATGGCTAAAGGCCTTAATTGTAAGATGGGAAACCGTAAAAATCCTACAAGACTCCATAGACACAAAATATCAGACCTATGTTGTAGCAATATCTTTACTGATACAGCTTTTAGGGCAATGGAGACTAAAGAGAAAATAAACAAATGGGACTACATCAAAATAAAAAGCCTCTGCACAGCAAAAGAAACCATCAACAAAACAACAAGAAAGCCCACTGCATGGGAGAACATATTTACCAATGTTATTTCAGATAAGGATTTAACCTCCAAACTTTACAGAGAACTCATACAATTTATCAAAAGAAAGATAAACAATCCAATAAAAAAAAATGGGCAAAGGACCTAAGTAGACATTTATGAAAGAGGACATACAGAAGACCGAGAGACATATGAAAACATGCTCTAAGTCACTAATCATCTGAGAGATGCAAATCAAAACCACAATGAGATACCATCTCACACCTGTCAGAATGGCTATCATCAACAAGTAAACAAACAAGTGCTGGCAAAGATGGGGAGAAAAAGGAACCCTCTTGCACTGCTGGTGGGAATGCAGACTGGTGCAGCCACTGATGAAGATAGAATGGTGTTTCCTTAAAAAGTTAAAAATGGAACTCCCATTTGACCCACTAATCCCATTTCTAGGACTATATCCCAAGAAACCAGAAACACCAATCAGAAAGGATATATGCACCCCTATGTTCATAGCAGCCCAATTTACAATAGCTAAGATTTGGAAACAACCTAAGTTCCTATCAGCAGATGAGTGGATTAAAAAACTGTGGTACATTTACACAATGGAATACTATACCGCTATAAAAGGGAAGGAACATTTACCATTTGCAAGAGCATGGATGGAACTGGAGAGCATCATTATAACAGAAATAAGCCAGTCGGAGAAAGATAAATATCACATGATCTCACTCATATGTGCAATATAATGATCAACATAAACTGATGAACAAAAATATATCCAGAGACAAATGGCATGGTAGCAGGGGTTGGGGAGGTTAAAGATCAAGCAAAGGACTTGTATACATGCATATTAGCATAACCAATGGACATAGACACTGGGGCGGTGGGGGCTTGACCTTGGGAGTGGGAATGGCTGGGGGGGTCAATTGGGGGGAAAGAAGACATATGTAAAACTTTAGACAATAATAAATAAATAAATAAATAAATAGAAAAAGGAAAAAATTTGTTATTTACTTCTTAAAAAAAATTGGACTAGCTTGAAAATATACATATAACAAAGGTACATGTACTAGTAAGTTTCTAGTTGTGGTTCGAGTAATAAAAAAAATCAGATAAATAAGATTATACATATTTATATATACAACATATTTATCTATAAAAGGTAATGTTATTCTTATTAGCTTTAAGCTCAAACAACTAGACTACATTAATACATATTCAGCGTACAGGATAGGAAAGAAAAATACTACTCCACTATTTGTAACGATGTGTTTTTTAAGTGGCCTGTTTGAAAACCCTATAATGAATGAATAAACAATGATATATCTGCACAGTTGTATACTATACAGTTATAATAAAAAATAAGAGATATTTCTATAATTGTTATATACTCAAGATATATTATTAAATTAATAAAGATTGAGTAAAGTATGTATGGTATACTGGTATACTGTCATTTATTTGACAAACAGGGAAACATAACTATATATATATTATGTAAATATTACATACAACTACATATGTTTATATGAAAAATGCAAGAAGAGCCATAAAATTTTAAAGATTTATATTTAAAAAGAGGTGACTCAATATAGGAGGCAGATACAGAACTTAAATTTCAAAGAATATTCATCACCTAAGAGACTTGATTTTTGGAAATTCCAATACTGATGTAATCATAAAACAAAATCACATTTTAAAAAGAAGTATTAAGAAACTGAAAATAAAATTAAACAAATGCATTTTGTATCTGGTTGGTGGCATATCAATACAGAGAATCTATTCCAACTGATTTAAGAGAGCATGGTAATTTGACTGCACATCCCCAAGTAGGTTATAGCATCAGGACAGAAGGAATGAAAACAAAATGAAATTGCTCTTACTAATCACTTTGTTGATGGTGGGGTCATTGATAGTTTCATTATGTTAGACTTTTCCTTTAATGAAGGATAAAAGAAATGAATAATTATGTTATATTATAATTCTCTTTTCTGGTGAAGAGCTTCTCACTGATTTTGATAGCTATAATAACCACAACAGATGCAAACTGCTAACTATGGGAAAAACTTAACTTTATCCTGTTTTTTATACATGCATTCTGTCACTGGAGAACAATTCCTTTTTAAAGAATTATCTCAGTGAATAAATTAAGGATTAATGTTTGACTTAGAACAGGGGTGGGCAACCCCTGGCACGCATGCCAAACATGACACGCCAGTAACTTTTGCTGGCACACGAAACCCTCTCTTATAATCTTCCATTTACAATTTTTTTCTTAATATCGACTTTTTTATTTTTCACATAAATTCAGTGTAGGTGCATCTTAGATAAATAAATAATTTTACATAACAAGTTATCTTAAAGACCATAGACAGATTGATGAGAGAGGGGAAGAGCAATTTCTATGCCTCTGCCTTAACTCTCCCTGCCTTCCTAGATCCGACCAGTGTTTTGGTTTCATCCACATACGCTTGTGAATCTTTGTTCTCAAAGTCAATTTTGTTAAGTCTCGTAATAGGAGTAGTCTGACAGATGAAAGTAGTAGCTCGTGCGTATCTCTGAAGGTCACGAAATATAAACCTGATGTAAAATCTCTGTCATCAGCGATGCAGCAGCAAAAGTCCCACTGATAATATCAAACAGAGTCATAAAGTTTTCTGTCAGACTATTAGTGTACATGTATACATTAAAAAATAAATGTATTTTTCACCATCATATACTGTGTTTTTGTCGCTTGAATGAATTTTATTATTTCTTCAAGGTTCTTCACATATGTACACCTTAAGAGATATCAAGTAGGCGTAACATGTTCTCAAAAAATTAGGGTTGGCACGCAGAAGAATTTTGAGTCAGAGATTTTGATGGTTTTGGCACGCACTCACATAAAGTTTGCCCACCCCTGACTTAGAACATCGCTATTTTGCAATTCTAGTCATTGAATGAATCTAGTCATTGAGCATGAAAAGTTATTAATGTTACAAAAATAGAGACAACCAGACATTATGTATCACTTCATGGAAGAACATTAAATTACCTATAAAGTATTCTTGCCAAAAAATTGAACTCAAATTAGATCAAGGCTGTAGATCCAATTTAGAGGAAATAGAGACGTCAGAGGAGTAAGTTGAATTGCACTGTATGAAGCTACACAGCACAAATGACTCAGGTTCTAGTTTCTTCAACAAAAGCAATTGTAACATGATATCAAACATATATTGTATTTATTTCATATATACAAACTTTAATTTTAATAATATATATTTTAAATATATAACACATGTAAGTATACTTGCTTTAATAAACATAAAGTTGATATTATGAAAGATAATTGAATATATGACATTAAGATATGAATAAGAGTAATTAAAATTAATTGGACATTTAAGATATTAAAAAATACATACAGAAATATTTGTGGATAAATTAATTTCATGTGTAGAAATTGTTTAAAATAATATGGATGGCATTGTAGATAAAACAATATTGTTGTAATTGGATAATGTCTGTACACAGATTCACCTATTATTTTGCTTAATTTTGTGTTTGAAATATACAACACTTTGTTTTAAACATTTTCTTCATATAGATCCAACAAATTTATTCTAATTTTATTCCCAGTTATTTAATTACATAAGCCATCTTAAAGCCTCTTCTTTCATTTTATTTTCAATGTTTATAAATAGAAAGGATTGTGTTTTTAATAATAATCTTATACCCACACACATTAAAATTTCTCAATACTTATAATAATGCTCTAACTAACATGGGGTTTTTCCAGGTAAATAAATGCATCATCTAAAAATGATATTTTGTTTTATATTCAAGTGTATGCCTCTTATTTCTTTCTCCTACCTGATTGTGTTGTTTGAATTCACTTGAGCATTGGTAAATAATAGTTGTGACAAAGGTCATTCTTATGCTATTGTTAACTAGGATGAGAATGATTATATTCATTTCCTCATCTCTGCCACCATTAAGCATAATGCTAGGATTTTTGGTGTATGTGTCCACATTGGGTTCCTAATTAAATGTGAGTTTTAATCAAGAATAGATACCAAATTTTAATAAACATTCGCAAAAATATGTAGAAATAAAATATATCAATCATTAGTTGAATAAGCAATATGATTATATGGCTTATCTCTTTTCATTGAATAATATTTTCCATTTTTTTCTTCAACCTTACTTTATAAACATAATGATCTAGGTGACAGATCATTGTGGTAAAACTCACAGCACAGTTTTGAAATTTCATTACCATTTGGTGTTTCTATCTGTGGTAGGCTGGATATTAGCTTCCCAAAAGATTTCCACATCCTAATCTCTGCATCCTGTGAATGTTACTCTATTTGGAAACAAAACAAAACAAAACAAAAAACTTTTGCAGATGTGATTAAGTTAAGGATCTTGAAATGGTAGTATCCTAGATTATCCTTATGGGTTCTAAACTGTGTTTATAAGAGAGAGAGGCAGTGGGAGATTTATTATAGATAGAAGTGGAGAAAGTAGTGTGACCACAGAGGCAGAGATTGGAGAGATGCAGCCACAAGCCAAGGAATGCTAGCAGCCACCAGAATGCACTTGACTAGGCAAGAAACAGATTTTCCCTAGAGCCTCTGGAGAACACAGTCCTACCCACACCTTGATTTTGGCCCAGCGAAACTGATTTTAAGCTTCTGATCTCTAGAACAGTGGTAGAATAAACTTTTATTATTTCAATCACAAGTTTTTTAAAAAAATAATTTGTTACAGTAGCCCTAGGAAACCAATATACTAAATCTATATAATACACGGTACAAAGATAGTGTACTACTATTTAAATCTCTACTCTTCAAATTGCTATACTTCAAACACTATTCTTCAAATCACTGGGTTGGTCTGGGTTATTCTGTCTAGCCTGGCCTCTTGGGAAGTCTAGTTAAATTGTGCCTACAGGGGCCCCAGAACCTACCATCATCTTGCGTTTCTGGCCTGTGTAGCTCCCAGTTGGACAGAGCAATGTTTATGTAAGTCAAGAACCTATCTTGTTAGATAACTACACATTTCCTTTCACTTAACATCTCCTGAGAGTGTAGTGCTACTGGGAAATTATTTTCATTATTTTTTTAAATTAATATTTCAGTTTAACATGTTGAAGAATTTAGATTTTAAAATCTAGTTATAAAAGCCTCAGCAATGACTCATAAATCCAGCTTCCCTTTTCAACATATTCCACCTAAGTTTGGGTATTCATTCTTATTCTTTCTGTTTGGATGTGTTCAATGTACTACTCACTGGTATTCCTACTACTAGCCTTGCTTGCTTTTCCTACGCCATATCGACACTACAACCAAATACCAAAGTCTGTTAAAAACAAACAAACAAAAAACATGTGGATTGTGTTATCCCCCTACTTCAGAATCAATGCTAGTTCCTTAAAAACTGGAAAATGAAATATAAAATTTTTCACAATTGATTCACAAATAACTCTTCTTAGGATTCTTGACGTACTGCTCTACTCCTCTCTCCTCATTTCTCGTGAGACTTACTTTTGCCACACCATTTTTTGGATAGTTCAAGTTCTTTGTATTCTTTACCTTAGTACTAATGTTCTTTCTATCCAGAACTGTTTTTACTTTTTTTTTTTTACAACATTTCCTCTCAATTAAAGTAGATTTAATTGCTCTTTGGTTTAAGTCCCAAAACATAATTCCCAAATTTGTATAATATCAATTAACATGTGGAATTTTACTTTGTTCACATTCACACATCTCTCATACCAGAGTAGAAATTATCTAAAAATGTATATCCAATCTCGTACAAACCTCTAACTCATACTATTGTACTCTTAAATATCTCTAGTTTTCTACTTTCACAAATGTCAGAGAATATCTTCAATCAAGTCAAGGACTTCACAAAGAAGTGGCCTTTGAAACTTTGCATAGAAGTGTTAGAGTGAATGTGCCTCTTAATGACAAACCCCGTTTTATCTAGAAACCTGTGAGTGGGAAGAAGCATCTTTCCCCCCACCTTGCTAGAGCTATCCATCCTTCCTAAAGCCCATACAAAAACTTCACCTCAGGTAGTTGCCTTATTACATGATGCTCTTCTTCCCCGAGATCCTCTCTTGCTTTACCTCTTTACTTAGAGTCCAATAACTAGGGCCATTGCTCAGAAATTCTCAAGCAGGAACATTTATTCTCTGTTTTCCTACCAAAATATTTGTATGGCCTGCCTACAGTGCACCAGCAGGAACTAGTGGAACGCATGGGAGAGTAGAATTGACTGTGTTGGACCCGTCTAAGACTGAATAGGGGAGAATTTACTGACATGGGAGCATTTGCCTATGATTCAGTAACTTGTATGAAACACTCCTGATATGGGCTCCTTACAGCTTGGAAATGACAAAGGCCATAATAAATAATGTGGTGATCTGGACTGCCTTTGCAAAGTATTTAGGAAGAGGTCAGAAGACCCTGGGATGTAAGTAAGCATGGCTGAAGAGAATTTTACACAAGAGAACTTCCACTTACTATATTGCTCGCAGGGCCCAAAGGAAACACCTTGTATAAGGCCTTGAGGAACTCCTTAGTGAGGGAGGTCACTGGCATCTCTGAGAATCTTGGCAGTAACTATTTTGGTGAGGCAAAGTTTGACAGTAAAAAGCTTCCAGGGAACTGAATATGCTAGTGTCCATAACAATGATAAGATTCCAGGATAGCAGAATCAAAGTACTAGGAGTAATTATTTTACCAGGCACCAAGATAACCAGGTGTCTTGGCTACAGGGTTCTGTTACAATGCCTAATGGGCCATGATATTTTTAGGGGAAAGAGAAATAGACAAAGGCTACTGCACACTTTAGCTTATGGAATCAGAAAAAAATAGAAGTATGGTGAGCAAAAGGTTTTTGACTGCTGCTTGAGAAGAAAAGTTCCTTTTGGACATTTTATAAAAAATATTGATTCTTCTTTAGTTAAAGCCCCATCCATGAGCAAGGTGCTGCTATTGCCAGTTAAAACATCCTTGCCTCAGTACTCATGCCTCTGAAGTCAGCCAATCAATAGCAGCCCATGATAATCAACAGGCTGCTTCCATAGTTGTGCTTCCTCCCCTGAAAATCACACCATCCCTAAAAACTTCCTTGGCTGAAGTTAGCCAATCTCTGAGTTCTATGCTTCTCAAATCCTATATGAAATCATGGTTTGGAGACACAGTGCTTTCCAAAACCAGCTATCCTTTGTTCAGTAAGCAATAAATTCAGTTATGTTTTTTGTTGTAGATTATTTGGGAGGTTGGGAGAGAGTCCCTTTCATATGTTGCAGAGTTCTGATCCTTCATCTTGTTTTCTGGTCTGAGCTGGCTGTCATAAAAAGCCCACCAATTTAGGGAGGGCCATGTCTTCTTGAGACAGGTTCTTGTAATGCCATCACAACCTTATGATTGATACTCCCCAAACATTTCCCCAACCCTGCAATCATTTACCTGAGCAGGTGTACACTGTAAAAAGGAAACTATCCATACCTGGGTGACTCCCAAGCTCCACCCCTCGCCCGTAAGAGTGGCTTACGAAGCCATTGTAAGTGGAATCCAGGCCCAGGTTTCTTTCATGGGTGGTATAGTAAGATTATAGATTTAATCTGTAGCCATTTAATCCAAAAGTCTTCTCTGACTTTTGGAATAGGGTCATTATTGTAGGAAGGGCTGTATAAAATGTTTGGCCCATCTAACATAGTGAATCATAATTAATATTTTTTCTAAGTTAAATTTCATAGGTTAGTGCCCTTTCAAATAATTAAAGTGTGCAAGGGTTAAGGTTCCCAACACCTGCCATGTTTCCCTGTGTGACAAAAATCAGATAGGTCATAGCTGGTAAGGGTAGATAATAAACTTAATAAGCAGTAACCACAGTAACAGTTGTTATAAAAGATGTTATATCCTTACTGGAACAGATCAATTTAGCCCAGGAACTTTGTAGCTATTGGTATGCAAGTGCATTCTTTTCCTACCTCAATAAATAAAAAGGAGAAGGAGTTTGTTTTTACAAGGGAGTTTACAGTTTACTGCCATGTCCCAGGGCACCCTATTAGCTTTCCTGCTCTTAGCAACTTATGATCTGCAAGGACCTCCTTTGTCCTGACAGTCCGCAAAGCATTTATTGACTATACTGATGATATCACATTTATTGAACCCGGAGAGCAGTGCGTGGCCAGTACTCTGGATGCCCTAGGAAGATACACTGCATTCCAGATGCTTGTAGAAAAAGATGCCTGTGCAGTCTCTTGAAAATGTCAACAGATTTGCAGCACAGACTCAGAGTTTTGGTGTAATTTTGTTTCTTTTATAATTGTTTCAAAAGCAGCTCCTGTTGTGCTCCTGTGGCCTAGTGGAGCCTAAGCATAAGACTGAGACATCAAGTGGCTGCAATTGGAGTTGCTCATAGTGAGCTGGTATCGTCAGAGCTTCCAACTCACTGCATTGAGCAGGAGCAGCACAAACCTATCATTACTAGTAATGATATATTTTGTATGGGACCTATGCAAGTCCAGGAGCCAAAAGTAAATTACATGGACAATTGGCCTTAACCAACCATGTTGTCCACCATTTTAGTGCCTCATTTAGCTCACATTTAAGCTTTCACGGGTGGGCATGGTAGGGGTGGTAGGAAGGTATCTTCAAGCATGGATAGAGAAGAATGAAACTCTGGCTTGGTTCATAAATGGGCCATCTCTATTTGTTGATGTGAATAAAACTATATTACTGTTTCATTCACCTTCTCTACTTATAGGTAGGTAGACACTCTAAGGACAGCAGTGAGGAAATTCATCTCAGGAAGTAGAGAAGTCTGTTCATTATCTTTACACTAGAGGCCCTGTGTGTGAAAATCATGCACTGGGGGGTGGGGGGTCCCTCAGCCCAGCCTGCGCCCTCTCATAGTCCGGGAGCCCTCAGAGGATGTCTGACTGCCGTGGAGGTGGGAGAGGCTCCTGCCACTGCTGCTGGGCCTCTGGCTGAGCAGCGCTCTTGCATTGAATGTCTGCCCCCTGGTGGTCAGTGTGCATCATAGTGACTGGTCATTCTGCTGTTTGGTCTATTTGCATATTAGCCTTTTATTAGATAGGATAGGAGGAGAAGTAGATCAAAATAAAATTTCTATCTTCATATATATATACATATACGATAAATATATACTAAAGGAAGAATATATATTGCTCTTGTATAACAGAAGCAAAGAAGAAATTAGTGAATCTCTGGAAATTAGATTCACTAATGTAATTTTGTTGTTCTGTTTTCATTGACAAAAGTAAATGGGCAATTGTGTCAACACAATCTGACAAGGTAAAGGTATTTAAGGAACAGACCTGATAGAATAAAAGTCTGGATTTATCACCAGGCAAATAACTTTGACCAATTGATGTGGATGTGGGTGAGTGAAATCTGGGTGGTAGGAGAGAAAGATTATGAATATCAATTGCAGTTGCAACACTATAACTTGTCTCATTAACCCTCTTAATTTAAGTCATTTACCTTAATGATTGCTATCAACCATGAAGACATAACAGCAGCTGATGACTGTAAGGGGTAGGTTCAGAACAGCATCTGATGAGTATAAGGGGTTGTATTGTGCCCCCTACATCTCCATTACCAGCCTGATTTCAGCACAGCACATGACTGGCACCACACATCAAATGAGTGGCAAGATCTATCTATATATCTCTGTACCCTTTATTTCCCCTCACCTGCCTCCAAGCCCCTCTCTCTCTGTCTCACAACTTTCTCTGTCTATTCAGGTGGATAAAGTTTTAATCTAGAGGTTCAGGGGAGTTAACATTCATGAGGCAATCCTCAACAGTGCTATTATTTATGTATTTTCCAGATAGGAATTCTTAAAACTACAGCCTCAAGGAAGTGAACTCTTATTATAAAATATTTCTTACTTTCTCTTCTTCCTGAGCTGTTCCTATATTTAATGGAGCAATATAAAAGCACTTTGGAATTAAGCCACTCAAATAGTAAAATACCATTATTTTTCTATATTAGAAAATACATAAATATTTAAGGCATTTTAGGTAATTCTGGTAATAGAAATATGGATGGAATACATAATTAGGTTATATAATAAGGATAAAAAGTATAATTAAACCAAAACTCACTTTATATGCCAAAATTATAATGAAACCATTTGCTTCAAGATGTAGTTGACTTTCATGTTATTTTTGTTGTTATTGTTTTTAGACAACCTAGTATGTTTTTTTGTTTGTTTGTTTTTTTGGATATGGATCTTATATATGAACTTCTCCATTTTAGCTAAGATTTAGAAGCCAGTGACTATTACTCAAAGTGAGGTTTCTTTTTGTTCCGTTGAGTCTTTGGATGGCCACATATCCATTGAATCTTTGGATGGGTCTATGAGCAAGAGCATTGGCAAAATTGCAACTTGTAGAATCACCCAGATGTGTGCCTGAATGCTAAGTCCTAATTGTCACCAAGTTTTAGCTTTTATGAAATGTTAACCTTAACACTTACTTTTCAGTGTTGAATCTAATAGTCTAAGCCTTTGTTTTAGCCTTTATTAATCATCATCAGACTTTCTCATACTGTTGTTAGGTTTATGTGAAAAACACCACAAGAGCATACCTATTACCTATAAAATAATATAAATATGTTACAAATATTAGATAATCACTCCTATTATACATGAGGAGGGTATAGATGAGCCATAGTACATGGCTAGGCAGATTGTTGAACTTAATAACATTAGGGAATCATTATTTAAAACTAATAAGTACTTAACAAACACTTCAAATATATTTGTAATAAAGTGGAAAGGAGGAGTCCAAATTTTACAAATGTATTTGTTACCCAAAGGAAGGTACTTTTATGAATAATTCAAATGAGACAAGAAAAAAACCATTTAAATTGATTTTATTTTACATATTGTGTGCAACTTTTAACTTTGTTGTTGTTGTTTTTAATTTTTTTCTTTATTAATTAAGGTATTACATATGTGTCCTATCCCCCCATTCTCACACACACACACACTCAAGCCCACACCCCCTGGTGTGTGTGTCCCTGGTTAGGCTTATATACATGCATATAAGTCCTTTGGTTTATCTGTCTCCCTTACCCCCACCCTCCCTTACCTACCCTCTGAGGTTTGACAATCTGATGGATACTTCTCTGTGTCTGGATCTGTTTTTGTTCATCAGTTTATGTTGTTCATTATATTCCATAAATGAGTGCAATCATGTGATATTTATCCTTCTTTGAATGGCTAATTTCACTTAGCATAATGCTCTCCAGTTCCATCCATGCTGTTGCAAATGGTAAGAATTCTTTCTTTTTTACCACAGCATAGTATTCCATTGTGTAGATGTACCAGAGGTTTCTAATCCACTCATCTGCTGATGGGCACTTAGGCTGTTTGCAAATCTTAGCTATGGTGCATTATGCTGCTACGAACATAGGGGTGTATATATCCTTTCTGATTGGTGTTTCTAGTTTCTTGGATATATTACTAGAAGTGGGATAAATGGGTCAAATGGGAGTTCCATTTTTAGTTTTTTGAGGAAACTCCATACTGTTCTCCACAGTGGCTGCACCAGTCTGCATTCCCACCAACAGTGCACAAAGGTTCCTTTTTCTCCACATCCTCAGCAGCACTTGTCATTTGTTGATTTGTTGATGATAGCCGTTCTGACAGGTATTTGTCATTTTGATTTGCATCTCTCAGATGATTACTGACTTTGAGCATGTTTTCATATGTCTCTTGGCCTTCCTTATGTCTTCTTTTGAAAAGCATCTATTTAGGTTCATTGCCCATATTTTGATTGGATTGTATATCTTCATTTTGTTAAGTTGTATGAATTCCCTGTAAATGTTGGAGATTAAACCCTTATCGATGATAACATTGGCAAACATGTTCTCCCATGTGGTGAGCTTTCTTGTTGTTTTGTTGATGGTTTCTTTTGCTGTGCAGAAGCTTTTTATTTTGATGTAGTCTCATTGGTTTATTTTCTGCTTATTTTCCATTGCCCTAGGAGCTGTATTGGTGAAGAAATTACTTTGGCATATATCTGGATTTTTTTGCCTGTGGATTCCTCTAATATTTTTATGGTTTCCTGTCTTACATTTAAGTCCTTTATCAATTTTGAATTTATTTTTGTGTATGGTAGTCTAGTTGTGTATGATAGTAAGTTAGTAGTCTAGTTTCATATTTTTGCATGTATCTGTCCAATTTCCCCAACACCATTTACTGAAGAGACTGTCTTGACTCCATTGTATGTTATTGCCTCCTTTGTCAAATATTAATTGAGCATAGTGGTTTGGGTTGATTTCTGGGTTCTCTATTCTATTCCATTGATCTATATGTCTGCTCTTGTGCCAGTACCAGGAGTTTTTGAGAACAATGGCTTTGTAATACAGCTTGATATCTGATATTGAGATCCCTCCTACTTTGTTCTTCTTTCTCAGGATCGCTGCAGCTATCCGGGCTCTTTTTTTTTTATCCCAGATGAATTTTTGGAGAGTTCGTTCTAGGTCTGTGAAATATGCCGTTGGTATTTTAATGGGGAGTGCATTGAATCTATAGATTGCTTTGGGTAATATGGACATTTTAATGATGTTGATTTTACCAATCCATGAACACGGTATGTTCTTCCATCTGTTTTTGTCTTCCTCTATCTCTTTTTTCAGTGTCCTGTAGTTTTCTGAGTGCAGGTCTTTTACCTCCTTGGTTAAGTTTATTCCTAGGTATCTTAATTTTTTTGGTGCAATGGTAAATGGGATTGATTTTTTAGTCTCTCTTTCTGTAAGTTCATTATTGGTGTACCAACTTTTAACTTTTGAATAAAATTTCACAGAGGTAAGTACAAAGTATTTAATTTTTTTAAAAATTACTGATTACCTCATAATATTATAATATACATTTGGAAATTATTTTCTGCCAAATAATAAAGTGCTCACTAATGTCAATCAGAGTGACCACTTACTAGGTAAGCAATTAGAATAACTGTAAGACATTTTAAATGATTAAACTTTAAATATATATATATATATATATATTGTATAATCTTCATAGGCTTTCAAATCAGTTCAATTAAATGCTGATTTTATAATGTCAATAATCTGTTTAAGCACTACTATTTATAAATCCTTATACATATGGAATAGAGCTTCAGAAATTTCATACAACCAAACCAAAATATAGAAATAATTCTATATAATAAAAGGATAATATTCAAATTGACCCTAATGACAGAATGACCAGAACAACTGCTTAACCAGTCACTATGAGGCACACTGACCACCTTTTGGTCCCTTTCCCTGGCCGGCAGTCTCTGATCACCCAATGGCAAACATTGAACCGGGGGTGGGTGACGGGGGATGCAGTTGGTGACAGGCCAAGTCCCCTGCTCCACCATTTGCCCTACACACAGAGGGAGACCTGTGGCAGGGGCAGGGCTGGTGAGCGGGCAGGAACAGCT
Source organism: Myotis myotis (assembly GCF_014108235.1). Lineage (NCBI taxonomy): Eukaryota > Metazoa > Chordata > Mammalia > Chiroptera > Vespertilionidae > Myotis > Myotis myotis. Next base: position 147,846,463 of record NW_023416324.1, on the reverse strand, counting down.
GACCTCTCGGTCCCTTCCCCGGCTGTCAGGCTCTGATTACCCAATGGTGAACGGGGAGCCAGGGGTGGGTGTCGGCAGGGTCAGGTCCAGCTGCGGGCAGCCGGGGAAGATGGCCCTGATTGCAGGCCAGGCCTAGAGACTGTACCCGTGCACAAATTTCATGTGCTGGGCCTCTAGTTAGATATAAATGCTTAAAAATCTTCACTCTAAGTGGGCCTCTCACCTTGAGAAGCCTAAACCAGTGCTGTGATCCACGGACCACACTTGAATAGCACAGGTCTAAAAATCCCAACTACTTAGTAAGATATTTGAAAGAACCTAATAAGGTTTAAAGTTCAGTTTGTTTCTGATAGAGTTGGCAAGTTTATATCAAATTATTACAATGTATATATTTTTCTAGAGAAAACAGTGACAAGTCAGTGGAATATCCATAAAACAAAACCCTGAATTATAGCTTACTATATGCTAAAAATATGCTGCATAATGTTACAAGTAACAGTCCAGAGAAAGGAGGGGAGAGAACTCCTAAAAGATCATTTCCAGACAAAGAAACTCAAATGGTGGAAGATCTCAATGTATACATTCCTGTTGTGATGGTTAACTTTATATGTCAAATTGACTGGGCCATGATGGGTAGATCATTTGTCAAACATTATTCTGGATGTTTCTGTGAGGGTATTTTTAGATGAGACTAACATTTAAATTAGTGGACTTTAAGTAAAGCAGTTTGCTCTCTATAATGTAGGTGGGCCTCATCCAATCAGTTGAGGATCTAATATAACCAAAGACTGAGCTCCCCCTAACAAGAGGGAATTCTCCAACAAATGACCTTTTTACTTGAATCATAACATCAGCTCTTCCTGGATCCCCAGCTTGCCCGTGCACTCTGCAGATTTTGGATTTACCAGAGTCCATAATTTTAGCTTACTAGCCTATCTAATAATAGACAAACATGGCAATTGACCATACCTTTGCTATGCCTCCCATTGGCTTAATCAGCACGATATGCAAATTAACTGCCAACAAAGATGGCGGCTAATTTGCATACTGCAGGAAGGGTGGGACAGCACCATCATGCCTGCCCTGCCGCCATCCGGGCCTGCTATCTGCGACCCGGGGCGGCGGGCGTCCGTGCGTGACCCGACCTGGAGCGGCCGGGCAGTGCAGCAGTGATCGGTCAGCCTGCCCATCTGCCATCCGGGTGTCCCGTGTGCAACCCGACCCGGGGCAGCTGGGCAGGGAAGCAGTGATCGGCCGGCCCACCCAGGCGTCCCATGTGTGACTCGACCCAGGGCGATGCCCCAACCCTTGGATCCGCCCTGCCGTGTGCGTGACCCGGGTTGGTGCCCCAATCCCCGGATAGGCCCTGCTGTGTGCGGGACTCGGGGAGGTGGGGCAGGCACTGAGGGATTGGGCCTGCCATCTGCCACCCAGGGAGTGGGCCTAAGCCAGCAGGTGGTTATCTCCTGAGGGATCCCAGACTGTGAGAGGGCACAAGTGGGGCTGAAGGACACCCCCCCTCACCCCCTCCCCAGCCAGTGCACATATTTTTGTGCACCGGGCCTCTAGTCTGTATAAATAAAAGGCTAATATGCTAAGTGTCCCTCCGCCAATCTGACTGGTCGCTATGACCCGCACTGACTACCAGGGGGCAGACGCTCAACGCAGGAGCTGCTGTGACGCACACTGGCCATTTTCAGAGAAACAGCAGCTCAGACCTGGCGCTGACAAAACAACACTCAGCTTCCCACAAGTGGGACACAGGCCCTGCCACCACCTCAGCATGACAGCCCACCAAATCACAGCCAACACTCCCCAGACTCCATTGCCAGCTCAAAAACGATGGCTATGGGTGCCGGGTAATGATGTCATGTAGCAATGCCCAGCTTCCTCTCCCTAGAAACTAGCCTCCTTGTAGTTTCTTCAGCTCAGGAACATGACTTGCTTTATAGCCAGGTGCAAACATTTCACACTTGTCTAATCTCATTTGATCTTCACAGAAGTCCTGGAGTAGGTAGATAGGAGACTCGGTGGAATCCTATTTTCTTTTCATTAGCCAGAAAACAGAGATTTAGAAAGCTTAGAAATTTGACCCGACTGAAAAGAAGTAAGAAATGGTGGACCTTGAAAATGACTTCAGGTTTTTTCATTGCGCAGAATATAGTCAAACACTGCTGCAGTTAAATATTTTACCCTTTGTCCTCCCTGCATGATCTGTAATATACAGCTCAATTAACCATGATTTAAAGGACATTAAAATGGCCTTTATGTACCTATCCAGAAATCATATGACAAAAACAAGGCTCATACTCAGGGAAAACAGGCATTCATCAGAGAAAAGGAGCAGTTCTTAAGACTAAAATGAAATACGTCCCATACTCCATGTTGAATTTTATGATTATTTCCTGAGGGCATTGGTAGTGTGTGGCTTTTATTCAAAAACATGATCCAGTCAGTGGTGGATCATAGGCATGATACTTTCTCATCTCTTTATACATCATTGATTCTCTTTTTGGACATTCTAATCTATCATAGTGTTGTTTAACAGTAAAAAATGATAAATACTGTCAGTAAAAAGTGTTACAGATTGAGGAAAAAAGGCCATTCTGGGGTCATTCAGTAACCAGATCATAGTTTTAAAAACTGGAGGCTTGGTCATTAAATGATTATGTCTTCGAGTAGCTTTAAAGATTATCTGGTCTAATATCTCATCAGTTAGTTGAGTCTCCTCTATGACAGCTCCTCCAAGGCTTTGCTTGTCATGAAGCCCAACGTATGAAAATCTGGTAAAATACTAAAATTCAATTCCTTTTCTCCATTGACCCTATATTTACTCTTTTGAGACACATAAAATAAACATAATCCTTATCTCCAGACACTCAAATATTTGAAGACGGTATGAAAGATGAAATGATCAAGCAAAAACAAACAAACAAAAAAACACTCATAGACACAGACAACAGTGTGGTGCTTACCAGAGGGACAGGGGGGTGGAGGAGGTAGAAGAGGGTAAAAGTGGGAGAAATGGTGATGAAAGGAGACTTGACTTCGGGTGGTGAATGCACAGTACAATATACAGATGATGTACTAAAGAAAGGTACACCTGAAATGTACATAATTTTATTAACCAATGTCACCCTAATAAATTCAATAAAAATAAAAGCATTTGTAAGCAACAAAAAGTCAGAAGAGATAAGGCAGCCAAGCATTTCCAGCTTTCCATTCTTCAAAGTATTCTTCTCAATGTGGTTTATGGATTGTGGATTTATGGTACACATTTAAGCTTTACAAGAAAGCAGCCCTATGAATGTTTTTCTGATGGTAAATCTTAGGGATTTGGACAAAATGTCTTTGTAGTAATTAATGGGATAATTATATAAAACATACAGCATTATGAACACATTCTAGTTAATCTTACTTGACAGAAAATAGTGACAGATACAGGACAAAGTGTGGGACACTACAGAGAAATACAAGGTACTTCAATTGAAACTCAGAAGGGCATTTCTGTCAGCATTTAATTCTTCATAATATATTTTCTCTTGGTTAAAATGGGTTGTTATATAACAGAATAGTATATGTACTTTTTACATGGAAGATAACACCTGTAATAGGATTTTGATATAAATAAACACTACAAATGTTCTAAAGATTGACTCACAGTAAAGCCATTCCTCCCACTGAATGAGCACTATCTCTTTATGAAATAGCTAAGGGGATCTGTATGTGTCCCTTATTAGTGGATTTAAACCCATTAATTCAAACTAACCATGCATCAAGGGAAGTTTAATTAGACTGTATCTTACATTATTTTGTTTGAGCAGGACTGAATCTTTATTTTATTTCCTTTCTTATTTAATAGTTCAAGTATGTTCATATTCTATGATACAAACATAACCCGACAAATCATAGCTTCAACAGTCAAACATCCATATAACATTTATAAAAAAAAAAAAACATTGTGGCTGAGTGATTTGTACATTTACAAAGAAAGAGAGGAGGTAAATAACCTGATTACAGACTGCAGATTTATGGCAACAGCCTGAAAGCCCCTGGGAACACCTGAACAAGTAGTGGAACATCTCCCCTCCTGTCACTACTAGACAGACACTCAACGTAGTGCATACCCATGTGCAAAATTTATGGAAAAAGCTGCACTCAGTCACTATGCAACAGACTAACAAAAGCAACATTATCTAAGGTAAAGAAAATAGGATCCTAAAAAGGTTAGTGAATAAAAAAAATAAAAAAAGTAGAGGCATTCCTTTCCTCTCCAAAGCCAATCTCTTTTCATGTGACTACCGCTTTGCCAGCTATATTAGAGAACTCTCTCACACAAAAAATAACAGATGTATATATTTGAGGGGATGGAGAGAAAAAAAGTTTAATATGATAATTTTAGATGTCCAAGCCATATCAATTCTAAAAGCAACAACTACAGTGAGCAAAAAAGAGGTAAGAAACTGGCATTTCTATTTTCATTCAATGGAACATTTTAATTCTATATGTACTATTTTTGTCTTATTTTTCTTCTAGGCTTGACTTTGCCTATTTTATGGGTGAAAAATTCATGTAAATCACATGAAAGAATGTAATATGGATAAAGCATAATCTATATGAGGAGGGTTATAGAATGTGTGATTTTGCTTAGACAGAATATTGGAATTGGATAACAATAATAAAAATTCTCCCCCACACTATCCCTCACCAGTTAATAATCCCATTTAATATTATTTCTACAACCATATTTCTTTTAAAAAATCAAATAAATTTCAGATCTCCTCATCTATCCCTATTGCAGTGGTGTTTTCAAGTGAAAAAGGTGATACAGTTGCCAAAAGAAGCAGAAGTTTCACCTCTCAAGTACCTATTCCCAATAGCTGACCTTCATTGGACCTCAATAACAGATAAGATTAGGAGGAGGAACCATATTCCAGAAAGACTTATAGTGTAAACACATATAACTATGCTAGACTCAGCTTTTTACATAGACATGTCCTATCTTCCTTAGAAGCATAATTGTAAGTCACTTCATATCTTAATCATAATTTACATTATATGTTTAAGATTCTTGTTTCGTAGAGTAATTAAATCTAAGCTGAAGTTTAGGGGTGTTATGCTTATGGAGATGAGTGTGAAGGGCAGTTTTGAAAGAAGAAACAAGAAGATTTAAGCCATAGAGACTGGAGATGAAAATGACACTTTAGAAAGAAAATAAAAGTGAAAAAGAAGGGAAATTAATATTTACTGAGTGCCTACAATGTTCCAAAAATTACAATAAGTGTTTCCATGTGTCATATAATTTAATACAAAAACTTTTCAAGTGTCATTATACACCATTATAATGAAGAAAATTGTACTCCAGTGAGTTTCATAATATCTGCATTTTGCAGATAAAATTCCTGACTATTTAGAGGATAGTCTTGTGTGACAGGCATGTATAACACACACAGGAGTGTAAGGAGAAACTAAAAGGACAACTACAATTATAGAAGCCTTTTGTTGTCATATTAGTTTTCTCTGGCTGTGTAATAAATTATAACTTCAGTGTTTAAAACAATATGTATTTATTACCTCAACATGTATGAGGGTCAGGAGTCTGGGCAGTTTACCTGAGTTCTCCGTTTAGGGTCTCACAGCTACTGTCAGGGAGTCAGCTGCATTCTGGCCTGGAGCTCAGCTGGGGAAGAGCCCTCTTTCCTGCTCACAGAGTTGTTGGCACTATTTGGTTTCTTGCAACTGTAGGACTGAGCATCAGTTTTGTTTTTTTGTTTTTTGTTTGTTTGATTTTTGTGTTTTTGTTTTGTTTTGTTTTGTTTTTGTGTGTGTGTGTGTGTGTGTGTGTGTGTGTGTGTGTGTGTGTGTTAGCATCAGTTGTTTTTGCCGGCTGTTGGCTAGAAGCCACCCTCAACTCCTAGCTGTTGTCCCCATTCCTAAAGGCCTACCACTGTTTCTTGCCCTTTGGGCTTTCCTATTATGACCACTTATTTCATTCATCAAGGCACCAAGAGTCTGAAGAGTGATTACAATAGCAAAATATAACATAATCATGGAAATCACATACCATCACCTTTGCCACATACTACTGATTAGAAGTAAGTTACAGACTCTCCCCATGTTTTAGAAGAGGGGGTAATACAAGGCATAAACTCAGAGGTGGGAATAAGTGGGGACACTTCAGAGTCTGTCTGCCATGATTGCTACATTAATAAAATTAAAATTCTGTCTAAAACAACTAGGAATATATTAAAGATTTTTTTAGTAGGAGAGGAAAATTATCAGTTTTGCTAAAAGGAGGAAAAAATTCAGCTTTGCTTCCAAATAGAAAAAGGAGGTGTAAACAAATAGAATTTGAAGGTATTGCCTTGATTGCCTTTATAATGTTAGGCAATAGTTCATGGAGTGCTCCAAAAATCACTCTCTTCTGGTCATTTGCAAGTTGCGCGGCCCATGAGTTGCCTATGAGATACCCACTCCATGTAAAGAATTAACACCATTCCCTCCCTGCATGTCCCAATGACCATGAATAATAAGAATAAGAAAAGTGGGTGGAGGGGGGGGAGGGGAGAAATGGAGATATCTGTAATAGTGTCAACAATAAAAATAAAGACACTAGCATGCTCATTGGAGAGGCTCCTGGTTGCTAAGATGCATGAGGCCTTGAGAATTCATAAATGATTACATTTTGCACAGTGGCACAGTTTGCAAATTGGTCTGTGGGGTCAAACAGGATCCAGGAAAAACAGCAACTTGCAGCAAAGGTGACGTACAAAATTTAACCAGGAGACAACGCAAATAAACTATGCCTGGGTTCCCAAGCAAGAGAATAAAGTGTTCAAGTGTACCAGAGGAAGACAGAGGGAAATCTGCTAAGGAACCGATTAACCTAAACGTAAACCAAGCATGTGGCAACTCTACTGATAATTGCACTCCAGTGAGTCACTTATAATGCCATTACAGTGCACATCAGTCACCCTGCTGCCCTACTTGCCCAAAATATACTGCAGATTGCCGGTGTAACAGCTGTTCACTGCTTTGTAGAGATTAAAAATGTTGTGGAAACCAAGACAAACAAAGTATATAATTTCTTGCATCCTGCTAGCTTGACTGCTACGAGCAGCTCAGTATTTTCTCTAATGAATAAATAAATATACATCCCATGGAGAGCCTCCTAATTTTTACAGTTGTTCAAAATAAATTTTTTTTCAAAATGGTTCCCCAAACTAATTAGATTACTTCGATTTCTGTTATCCAGTGTTACCTTTCAATGACAGGAAGTGTTGTGAGACTAATGGAAAATGACTTTAATGGGGGTGAGACATTGGGTACCTGAAATATTCTCTGTCATGGGAGAGATTCCTTGGTGAAGTGGTCAGATATGAACATAAGACAAGGATCTAGAGTCCTCAGAAATATGATCTAAGGACCTAGACTTTTCTGCAAGAGTTGTGAAATAACTATGAAATGTAAACTGAGTCAAGAATTGAGTTTTGAAAATAAAAGTCCATTTCTCAATAAGTGTTTCTTGTGGGCCTACATTTTTTACACTGTACTTTACCTGGGATTTTCAAAGAAATTAAACATGGTCATTGCTTTCAAGAACTCATAAGTAAGTGGCAATGATAAATATGTAAATAATAATGAAAATAAATTGCAATAGTATTTCAATGATATACCAAAGTAAATTGTTTCTGTAGTTAGTTGATAAGATTTCAGAAAGCGGTGATATTTGATCTGCATTTGAAGAAAAAGTTTGGGTCTAGCAGATAGGAAAGGGAAGAGGAAGATACACATATATGTTCATTGCATCAGTGCAATGGAAGGCCCAAGGCATACAATTAGTCCACCTCTCAGAGTACCAATGAATTCAGACTTAAATGTTTATGGAGTACGCCTACCATGTGTACTTACTAGTAGGGGAGGGAAGTGAATTTTCTCCTTCTTTTAGTGCACATTTTCCTCCCCTACTTAAATGCAACCGTGATTTGCTTTGATTTAGTTCAAAGTTAAATCCTCAATGCCTTGCGGGAGAAAATCCCTGACCACTTGACACTCAGTATGTAGAGGTTGGCACACAAGTAACACTAAGTAAATGTGAAACTTGAAGTTAATTTACTATATAGAAAACTGTTCTCTATAACCACCTCTCATGCATGCCAAGTAGTAATATTTTAGTGACCAAGAAGAAATGGCATCTTATCTCTGCTTTTATTCAGTAAGGGACACATGAGTGCCCACCCTATAGTTATTATCATTTCAAACGGGAAAATTTGTGCTTTGTGTGTCACATTTTGTTTTGTCTTTTCCTGAATTACCCCAGGTGTAAAAAGATTCTTCATCACTGTTCTAAAAATATCCTGGTTTCATGATGCCATGTAGGTCCTAGTAGGAAAGATGGAATCTATGACATGGAGATACTTTCATCATGGGGACTTTTTTTCTCAGTTGGTTCTCAACAGTACATACTCTAAAGCAGAAATGGATGACCCTTTAATCCAGAAAAGTCTGGCTACTGTACTAAATAAAAGAGCCTTCTCACAGCCCTGGTACGCCTTAGAGCTGACCCTCTGGGCTTCTTTATGAATACTACTCTTGGTCTTTAGACCAAGACCTCTGAATTTCTGTGAATCCCCAAATCTTGACTCCTCAAACCTCAACATGAAATGCCTTTTCTCTCCTTCACCTGTGATCTCTTTACACTAATTCCCCACTGCTGGTCAACCAATCGCCAATCAAGTTTACATTCAGGCAATAGTAGTTAATTAATTAATTAATAACAGCAATCATTTTACAACTGAACAGTGAACATGGTAAATAACCATTTATTTATTAACTAGAGGCCTGGTACATGAAAATTCATGCACTGGAGGGGGGGATCCCTCAGCCCGGCCTGTCCCCTCTCACAGTCCAAGAGCCTTCAGGGGTGGGAGGTGACCAGGCAATCAGGAGAAAGTGACGCCCCCATCATACCTCTGCTGCTGCCACTGCCGGCAGTGCAAGCCTTGGTTACCTGTGCCTTGGGCCTGCCCTGGGCGACTGGGGGGCTGAGGGGACTGGGGGTCTTCAGAGGAAGGCACAAAAGAGCAGCCAGGCCTGCCTGGGGGTGGGCCCAGCCTTGCTGCACAACTGCCACCCCAGCGGGGCTGAGGGGGGTGGGCGCCGCCATCTTGTGACTGTGGGCACCACCATCTTTGAGGGCAGGGCAGTCAATTAGCATATTCCCTCCTTATTGGCTGTGGGTGCCGCCATCTTTGAGGGCGAGGCAGTCAATTAGCATATTCCCTCTTTATTAGATAGCATTCATCAACTGTTTATCCAAAGTGTACCACATCCATGACACTGTGGGGAATAAGCATATGCAGAAGCTGCTGTCGGTGTCATCGGTACATACTGCCTGTTAGACAGCCACCATGAAATACAACTGAAACACATTGTTCTGACACTTGGGAGTTTCTTTACTTTGAATGTTTATTTTTATCTGTCATGATGCAAAAAAAAAAAAAAATAATAAAAATTAAAACTAAATAAATAATGAGAAGGACTTAGCAATGGAAAGTGTCCCAGGTAATAGTAATAGCTATATTAGTAAGTCCAGGCAAGTCTTATGGGAGCCATTTTTCTTTACAGTGACTTTTCATATCTCAGTCCTCATTCATTATGTGTTGATTTTATAGCATGACTTTCAGAGGATATGACTTTTTCTAAGGTCTGTCCCACTTAGCACTTGATAAACTCTTCCTGAGGGATCATAGTAGTAGGTAACATTTACTGAATTATTTCCAGTCATTATTCCTGCCTTTATGTGTATGAACTAATTGATTAATGTATTACAGACATCACTTCAGCTACCCCTTGTATTCAAATAATGCCAACTCAGACCTCAATTCTACCTTCCCACCTAAACTTCTATCTCCTCAGTGGACATCTCATCAAGATATTCCACAGGTTCCTTAATCGTGTGGTACCCAAAATTAGATTCATCATCATCCCTGAAAATGTGTCTTTCTTCCTTTAATAATAAATTGGGAATGATTTCATCACTACTTACCTGACCTATAACTCACTACAAACTTCTTTCTCCTCCTCAAAATTGTATCTGATTAATCTATCAGCAAATTCTATAGATTCCAATTATTAAAAGGCCCCTGGATCTTTCCTCCCATCTTTTCCTCACCACATTACCTTACTAGATTGTTTCAATAGTATTATAAGTTTCCTCTACCCCTCTACCCCTATAGGATCCTTTCACTCTCAGAGTGATTCCCCTAATATGTTTATGTCATTCTTTTGCTTGAAAATTTTCCATGGTTCTCCATCACAAACTATTCAGCCATCAAAATATAAACTATATGTGTAAATATATGTCAACTAGAGGCCCAGTGCACAAAAATTTGTGCACTTGGGGGGGGGGTCCCTTAGCCTGGCCTGTGCCTCTCGCAATCTGGGACCCCTTGAGGGATGACCACCTGCTGGTTTAGGCCTGCTCCCTGGGGAATTGGGCCTAAGCTGGCAGTCAGACATCCCTCTGGCAGCCCAGGAGCCAGCTGGGGATGTCCACTTGCCAGTGGGGAGCAGGCCTAAGCTGCAGTTGAACATCTGAGGAGGCGGGAGAGGCTTCCACTACCACCACTGTACTGGCAGCCATAAGCCTGGCTTGTGGCTGAGCAGAGCTCCCCCTGTGGAAGAGTACTGACCACCAGGGGGCAGCTCCTGCATTGAGCGTCTTCTCCCTGGTAGTCAGTGTGTGTCATAGTGACCAGTCATTCCCAGTCTTTCTGCTGTTAGGGTCAGTTTGCATATTACCCTTTTATTATATAGGATACAGGCTTGGTGCATGGGTGGGGGCTGGCTGGTTTTCCTTGAAGTGTGTCCCGGATCAGGGTGGGGGTCCCGCTGGGGCGCCTGGCCAGCCTGGGTGAGGGTCTGATGGGTGTTTACAGGATGGTCACACCCCCTTTAGGGTGGGGGTCCCCAATGCGGTGATGGGTCAGCTTGGGTGAGGGGCTGATGGCTGTTTCCAGGCTGGTCAAGCCCCCGCCAGTGGGGACCCTCACCCCATGGTGGTTTGGCCAGCCTGGGTGAGGGGCTGATGGCTGTTTTCAGGCTGGCCACACCCCCTTTAGGGTGGCGGGTCCTTACTGGGATGCCTGACCAGTCTGGGTGAGGGGCTGAGGGCTGTTTCCAGGCTGGCCAAGCCCCCTGGCGACAGAAGCTCCCAGCCTCTACTTTTTTTCTTGTTTTTTTATTCTGGGGTTTATTTATAACCCCTTCTATAATTGAAACTTTGTTGCCTTCAGTGGAGCTCAGAGCTGGCCGGGAAGCTTGGCTTCCTTCATCACTGGAGCAACCAAGCCTCCTGCTTACTTCAGTTCCATGGCTGCCGGCCGCCATCTTGGTTGGGTTAATTTGCATATAGTCGCTCTGATTGGCTGGTGGGCATGGCTTAAAGTGTAGCGAAGGTATGGTCAATTTGTATGTTTGTCTTTTATTAGATTAGATTCATGTCCACCTGGTTCTCAAATATGTCCAGCCTTAAATTATATTAGTCATAACTTTATAACTTAACTTAATTACTGGACCTAAAGCATGAGTCTTTGTTTGATTCTGTAAAAAGTTTGAAGAATGTTTCTGTGATTCACTAATTGTTCAGTGGATCTTTCAGGGTCCACATTATAGTATAACTAGACAATGGCTTAATTTTAAAAATTTGACTTTTAAGACCAAATGATTTGAGTTAGAAATCAAATCATTTACACAGTAAAAGTTTAAACATTAAATAAGGCATTATCATAGATTTATGATCATGAATTAATGCTCATCATTTAGTATAATTAATTGTATGATATTTAATAAAATGAGTCATGCTATTCCAAGTGTTCAAAATGTTGCTAATATTCTTACTTGCTTAAAAACAATATTTTAAATAAAATAATTAAACTTTATTTGGATTTTTGATATAGTTCACAAGATAAAATAGCAAAAATGAGACATTACTTAAAACTATGAAATTTATTTTAGTTATTTTTCTAAATTGAAAAATACATGCTTTGTGACTTCATTTAAAAAACGATAACTTTAGATTGAGATACCTTAAAAAATTAGTTGTTTTTTTCTGAATCACGATTGATGACTTATTTAAGACTAGAGGCCCAGTGCATGAAATTCTTGCGTGGGTAGGATCACTAGGCCTGGCTGGTGATCAAGGCCAATCTATTGGGTGACCAGCAGGATGATTGGGGGAGGCCCCACTGGCATCCGCCTTGGCCGGCCTGCAGGGCAATCAGGGGGACAGCACTGGCTTGCTTCACCCCCCAATCACTCCACCAGCCCCACCACCTGCTTGCCGGCCATCCACACCCCCCACCTGCTTTCTGGCCATCCATACACCCCCCCTACTGCTGCTGCCAGTCGCCTCCCTCTGTGGGTCGACCAGGGAGTGGGTGACTGGGGGGGCCCTTGCTGGCACCTGTCTTGGCTGGCCTGGGGCCTGTGGGCTGGGGGCAGCTCCTGCATTAAGTATCTGGCCCCTTGTGGTCAGTGCACATCAAAGCAACTGGTTGTTCCACTGGTCATTCCGCCATTAGGTCGATTTGCATATTAGGCTTTTATTACATAGGACTAGAGGTCCAGTGCACAAAATTTGAGCACTCGGGGGGGGGGGGGGTTCCCAGCCTGGCCTATGCCCCCTCACAGTGTGGGAGCCCCGCAATCAATCTCCCCAAAGAGGTAGGCCAGAGCTGGGGTTGCGCCCCCAGTGTTGCTGTGTGGATCTGCTGGGACCTGCCCCCACAGCTCCATGTAGAGCTGCCGGGACCTGGCCCTGGCATCGCTGTGCGGACCCCCGGCATCACCATGTGGAGCCGCCAGGACCTGCCTCCATGCCGCACACACAGCGTCAAGGCCCCACCCATCTGCGCACGCCCGCTGCCCACTCAACCTCCTGCTGATGGATTGTTACAGCGTGAGGGCCTGAGGGCATGAGGGCATCACGGCGTGAGGGTGTGACAACTACATAGGCTTTTATTAGTATAGACTAGAAGCCCGGTGCATAAAATTCTTGCACTGGTGGGGGGGTGGGGGTCCCTCAGCCCAGCCTGCCCCCTCTCATAGTCCGGGAACCCTTAGGGGATGTCCTACTGACAGGGGATGTCCCGATGGGGAGCGGGCCTAAGCCATAGTCTGGCCTCTCTCTGTGGAAGGTGACTGGGCTGATCAGGGGAAGGCGCCACCCCCATCACCCCATTTCTGTTGCCATTTCCAGCCTCTGCAGCCACCACAGTGTTTTCATAAACGTGGACTCTAGTCCCTTCACCACAAAAAAATGACAACTTTCTTTAGGCATTTTCAAGATGTCTTTTTCATAGGATATGACATTTCTTTTCTTTTTTTTTATCCTTACCTGAGGATATTTTTCCATTGATTTTTAGAGAGTGTGGAAGAGAGAGAGAAAGACAGAAAGAAACATCAATGTGAGAGGCACACTTCGATTGGTTGCCTCCTGCTTGAGCCCTGACCTGGGCCTTGGCCAGGGAGGAGCCTGTTACCTAGGTACATGCCCTTGATCAGAATTGAACCTGGGCCCTGCAGTCCACAGGCCGAGGCTCTATCCATCGAGCCAAACCAGCTAGAGAAGGATATGACATTTTTCAGCCCCTCCAGCAGTGGACCTTCAGTTTTTCCTCCAGGAGTGAGGTAGAAAAACCCTAAATCCCTTCTTGGATTCTTATTACCCAAGCAAGTGGCGTACTGCAAGCTTAGCCAATGAGCAGTCAGAAAGGTATTTCCTCTGTAGTTCCTGAGCAGAGGGAGGACTGCTGACATGCCGCGGCCGCAGGGTTGCTGGGGGCTGGGCCCCGCTGTGGGTTTGTGCCGCTGCTCTGGCCACCCTGTGTGTTGTTCTCTCCGGCTCCGGGCCCGTGCTGGGCTCCTCCTCCTGAGCTGGTCATGACCATTATGGCATCCCAGCCTAATTTGCATTTTACCTCTTTACATATATATAGACTAGAGGTCCAGTGCACTAAATTCGTGCATGGGGGCAGGTGGTCCCTCAGCCCAGCTTGTACCCTCTCCAATCCAGGACCCCTCCAGGGATACCAACTGCCAGTTTAGGCCTGATCCAGGGGATTAGGCCTAAACCAGCAGTCAGACATCCCTCTCACACTCCTGGACCACTGGTTCCTAATCGCTCACCTGCCTGCCTGCCTGGTCACCCCTAACTGCACCCCCTGCCACCCTGATCACCCCTCACTGCCTCTGCGTGCTGGCCTGATTGCCTCTTACTTCCCCCCCCCATTGGCCTGGTCACCCCCAACTTCCACCCCCCTGGCAGCCTGGTCACCTCTAACTGGCCCTGCCTGCCAGCCTGGTTGCCTCCAACTGCACCCCCCACCGGCCTACTCGCCCCTCACTGAGCCCTCCTGCCAATCTAATTGCCCCCAACTGTCCCCCCCCCCACCAGCCTGCCCCCCTCTGCTGACCTGGTTGCCCCTAACTGCCATCCCCTCACCAGCCTGGTCGCCCCAACTGCCCCTCCTTGATGCAAACTTTGGATCTCTTGAGTTTCTATTCCTTTTTCTTTAAACTGTGTCTCACTAGCATGCATGACCCAGTTCTGAACTCACAAATCTAAATTCCAATCAAGTTCTCTGTTATACTTAACGAAGATTTCAATGACATTCTCATCAGTCACCTGTTATAAACACTAAAAGGGTTGGAATATTTTTTCCAAGAATTAACAGCTAGTACCTTGTGAAATGAAGGTGTCAACAAATCTGCCTCAGATACCAAATATAAGAGACTAGTCATACACAGAGGCGGAAGCATATAAAACAGAAACATCAGAGCTCTACAGAGGATGGGGCAGGATAGAGAGAAGTCAGGGAACAATCCTGACAAGTGGTGCAAGGAAGTAGGAGCTGGCATCCTCTCACCAAAGCCCCCTCGCTTCTGCACAGGATCATAGGGAAACAATTTAGGGCAGGAAACCCCTATGGGGTCCTAGAAGCCACAACAGCAAGGTCCTCTCCCTACCAGGAGGCAGAGACAGAATTTGGCACCACAAAATTTAAAATGGAAACCCATAAAATCCCAGGAAGTAACTGACCATCAGCGCAACTTGGCAAGTTGACCCTCCTCCACTAGGACACGTACTTTTTGCTTCTTTCACAGAGCCGCCTGGACCCTTGCCTCTTTCTCTTTCTCTACCTGAATAAAAATTGCTTTGTTCTCACTCTGACTCATCTTTGGAACCTTTCCTGGCTGAGTCAAGAACCTGAAGGTCATGCCGAAACCAGTTTGGCTCAGTGGATAGAGCATCGGCCTGCGGACTGAAGGGTCCCGGGTTCGATTCCGGTCAAGGGCATGTACCTGGGTTGCGGGCATATCCCCAGTGGGAGATGTGCAGGAGGCAGCTGATCGATGTTTCTCTCTCATCGATGTTTCTAACTTTCTATCTCTCTCCCTTCCTCTCTGTAAAAAATCAATAAAATATATTTAAAAAAAAAAAAAAAAAAGAACCTGAAGGTCACCTAACTTCAGAAAGATCCCAGACTGCACTGGGGTAAGGCCAACCTCCCTTCTCCTACCCCCGCGCCCCCCCCCCCAACACACACACAGACTCACACACATCTCCCCTGCACAGAAGTAGTAGGGTAACAAGGACAATCCCATGGGTTATTGAAGGTGCAGTTTCAGTTTTTAGCTATGTGGGAATATAGTCTTATAGTTCAGGTGTACTATATATGACTCGCTTTCAGAGGAATGGTGTGAATGTGGCAGTGTTAGGGGTTGGGAATCTAGATAGAAGTTTTGCCTTATAATCTTTCTCTCTAACACCTCATAAAGCCTCATCTTTTTCTCAGACTCAGTATCCCTTCTTCATGCTCCCCTACCCACTGTTCTTCCACTGTTGGTGTTTGACTATCCTGTGCCATCTGAGATTGAAAACAAAATTGTTTTGAAACTAAGCTAAAGAAACAGAAAAGTTAGAATGGGAAGTGAAGTCAAAGCACATCCTATAATTATAGCAAAAAATAATACTTTTTTCTATCATCTTTTAAATTCTTCTAGCTGGGCTAATCAAATTAACAGAGACAGATTAGCAGAAGAAAATCAAATTTTAATATGTACCCATGGGAATTCATGAAAATTCCAAAGACAGTGAGGCAAAATAGAGTATATATGTCATTTTGGACAATGGAAGAAAAGGTGGTCAAGATCTTAGATTTCAAAAGTGAGAATGGATGATTTACAGGAAATTGAGGAAGAGCAGAGCACATGATGCAGGCAATCTTGTTTCAATGAGACACAGGGGAGATCTAACTATCAGGGACCTGAAGCCATTCCATCCACCATACTCAATTAGAATTAGGCTAAGGCAAGCATCCTAAAATTTCCTTCTTGAGGAAAGAAGAAGGAACAAAATTTCTTTCTGAGTCTTTTGCTTCTAAAAAATTATTTTAAAATCAATATCCCAAAAGGCAGCTTCAGGGTGGCAAAACTGTAGCTTCCTTATCTATTTATCATCTATCTATATCTATCATCTATCTATCTATCTATCTATCTATCTATCTATCTATCTATCATCATTTTATCTATCATCTATCTATTGGGAGAGAGGGAGAGAGAGAGAGAGAGAGAGAGAGAGAGAGAGAGAGAGAGAGAGAGAGAGAGAAAGAGAGAGAGAATGCTATTAAGATAATTATAGGCAAATAACTCCAAAAAAGTACTTGAAATCACCTATGATATGTAGATTGAGGTATAGGGTGGAGGAAAGAGAAAGCAATAAAGCCCCTTTTGGAATATGTCTCTCTATCCGAAGGTGTCTCTTATTTAACACTTGGGAAACATGATCACATGTTGAAGTGAGGACAATGTACTCTTCTACTTCGGTTACTATGAAGTTTTGTCAGAATTGCAATCTTCCGGGCCCATGTTTACTTCCTTCTGTTGATAGCCATGGGGTGAGGGAGGAGTAGTATAGGGCAAAGATCTTGTAGTTGGAAACTGCATCTGTCATAGGTGTTGGTGTTTTGGATGAAGAAGGGATAAATTGGACTGTGCCTGGTTAACCAAGGCCCCATTCTAATATGGAAAAATTGGACTCTATTGTGGAATATTTGCTATGTATGGAAAAATGGTCTATTTTAACAAAGCAAATAAACTTTTGTCCATTGTTCATAAGGGAATTTATGTTATCTTTAGTGTTCCTTAATTATTGTATTTCTTTCAGTTTTTACTTTTGGGTAATGTCTGGAAAAATGTTTTTGATAAATGTGTTTATAAATACAGGGTTTAATTTTAACTAAATAAATCTATTTAAGTCAAATAACTTTTATACTGTTTTTTGACCTAATGTAAACTGAATTTGATTTTGATTTATTTATGACCTCCATTATTTTGCACAGCTATTTGAGAAATAATAGTTTTTTCAAGATATTGTAATATTAAGATGTTTATTAATAGTGACTTATAATTTACAGAGCTGTTAATATGCATGAGTTAATTTCACTTGAGTCCCTTGATATTATGGACAAAAAAAAGGGGCCACATGCCTAGCCAGTTTGGATAGGGTGTCCAACTGCAGACCAAAGGGTCTCAGTTTCAATTCCAGTAAAGGGCACATGCCCAGGTTGTGGGCTTGATCCCCAGTAAGGGGCATGCAGGAAGCAGCCAATCACTTATTCCCTCTTACCATTGATGTTTCTATCTCTCCCTCTCCCTCTCCCTTCCTCTCTGAAATCAATAAAAATATATTTTAAAAATAAAAATAAATAAATTTTAAAAAGGGGTCACATACTAAACCTGACAAGATCTATAAACTCAGAAACCAATGGATGGCTCCAATGATCTGAACATAAAAATTCCTAACTAAAAGTGAATCATGGCTGATAGTCACATCCTAGGCCTGTGGCTTCCAAAGGTAAATCTTTACCTTAAGTAAGCCTATCTACTATCTTTTTAAAAATATATATTTTTATTGATTTCAGAGAGGAAAGGAAAGGGAGAGAAAGGTAGAAACATCAATGATGAGAATCATTGATCGGCTGCCTCCGGCATGCCCCACCTTGGGGATCAATCCCTCCTGGTTCATAAGTCAATGTTCCACCACTGAGCCACACTGCCCTGGCTGTCTATTGTCTTTTTGCATTCAAAGTAATCCCCTTTTCCCCTCAGGATACACCCACCAGACCAGAGATCACAGAATCCCTCATTAATATCTACTTCCCTAAATACCACCTCTATGTTCTGTAAATGTTAATTATTAACTATCCTATAGCAACCAATGTTTTTTAAAAAGTACATATTTGTCTCTCAATTTTATTTCTTATCCAATCTGAGTTTTCTGCTTTGCTTTCTCCCACCTCCTTAATCTACCACCAATGTATTTCATGTAATCCCCCTTATGTTTTCTCCTTTGATTCTAATGAAAAAAATAAGCTGTAAAACTGCCATTCTCAAGAGCATTTCTTCAATCCATTGAGACTTTGCTTCCTAGCAGTTATCATCAGTTTGGCTCAAATAAACTCATAAAAATTTTCTACAGGTTTGGACATTTCTTATATTAACAAGGTGGATGATAGTTTTCATTTTACAGAAGAATATCAGAGATTAAAAAAGATTAAATAAATTGGGTTAATTTTTCAGGACCCGAGTGAAACTGTAATAATAGAATTAGTGACAATTAGTGGCAATGTGATCAGAAAGTTATACTAAGAGCCATCCTTTAAAAGTTACCAACTGTGTGAGGTTTGTAAAGTTCTGAAACTCAGCGATCCTGAGTTTTATTGGCTATCAAATGGAGATGGTTATAATTATCTCACCAAAATTTTATGAATGTAAAAATAATATGAAGAAAACAGTAGGGGTGTGGTACCTATTATGTGATCAATGAATTGTAGTTCATATTATTAGTACCACTCTTCCTTTTGCACATACACTAGTGTGTCTTTTCTTCACATTAAAAAAAATGCATGTCAGGATTCTCATTATGGAATCCCCCTCCCCACCAGTACTGGGATTTAATCAGATATGTCAAGAGGAAAGGCTCTTGGCTTTGACAATGCCATAGCAGGACAACATTTCTGAAAACCTTCAGCAGAAATATCTCTACCTAAATGGGAAAGAGTAAATTCTCATTTTATTTTTAAAATTCTAAAAAGTACAAGAGTAAGAGTCACACTGAATGTTAAACATCTGAGAATCTAGGACATCCTGAACTTGCTTTCTTCCAAAGATGTGCATGGGAGTACTCACACTGGACCAAGTTAAAAGAGTCTTAGCAGCAGGGTTCTTAGACCCAATGGCAGCAAGGCAAAAGCCATATAAGCTTAGTGGATAAACAGTCTTAGGTCTGTGACTTTCACTGAACCCATTATACTCCTTGGGGGCTGGCAAGAGAAAAACCTCTGCCAGTGGGTTTAGCATTGCTGGGGAAACGTGGAATATATCTGAGTTTCTTCCCTTTTAATAAAATGTCAATAGTAGGCATTGTGTCCAACATATTTGAAAGGAGAACTGTTGTCTCCTACCTTGGCTGTCTAGAAGAAAGATTTTCACATATTTCTGAAACACAAAAAGCTAGTAGGTAGTACTTGGAACACTTAATGCCAAAGTGTTTCTTATTTTGCGCTAATTAATTAATATTGACAAGCCAATGGACAGGTGAGACTGAAGTAAACAGAAGTTGGATATCCAATGAAAGAGAACCATCTTTTAACTTCAGTGAACCATGCCCTGAGAGTAAAAATTTCAAACATAACAGCCCAGAGAAAACAACAGGAGAATCTGAAAGTAGTATTGTTTTGATATTCTGAAGAGGTTTCTCAGGTACAATTGGCAGCCTTGGACTGAGAGACATTCAATTAACTTTCCCAGATCTTAGTATATTCATTTATCTTAGAAAAGAACAGAATTTTTAAAATTAAACCTTTACTCTTCTGTAATAATCTTATTTCCTTATACACTCCTTGCACTAGCTACTGCTTCAGGTATTATCACCCTATAATTCATTTGCATGTTGCCTCCTTACTATATTCACTAACATAATACCTTGTGCTATTATTTAATTAAAGAATAATTGAATAATTATAGGACATTGACATCATAAAACACTCAGATAAATGAGCTGTTCAATTTCAAAAGAAAAGCATGTGGACTCAGCTATGCAACGAAAAGTAATCTTTTCCAGTGAGAATATCACAGGCTTACGAATGATAGTTATCTTCAAAAATGACATAAACACATTTGAGTTTGAAAGATTAGAAACATCCTGAATCTTTCTCATTTACAGAGGAACAGAAATTCTTAATTATAAAGATAATTTAAGTGAGCCCCGTTGACTTAAGATCTCTTACATGTTTCAGAAAGGACAAAGCAGCCCTAGCTGTTTTGGTTCAGTGGAAGCAGGCACTACAGAGGCAGACAATAAAATTACAAGAATTAGGTTAGCAGACACCAGCAATGGTTTATTATTTTACTATCCCCATTTAACAGAAGAGGATATTGAATGTACCAATAGAGGTATTGAATGAGCTGCCCAAGATCCCACATCTAGAAAGTTGATGAGATGATATCAAACCCTGACAGTATGATTCCAAAATTCAGACTCAACCATTCTAGTAATTTGAAAATATCACAATAAAGTTTTAAAACTGGCTAAATATATATTGGATGGCTAGTGAAAAGATTTATGCAAGCTTAAAAAGTATTTGGCCCTCTCAATTATGTTGTGTACTTAAAAGAGGAGCTAAAAGAAATCCGAAAGGCTTCCTTCTCAAAATTAAAGAAAAAGAAAGTTGTGCAGATTTCACTCAGTCCAATTAAAATATATTTATTTAACAGATGTATTTTTAGAAGCTACCACATGCCACACACTACGTACCTGAGATATAGTAGAAAGATATGCAAAAATCATTGCCCTCGTAAAGTTACATTCTATTGGAGAAAGGCAGATATTATAATTAATTAGAAGGTAGTTCATTCTATGCAGGAAAGAAAAATAGCAGGGAAGGGCAATGAGGAATTGCATTATAAATAGAGTAATCTGATAACTCTTTACAAAATATTCCATTTGAGCAAAATCTTAAAGGAAAGCCTTACAAGCACTGGGAGGAAGATCATATCAGGCAGAGAAACATTAAGACAAAGCACTGATGGCAGAGAATGGCTGACATATTCCAGGAGCTGGGAGGCCAGCATAGAAGGAGCAGAACTAGTGAGGGGCACAACTGGAATAGAGAGGACCAGCAAGATACTAGGGAGACAGATTTTGTAGGGCTGTCTAGACCAGTGATGGAGAACCTTTTGAGCTCGGCGTGCCAGCATTTTGAAAAACCCTAACTTAACTCTAGTGCCGTGTCACATATAGAAATTTTTTGATATTTGCAACCATAGTAAAACAAAGATTTAAATTTTTGATATTTATTTTATATATTTAAATGCCATTTAACAGAGAAAAATCAACCAAAAAAATGAGTTCGCATGTCACCTCTGACATGCATGTCATAGGTTCACCATCACTGTTCTAGACCATGGAAAAAAGCTTTGGTTTTTATTCTAAATGAGATGAAGAAGCATCAGAGGTTTTTGAACAAAAGAGACACATAATTAAATATACATTTAATAGTATCACTCTAGCTCCTCCATTGAGAATAGACTACAAGGTGGCAAGATAGAAACTGAGGAAAGTAGGAAGCAAATGGCAGTGCTATCAAGAGATGAAGAGAGTAGGCCCATGGTGCTGGCAGTGAAAGTGATACAATTTAAGATATATTTTTTAAAGGTAAAGATGAGAGAATTTGCCAGTGAATTCAATGTGAACTATGAGAGAAGTTTTTTTCTCTCAATATATTGAGTTTGAGATGTCTATTAGACATCCAAGAGGAGATATGAAGAAGGCATCTGAATACAAGATGTGTAAATGTAGATTTAAAATTGTGAGTACATGAAACTGAATTTATTCTTTTATTATTATTTATTAATAATTACATTATTTGTTTGTATTATAACTCTAAACCTACTTTTGCCCACCCCTGCATATGAATCTGGCATTCAGAGGAAGGTCAGGTGAGAGATAAAATTTCGGGAGTCATTATTACATGAATATTATTTAAAATCACAGCAATCAAAGGACTCAATCTTGGGAAATTCTAAATAAATTTAGAGGAAGAAGTACCACGAAAGGAGAATGCAAAGAAGGAACCAGTTTTTAGTATAAAACTAGGGATATGAACCATGAAAAAACAAAAAACAAACAAAACAAAAAAAACTAAAAGTTTAAGTAACATAATGACTGAGCATTAACTGTTGGATTTATCAACATGTAGGCATTTGGTTATATTGGTAAAACTGCAGTGGTGGGAATGAAATATTCATTGTAGTTGATTTCAGGATGTCTAGGAAGAAAGGATCAGTGGTAATGAGTTTTGATTACTTTTTGAGCATTTTGCTATAAGGACAAAGAGTGAAATTGAAATAGTAGCTACAGTGGATTTGGGATCAGGACAACTATTGTTAAGATATGATAAATATTGGCCCTTTTGAATATTAATGGGCAAGATCAAAGAAAGAGAGAAGCTTGCTGATAGAGAAGAGATAGAGGAAAATTCTTCAAGCAAAATCCTTGAGTAAGAAAGGGGAATGGGATCTGGAATAAGTGGAGAATTTATCCTTAAAGGGTAATAGAGAGAGTTGCTCATAACAGAAGGGAAGCCAGAATGTGTAGGTACAGATGTCAGGAGGACAGTAGATGTGGTGCTGAGCTCTCATTGGCTTGAATTTTCCCAGCAAGGTAGAAAGCAAAGACACCCCCTGAGAAGAAGAGATTTATTTGACCTCAATGTATAAATTGACATTTTTTGTTTTCCTTGTATTCCCACCACAGTTTAGCTGGGAGTTTATTACTATACTTGTGCTTTGTTTTGTTTTGTTTTGTTTCACCCACTCCAGTTTGAAATCCCTTTAACATCTCTCTGAATGACTTGAATGCATTAGGTCTTTTGGTAGTAAATATCCTCTCTGAAACCACAATGGCTCAGAAGCTCCAGCAATGCTGGAATTTCTCCATAAGCACCAGGAAACCCTCTTAAATCTCTGACTCTGCATTCTTTTCAATAGTTGCAACTTCCAGCAGGGCTTGAACACTGGGGTGTCTGACAACAGCTGCTTAAGGTGAACATAACAAAGGAAGAAGAAAAATAACATTAGGGGAAGCATTGTCTCTCAATAGGAGGTGTCCCTTCCAATAAGTCTCTCTCTCTCTCTCTCTCTCTCTCTCTCTCTCTCTCTCTCTCTCTCTCTCTCTTTCTCTCTCTCTCTCTCTCTCTTCAGTGTTTGTTAGTCAAGTTGGCAGGAATACCAAACATTAAAAATTGAGAAAGACCCTGTTTTATTTAATCACAGTATTAACAGTGTAGGGTTTAACCCCTTTGACCCCAGAGGCAAATGCTGCCACCAATGGAAATGATCCAGTTTTAACATTTTTCAAGAAGTGAGCATATGGATAGATACTCATAATAAATTTCAGAAGTAAATGTAGCCACTGTTTCCTATGAAGTAAATGAAAAAAGTTTCCCTTATTACTGAAGAGTTTGAAATAACAGTGGACATCTGGGGCCTCAATTTAAGAAAAAAATAAGCATATTTTCTTGGCTTACAAACCAGTCATTTTGGTAGCAGCAAAACTGAAAGATCATTTCCTATACTTTTTTAAAATATATTTTTTAGTTATTTCAGAGAGGAAGGGAGAGGGAGAGATAGAAACACCAATGATGAGAGAGAATCTGTGATCGGCTGCCTCCTGCATGCCCCTTACTGGGGATCAAACTCGTAACAACCCTGGGCATGTGCCCTTGACCAGAATTGAACCCAGGACCCTTCAGTCTGCAGGCCAACCCTCTATCCACTGAGCCAAACCAGCTAGGGCTCCTATTTTTTTCCTTTAAAATAATATTTGGTTTGGTCCTGTGTGGCTCATTTGATGGGGCATTGTCACCTCGTGCACCAAAAGGATTCCTGTCAGGGCACATGCCCGGGTTTGGGGCTCAATCCCCAGTGGGGGTTAGGGGTAGGTGGGTGATGGGAGGGCATGCAGGACACAGCCCATTGATGTTTCCCTCTCATATTGATGTTTCTCTCTCAAAATCAATAGAGACATTTTTAAAAAATGATTTGATTTGGGATGGGGGTGATGGGAGTGACTCTGGCCCAAGGCTTTAACTGCATCATAACTCTATTATGATCCATGTTCTGCTAACAATTTAGTCTAAGGAGAAAAATAATATGCATCTTCACCACTGACAGCTATAAAGAAGTGAAATGTATCAGTTAAATTCCCCTCTATTACCTCCATACATATGTATATTTTTAAATGATTGCCCTAGTAATAGGAGCATGGGAAATACTCTAGTCCCATCACTATTCATTTTTCACCATTTTTTTTAGTTTAATCACTGCATATAGACATGGATGACTGATTTTGACATTATAATTAAGTATTCAATCTATACACATTAATGATAAAGAAGGTACAACTTGACTTATATTGGCCCATTACTTATCTCTAACTTTATACTACTGGCATTTTTTCAAAGTTCAAATAAGTAATATTTTTTAAAAAACATTGAAATTTTACTCCACAGTGAGTTGAGTCAAAAGGAGAAAAGCACTTTTACATTTTCATAAAACATGTATGAATCATCAATGACCTTTCAAAAAATGTGTTTTAAATATCTACTCTCAGAGTCTCCTTTGGCTATGATCAAAGAGCAGAAAACTATCTAAATGAACTTAACTGTAATTTGAAGAATTTTAATAATTCCATTTAATTGCAAATAGCTATTGTCTGCCATCTGGATAAATTTGTCATTATTTTGATGGAGTACATACTATATATATATATATATATGACTTTGGGGTTCACCGAGATTATTTTATTATCTGTATGGGTTCTAATACGTGAATCAAAACTCTTTCCTATAAATCCCATTTGTAACACATAGTTTCAATACCTGTTTATATAACTATTTTGTAAAACATTGGATTGGCTTGAATCACCAGTAAGATATTTGGTGTCATATTCGTTACATTTTTTCTTTTCAAACAACCCTCTGTTTTTATTTTTGTTTTTGCTTTCTTTCACATATTCTGTTGCAGTATCTGACTGTTGAATGTGTTATGCCTGTTGGACTTCAGGTTTCTGGGAGGATTTAATAAAAAAGATTAAGAAAAATATCATTTCAAGTGACTTAATACAACTCCCTTGAATAGTGTTTCTAAATGTTCTTAGCAAACTAATATACAAGTATTTTCAATACATTATAATTTCTCATAAGTTTTTAATCCTCCTTCCACAGTTAGCAATTTTAGTTTTAATTAATTTTTCTCTACCATCAATCATTTACTCTTCTAAATCTTCTTTCTCCAAATCTACACTAATAAAAGACAAAGATGCTAATTGACCATACCTTCACTATGCCCACCAGCCAATCAGAGCAACCATATGCAAATTAACCCAACCAAGATGGCGGTTAATTTGCATATGCCGGCTGGGAGTGAAGACTGAAGACAACATGGAAGCAAAGCACTGCAGAAGGGAGCAAAGTAGTAGAGGTGGTGGAGACAGGAAAAGAGCCAAGGAGGCGGAGGCGGGAGGCGAGAGGGAAACCAGCCGGGGGGGCGGAGCGGGAGCGAAGTTGGGTTTCGCTCCCTTCTCTACTTCGCTCCAGCCGAAGGAATCCCTATTCTTGCAGGAATCTTCCTGCAATGGGCCTCTAGTGATTTCTATAAAGCAAAATATATGTTCAATAGCTCATTCCTAGCTCTTGTTAGTCTATCTTTTCCCATTTTTTTCATGTAGATCATGTTGTCGTGTTCATTTTTTCATTTAGGTCCCTTTTCTACCTATTATTTGTCTTATGTTTTTCTCTTTGATTCTCAGTCAATATGGAGAAGAAAAAGAGAGAAAGAAAGCTAACATTTTTTGAACTCATTCAATCAGTGAGGCACTGTGCTAGGTGTGTTGTAATGTACCCCGTGAATCACAGAAGGATGCCTCAAGAAGCTGAATTAAAGAGTCACGTTTATTGCAATCCGGGACTATGAGGGGTCATTCCCAAATCTCATAGTAACCATTTAGTCACAGTTCCAGGATTATATAGGCAAAAAATCACACAGGTATTGATTACATCTCAGGGTTTGGAATGAGGCACCTGGCTCACAAAAAAAGCAGATTACAGAACAGAATTAAGCATGTTAATTACAGTTTCGGTTCTCGGGGTCACTGAATTGACAGAAATACATTATCTAGAGCCCTTGGGTAACCTGGGTTAAACTTAGGCATGTTATCTAAATTACAGTTTGGGGTCTCCGGATCATTGAGTTGATAGAAACACGTTTTCTAGAGCCCTCGGGTCTCCTGACCACTGAGTTGTCAGGACAATTTAGAGTAATTATACTGTTCTGGTCTCAGGACCACTAAGTCAGCTGGAACACACCACCTGTGGCCACTAAAACAATTTAGGGTAATTGTGCTGTCCTGTTTCCCAGTACAGAAGAATGTGCTTTGATAACCAGTAAGATCACAATTAATGGGATAGTCATTCAATCAATAAGGCATTCAATCAAAAGGATGATTTATACAATTCAGAAAATCAAAATAACATGTCCATTGTTAAACAAAGCAAATAGGCACCATACTTCAGGTGTTTTATAGCTATTGTGTAATTTCATTTTCATAGCAAATATATGAAGCATACAGTATATATCTGTTATATATATATATATATATATATATATATATATATATATATATATATAATCTGTAATATATATCTCCAAGGACCAAAAAACTTAATCTCAAAAATATAATTTACCCAAGTTAAACATTAAGTGGATAAAATAGAATTCAAACCACATATTATCAAAATCTGTTCCTCTCACTTTGCCATTTTTCCTACCACTATCACCAGGAAGAATTTAAGTAACAAACCATTTGTCCTGAATATTTCTTGTCCTAGGTCCCCTGTTTATTGAGAAACACTAGGATCTCCTCATCCAAATGCTGCTACTGCCAGGCAGTTTATGCTCAGAGTCTAGGTATGAAAGTGATAGGTCCTGTGAATCCCTGCAGGTGATGGTGACTAGCCTTCTTCTAGTCAATGGCAAAGAAATGCTTTTCTCCTTTTACTTTATTTATTTATTTATTTATTTATTTATTTATTTATTTATTTTTCCAAGTGAATGTCCAAAGGATGCTGCTCATGCCCTAGCATTGTTATAGAGGTTTTTTAGTGAAACATGTTTTATAGCACATACAACTAAAACATAAGCCCATAGATATCTGGACCACAAAAGAAATCTGAGTGATCTTCACTGTACTAGGAACCAGGATTTCATATGGGTCATACTTGTTCACTTGACTTTCCTTCTCTTAATGTGTGTTTTCTTCTAACAGATACCTCAGTTCCTCAGTAAATGTGCTTTGGATAAGATGCATATCTCATATATTAAAAATTTGAAATAAAATTATTAATCATATTTTATTTAAATATTCTATGACAACTGCAGTTTTAAGTCATAAAATGAGGAAGTATGGTTCTTAGCCATGATAAATATCTAGTACATCTAGAAATGGGTGTTAATAAATTAAATACATTTCTTTTGAAGACAAAAAGCCACTCATTAATGAATCTAGGCCTATTCTGTATAAGAAATACATGAACACAACCTCTTCCCTCAGAGATAGAAATAGAAACCACCCAGGACCTTGTTATTCTGTTACTTTCTTGATGCATAAAACCCTGAAGAACAGCTCAAGGGTAAAGCAATCAACTGAACTTTAAGAAAAAGTAATACCATATGTTTGCTGCATACTGTAAATATTGGGTAGTATATATTTTTTTAACTAAGTCATTGATTCCACAGCTGATTTATGTGTGTTCTCATAAAAAAGAAATTAAGTAATCCTGTGCAAGAAATTATCATCAATTACTATATGTAGTATGGTTGTCCATACTAAGAATAATCAGCATAATTTAAAAAAATAAACCTTAATATCAAATATGTAAATAGTGATGGGACAATGGTGTTAAGAGGTCATAGGAATCCAAGACATCCAAATACAACTAAACTTAGACAAAAGCATTGTGCTTCTCAACTTACTTCTTTCATTTGATGTGTTGAAAGGCCATAACTCACATAATCTCGTACTGCCTTTCCACAACATGTTTCCTACAATTCTCTGCAACTAAGGATTATGCCTTTGTATTCCATTCACAGACCACAGGACATGAACACATAGCTATTCCTTTCATCTGAAACCAATACATGCCAGTACATATGGAGAACCCAGCATGAGAGATGGCGGAGACAAACAGCATTGTGGTTTCATATGTGCTCTTAGAACCAAAGATATGCTGCCGTGTTATTAAATTAGTAAGACATTTCCCACACATTTTAAAGAAACTTTTCAGATATTATCTTATGAATTAAGTGTCCTAAATATATCTCAGCATAGCCCTGGTCAGGTGCCTTAGTTATTGGAGTGTCTTCCCATACACCAAAATGTTGTGGGTTTGATTCCCAGTCAGGGCACTTCCCTAAGTTGCAGGTTGGATCCCCAATCAGGGCATTATATGTGAGGCAACCAATCAGTATTTCCCTTTCACATCATTGTAACTCTCTCTCTCCCGTTTTCTCTTTCTCAAATCAATAAAAAACATGCCTTCTGATGAGGATTTAAAAAAATTCTTAGCATATCTTCTTCCTTCAGAGTTGTCAGAACTCATAGTGCCTATTAGAATGAATGTAAGATTATAAGAACTAGTAAGTAAAGAGAGAGGATAAGGTCACTGCCAACCTCTCAGAAAATGCCCCAGATGAGGGTGAAATAACTCATCTTGTCATAGGAAAGAGTCAAGGTGCTTTGACTCTATCGTGGTAGAATTTATGAGGAATAATACTGGGAGGGGCATTGTGATAATGTCAGGGTATCACTCAAATATCCTCATATTCATAATACAGGGAAACTTTCATAGGTTCACTCATTTTTTCATTAATAATTTCATTCATTTATTCATTTACTCATTCATTTTTATTGTGAACCCATTGTCTTAGTAAATCACAAAACAAACCATATTGTTTAAGATAAAAAAAAATATAGGAGTCATTACTGATTCCTTACTTTCTCTTTCTCTCTTCCTTTACCTTCAATTTCCTAGTTTCTACCTGTACTTACTTCAAATATCACCACCTCCTCTAGGGACCTTCAATCATCAGCCTGACCTAAAATAACCTACCACTCCTGGTTTATTTCCATTACATCTTCTTGTTTACATATTTCCTTCTAATTTTTATCACCATCTGTCAGTATTGTGTTTGTTCTTGTTTATGTAGATATTCCCCACAGTATCCTAAATAAAACTTTTAAGTATTATGAGTATTGTATGCATATATTGACTGAACGTTTTTACCAGATGTCTCAAATTCTCAAATTTTTTGAGAGAGGGCTCTGAAGCTAAAATGTTGTTCATTTGGGAGACCAATAAAAGAGAATAAACCTACTGAGGAGATAGCCCTCTGCCTCCTCAATACTTGGGTCAATGTAAACATAGACGATACCATGTCAAGTTCTAGTAGCTATGCCTTATGTACTTTTGAGTGGTAGCAGCAAATAAGTAGCAATTGCATAATGAAACACCACCTTGTGAATTTAGAGCATTATATATGATGGAAGAAGTAAAAGATAATAATAATTAAAGATAAATCATAAACAATCAAGACCCTACTGGGGAAAGACTTAGAGAAGAAAAGGCATTTCATCACCTTGAGGTCTAAGCAAGAGTCATACTTGAGTATAATCAGTTATTCAACAAATACTTATTTAGAATTCACTGTGTGCTATTTATTGTTATATCCCTAATATTTATCTGATATCATGAGGCATGGTTCCTGCCCTGAAGGAATGCATAAATTTGCTTATAGGATACATTTTCTTTTGCTCTATTCTCAGCTAATTATAGTGGCTGACATGAATAAAGGAGGCTGATTTTACCTATGTTACAATCTGTAGAGAACAGACTACATAAACTGTCAATTAAAAGGCTTGTTTCTGACAAAAGAAAATCTCTGATAAATTTTTGCATACTTACATAGATAGCAGATTCAAAGTAATTTTTGTACGTATTCAGTTGGAGCCTTAATTTTACATAACAAGACAGCTTCCCACTGTCAGCAGTACCTCTAAGCAAATATCTTTCTAGATTTGCAAATATGTTGAGAAGAGAAATGCTGGAGCAGCCCTTTAGAAAAAGCCACTCTCCCAGGGTCCCTTCATCTACTGAGATTTGCTAACCTGCTTTGATCTTGTCCTTGGCATGTTTGTTTGTTTTTAAATACAAGTTTTATTTTTTGTGCACCTCAGCTGATCATGAGACTGAAAGCGTCTAATAGTTGGAAGAGCTGTAGTAGTTTTACAGACTGTCTCCTTAAAACAAAGGTCTTGATTTGACTGACCTACTGACCTCTAATACAACAGTGAAAATAGCATGGACTTGAGTTGGCAAGCCCAGGTCCTGTTGGTCCTACAAGAGGCAGCAGAAGCATTTCTAATACATGTCTTTGAAGATGCCTAGCTCCTCTCCTACATGCTGGCCGTGTTACTCTTCCTGAAGGAGCATCTGAGGCATCCAGAAAGGGTTTGGTTGAGCTTCCATCTGCCTCTGGGTGATACCAGGGACTGTCTGGAGCCAGGACTAGATCCATGGAGTCCCCAGTGCTGCCTGGACTTGCTGTAATTGCTTTTTTTTTTTTTTTTTTTTAGAAGGAGCAGACTGCATCATTTTCAGCTTCAACACAGGTAATATTTAAGAAAATCAACATGGTTCCAGATGCGTGAGAATTATTTTCACATGAAGAAACTCCAAGGTTGAAAAAAAAGTGTGATAACAAAGTAATAGAGTGGCTTTCTTATGAATCTGCGGCTCTGTTCTTTTGTTGGTGAGGAAATTCACCAACAAATGACCTAATATGACCTGTTGCATAGAATGTTACAGGTCATACCTAGAAGTCTGGATAAGACTAGAACCAATGAATTAGAGTTTGCTGGAAAGAATGCAAGATGATATTTGGTCCAGGCAAAAAAATATACATATGACTAAAATTTAAAAGCAAAGAAATAGCAAACTTGAATAGTCTAACCTATATAAAGTCACCTGGTTCATAGATTGATTTTCAACTTTCAAGGAACCAGTAATTAAGCTGTTGCAGAGCATAGAAAAAAATATTTGAAACATTCCACTTTTGTCATGAAGTTAATTCAGTTGTGATGTCAACCCCAGAAGAAAATGAAATTATAGGTGAATTTACTCATGGTTATATAAAGAAGGGAATTATTGCCCCCTATTGAAGAAGAATGGAGACTCTAAATAAATAGAGATCTACCAAAATAAAGTGTAAAATTTAGGAATACAGCTGTACATATACATATAACATAAACACAATGACTCAGCTCCCAATTTGTCATAATCAAAGGGCAATTATATCTACCAATTGTAAAGTAAAAAGTACACATCTGCCAGTCTAATAGGACAAGGTGGTGCTTCTAAGCTTTTAATGTACAACAGATCATATTGGGATCTTTTTAAAATACAAACTCAGTAAGGCTGGAGTAGGGCCTGAGACACTGAATATCTTACATGCTCAAAGATTATGCAAATGCTGCTGTCCAGGACCACATAGCAGTTTGATATTTGAGTTACTAACTACTGACTTGGAAAGTAAGAAGATCAGAGGTGCAGTTTTTGTTGTTGTTGTTGACCTAGGTAAAGAAATTGCTAAATCTTATTGAACACATGTTACAGAAAAAGAGAGTTCAAAAAGATACAATAGATGGGTCCACTCTTACGGGAAAGAGGTCCTTACCATTGCAAGAAACAGGGTGATAGGTTAGTTTATATCCAGAAAATAAATGCTTTTGAAAATTCCTCCTGTGACTTGTTTGAGTGATTTCTTATAGATATCCCACCTGGATTTCAATTTTGATATGGAAATTTGGGTCAGGATCAGAGACTCAGAAAACCCACAAATGTATTAAGCATCCTGAGCTGACCATAGTTATTGAAGAGCTGCTTGCTCCAATAACTTGTCAGCAACAGTCATTTTTCTCCCCAAGTCTGTGTATGATAACATTCAGCTTTCCTTCCAAAGGGGTTTTGTTTAATGAAGATCTTTTATGATGATTTAGAAAGAGATAAGTTATTGAAATAGAGAAAAATAGACTACTAGTGAACTTGGCTAGCATTTTAATACTAAGAGAACCTGGGTATTCTGTTTTCATGAAATTATAGGGGGTTAAGTTCTCTGTCCAGAACTAATTATCATTCATTTGTTGAATGGAAGTATATGAAGGTATATTCCTTGAATTTGGGGATCTATTCATTTCAGTTCAGGAGTCATAGGTATACTGATGCTCTACTCAAACACTGTCCTCATGTTTTAAAACATGATCTGACAAGAGATTTTTGTTTTGTTTCAGCCTCACTCTGAGATGTTCAGAATCCTCCTTAGAGAGAAAAACATAACAACCCAAGAGATCCTGAGTAAAACCAGACGCTTTGTACCGAATCCTCTTCTATTAAGGGTCATGTTTTCTATGCCTTCTAGGAGCATTCTTGTGCTCTTGTAATTTTTCACTTGCTCTTTTAATAATGCTATTGAGAGACAAAAGCACACACAGGTGTTGCCTGTAAACTCACAAAGACTATCACGGTTTAAAGGCATTCAGAGTGCTTTCCAAGATTTTCAACTTGGCCATTTCACTTACAAAAGATCTCTCAGAACAAAGGCAAGAATTCTGAGAAAAGAATTCATATCCTCACTTCCCGTTTATTTTATCATTTTAGAATTTGATAAGAGGAAATATGTGAAGAGATTCCATCCTTCCAATTTGCTATCCTGAAGAGTATTTTCAGATTTCTCTCTTACCTGGTAAATACTAATTGCTCAAAAATAAGTGTCTATATCATATTTCTTTGCTTTTGTCAGCAAACCAAAAGGCTTCTACTTAGAACAGTGACTAAGAAAATGCCTTCTATGAACTTAAAATGTTTCCACATATTAACCATTTACTTATCAAAACTCCCATAATGTAAAATAATAATCTACACTAATAAAAGAGAAAGATGGTAATTGGTGTACGACTGCTACCCTTTTCATTGGCTAATCAGGGTGATATGCAAATTAACTGCCAACTAAGATGGCGGTTAACCGCCAACAAAGATGGCGGTAAATTTGCATATCTAGGCACAATGCAGGGAGGTGAAAGGGAAAGCAGGAAGAAGCCCCCTGCCACTGACAGTGATCGGAAACCCAGGGGGGAGCTAAGAGTCGGGGGGCAGGGCAAAGGCCATGACCAGAGAATCGGGCGCCTTTGCCGCCCTGGCCAGTGATAGCAGGAAATAGGGGTGGAGCCAGCGATGGGAGCTGGGCACGGTCGAAGCTGGCAGTCCCGGGAGCTAGGGGTCCCTTGCCTGGGCCTAAAGCGGAGCCAGCGATCGCAGGCCGCTACAGCTGCAGGTCCCTGCTGCCCAGGCTGGACGCCTCAGCCAGAGGCGTTAGGCCTGGGCAGGGGCAGAGCAGGAGATCGCAGCACCGCTGCCGCTGCGGGTCCCGCTGCCAGGCCAGACGCCTCAGCCAGAGGCGTTAAGCCTGGGCAGGGGCAGAGCAGGAGATCGCAGCGCCGCTGCCACTGCGGGTCCCGCTGCCTGGGCCAGATGCCTCTGCCAGAGGCGTTAGGCCTGGGCAGGGGCGGAGCCTGCAACCGCGGGGAGCTGGGGGTCCCCTGCCAGGCCTAATGCCTCGGCCAGAGGCGTTAGGCCTGGGCAGGGGCAGAGCAGGAGATCGCGGTGCTGCTGCCGCTGCGGGTCCGCTGCCTGGACCAGACGCCTCTGCCAGAGGCATTAGGCCTGGGCAGGGGCGGAGCCTGCAACTGTGGGAGCTGGGAGTCCCCTGCCCAGGCCTGACACCTCTGCCGGAGGCCTCAGGCCTGGGCAAGAGGCCAATCCGGTGATTGGTGATCGGAGAGTGATGAGGGTCAACTCCTCTGGCCGAGGCATCAGGCCTGGGCGGGGGGCGGATCCAGCAATTGGAGGGGTCTGGGCTCCCCTGCCCAGGCCTGATGCCTGGGCCAGAGGCAGCAGGCCTGGGTGGGGGGCGGAGTCGGGGGTTGGGGGGATATGATGGTCCCCTTGCCCAGGCCTGAAGCCTGGGTCAGAGGCATCAGGCTTGGGTGGGGGGGTGGAGCAAGCGATCAGAGGGAGATGGGGGTCCCCTGCTCAGGCATGATTCCTGGGCCAGAGGCATCAGGCCTGGGCGGGGGTCAGAGCCAGTGATGGGGGGAGATGGGGGTCCCCCGTCCAAGCCTGACACCTCTGGCGGAGGCGTCAGGCCTGGGCAAGGGGCCGATCAGGCGATCGGAGGGTGATGGGGGTCGACGCCTCTGGCTGAGGCATCAGGACTGGGCAAGGGTGGAGCCGGTGATGGGTGGAAGGGGGGGGTCCCCTGCCCAGGCCTGAATCCTGGGCCAGAGGCATCAGGCCTGGGCTGGGGGCAGAGCCAGTGATGGGGGGAAATGAGGGTCCCTGCCCAGGCCTGACACCTCTGGCAGAGGCGTCAGGCCTAGGCAAGGGGCCGATCCTGCGATTGGAGGGTGATGGGGTCAATGCCTGAGGGCTCCCAGTATGTGAGAGGGGGCAGGCTGGGCTGAGGGACACTCCCCCCCACCACCACCCAGTGCATGAATTTTGTGCACCGGGCCCCTAGTAATAATAATAATAGTAATAGTAATAATAATAATAATAATAATAATAATAATAATAAACACATTTTAAATAGATTATCCCACTTTTAGGCATTAGGGGTCTAAAGTAATTAATGTTTCAAGGTTGTAGAGGTGAATCATTATCAATGTTGAGGCAAAGCAGAATGCCTGACTCATAATAGGTTTCAAAAACATTTATTGCCTAGATTATGTGTGAATTACTTGAGCACAAATTTATGCCCTAATAGACTTTTTATTTATTTATTTTTTTTGTTGTGGTGGTGAATTTGCCTCACTCTTAGGAAAGATTTTATTTCCAGGAAGTCTTTAGATGCTCAATGTAGAAGTTTCTAAGCCTCAGGCTATGTCTCATTTAGGCTTTTCTTTCAGAAAGCCTCTTTCCATGTGTACTTTCATCTTAAACCATGGATTTATATACAAGTTTAATGGAATTTTACATTTTCCCACAATTTCTCTCCTCTGGTTCTTGCAAATTAGGATTGCTAGGTCATAATGGCAGGAATGTAACTTTTAAAAAAATATATTTTAACACCAAATATTCCTTGTTTCCTTGGTAGGATATGGTCAATGGCTCATTCTTAGAGCAAATATCTATTGTGAATTTGTATGTGAGTTCTGTTGGTGATTAGAAAGGTTTCACTGATAATATTTCTAAAGAATAATTCAACTGATTGATATAATTAAATTCATTACTAGTTTTGGGATTATTTTAGGCTTAGGGGCCATTAATATTTTTTATCTTTATTGTTGAGAGTATTACAGATATCCCCCTTTTTCCACCCAGTTCCCAGTTCCTGCCCTGGTCTAGGCCTTTAACATCCTATTGTTTGTGTCCATAGATCATGCATATATGTATATAACTTCTTTGTTTAATCTCTCCCTGCCCCCCCACCCCCCCATCCTCCCAAAGAACACCCAGTCTATTTCATGTTCCATGTGTCTGGTTCTATTTTATTCATCAGTTTATTTTGTTCATTAGATTCTCCTTCCTCCTCCTCTTCTTCTTCTTCTCTTCTTCTTCCTTCTCCTTCTCCTTCTCCTTCTCCTTCTCCTTCTCCTTCTCCTTCTCCTTCTCCTTCTCCTTCTCCTTCTCCTTCTCCTCCTTCTTCTTCTTCTTCTCCTCCTCCTCCTCCTCCTCCTCCTCCTCCTCCTCCTCCTCCTCCTCCTCCTCCTCCTCCTCCTCCTCCTCCTTCTTTTTCTTCTTCTTAAAAAATAGCCTAAAACATTTCATGTAATGCTGGTTTGGTGGTAATGAGCTCCTTTACCTTCTTCTTGTCTTTGAAGATCTGATCTTCAATTCTAAATGAAAGATTTGCTGAGTAGAGTAATTGTGGTTGTAGGTCCTTACTATTCATCACTTTGAATATTTCCTGTGAGTCCCTTCTGGCCTGAATAGTTTCTGTTGAAAAATCAGCTGGAAGTCATATGGGTGTTCCCTTATAGGTAACTAATTGCTTTTCTCTTGCTGCTTTTAAGATTCTCTTTTTGTCTTTAACTCTTTGCATATTAATTATGATGTCTTGGTGTTTATCTTGTTTGGGACTCTCTGGGCTTCCTGGACTTGTAAGTCTATTTTTTTTCATGAGGTAGGGATGCTTTCTGTCATTATTTCTTCAAATAGGTTTTCAATATATTGCTTTCTCCCTTCTCCTTCTGGCACCCCAATGATGTGAATGCTGATTCATTTGAAGTTGTCCCAGAGGCTCCTTACACTATCTTCTTTTTTTCTTTTTGCTCTTTGGATTTGGTGTTATTTGTTTCCTCATCTTCCAAATTGCTGATTTGATTCTTGGCATCCTCTGCTCTATTATTTATTCTAGGTAAATTCTTCACTTCCGTTAGTGTATGCTGAATTTCTGACTGGTCCTTTTTCATGTCTTTAATTTCCTTGATATTCTCACTAATTTCCTTGATATTCTCACTAAGACCCTTGAAATTCTCACTAAGTCCCTTGAAGCTCTTAACTTATAGAAGTGGGAAAAGTTAACTATTTTTTCATTGTATATTTTAAATTAAATTAGGCTTAGATAGTAGTTGTGAAAATAGCACAGAGAATTTTTGTATATCACTCACTCAGCCTTTCCTAATGTTAGCACCATGTATAAACCATAACACAATTTTAAAAAACAGAAAAGTAACATTGTTATAATACTACTAACTATTAACTACATTGCATATTTTATTCAAATTACACCAGCTTTTTCACCAGGTTTTTCTCCTCCCCCCCCCCCCCAAGTTTCCATCTCTTCTATTTTTATAAGATGACTAGTGGCCCAGTGCATGAAATTTGTACACAGGGGAGGGGGTGTTCCTCAGCCCAGCCTGCACCCTCTCCAAACTGGGACACCTCGAAGGATGTCCTACTGCCAGTTTACAGGGATTGGGCCTAAACTGGCAGTCAGACATCCCTCTCTAAATCCGGGACTGCTGGCTCCTAACCGCTCACCTGCCTGACTGCCTGCCTGATTGACCCTAATCACTCTGCCTGCCAGCCTGCTTGCCCCCAACTGCCCCCCTGCTGGCCTGCTCACTCCAAATTGCCCCCCCCCCCGCTGTCCTGATCACCTCCAACTGACGCCCACTGATGGCCTGCTTGCCCCCAATTGGCCCCCCTGCTGGTCTGCTTACCCCCAATGGTCCCGCCCCCCACCAGCCTGATCACCCACAACTGCCCTCCCCTTTTGGCCTCTAACTGCCTCTATCTCGGCCCCGCCACCATGGCTTTGTCCAGAAGAACATCCAGAAGGTCTCCTGGAAGGTCTCCCAGTGTAATTAGCATATTACCCTTTTATTAGTTTAGGTAGAGGCCTGGTGCATGGGTGGGGGCTGGCTGGTTTGCTCTAAGGGGTGTCCCGGATCAGGGTGGGGGTTCCCTTAAGGCATGGGGTGGCCTAGGTGAGGGGCCTGTGGTGGTTTGCAGGCTGGCCATGTCTCCATGTGGTGAGGGTCCCCACTGGGGGGGTATGGCCAGCCTGGGTGAGGGGGTGAGGGCTGTTTTCAAGCTGCCCACATCCCCGCTGGGGGGCATGGCCAGCCTGGGTGAGGGGCTGATGGCTGTTTGCAGGCTGGCCATGGCCCCAGGCAACCCAGGCTCCCAGACTCTCCTTGAGTGGAGGCCACAGCGGCTGAAAGCAGGTATCTGGGATTTATTTATCTTTCCATAATTGAAACTTTGTAGCCTTGAGCAGAGCCCACAGCTGGCCAAGGAAGGTAGGAAGCTTGGCTTCCTCCACCACCAGGGGCAACCCAAGCTTGTTCACTACAGCTCCGTGGCCACCGCCATCTTGGTTGGGTTTATTTGCATACTCACTCCTGATTGGCTTTGTGGGTGTGGCTTGTGTGTAGTGGAGGTATGGCCAATATGCATGTTTCTCTTTTATTAGATAAGATGTCATGGATCTCACATTGTATTTAGCTGTGACTTATTTTTCTTTGCTCTTCTCCAATGTGAGACATTGCTTTTCTTTTTCCTTTTCTTTTATGATCTTGCCATTTGGGAATTAGTACTCATCTACTTTGTACAATGTTTCTCAATTTAGGTTTGTTCAATGTTTTATCATTACTAACATCGGGTTATGATTTATTGGTACATAAATGCCACAGAAATGATGTTGAATCTTGTTAATTCACTTTTGAAACAAGGTAAATTAAGGAAAATGTTTGTAGTATACCCTCTTTTATTTTGTTCTGCTTTGCTTTTATTTTTTTGTACTATAAAAATGCATTTAAAAATAACATTTTAATACTGTTATTTCCTTAAGGTGGAGACTCTATTAACATACCATAGGCATTTTTTTTTTTTTTTTTTAATGAATGGATGTTTTAAGAAGGCATTTTAGGAGCCATCTTGTAAAACAAAGTTAGCTAAGTTTTGCCCAGCCGGCATGGCCCAGTGGTTGAGTGTCAACCTAAAAAACCAGGGGATCATGGTTCAATTCCCGGTGAGGGCACATGCCCTGGTTGTGGGCTAGATCCCCAGTCTGGGGCCTGCAGGAGGTAATTGATCAATTATTTTCTCTCATCATTGTTGTTTCTATTCTCTCTTCCTCTCTGAAATCAATAAAGATATATTTTTTTAAAAGTTAGTTAAATTCACCTAAACCAGTGGTTCTCAACCTTCTGGCCCTTTAAATACAGTTCCTCATGTTGTGACCCAACAATAAAATTATTTTCTTTGCTACTTCATAACTGTAATGTTGCTACTGTTATGAATCGTAATGTAAATATTTGATATGCAGAATGGTCTTAGGCGACCCCTGTGAAAGGGTTGCTCGACCGCCAAAGGGGTCACGACCCTCAGTTTGAGAACCGCTGACCTAAACCATAGCATGATTATGTATTATTGAGGCTGGAAAGTAAAAAGCTAGGAAAATCCCTTGGCAAGTAGAATGGGGAAACTGAGAAAGATAGCTAAACAATTTACAGCTAGATGCAAAAGTTCATCTCCCGAGAGATAACATCTAGGCCTCAGCTGTATTTCATCTCCAGACCCAGAAAAGCAGCAAAACCAGTTAGGTGACACCAAGACCAGCTGCAATGACTAATGGCCCCCAATCCTGGCACTGACCAATCAGTAGAGATGACCACCCTGAACGAGCACACCAGGAAAACTGATAAGTATTCTGCTGAGACCTCCCCTAAGATTCCCTATACAAGAGAAAAATAAAAACCCTCAAGGCAAAGGACCAGCACGTGATCTATCTCCCTTTGGGGAGCACACCTATGCCATTCCCTTCCCACTTTTCTACCCTCCCCACAGGCATGCATCTCCTAAACTCTATGGGACCCCACAAAACTTGCAACCCGTGGAGCAATGGGCAATGGCAGCTCCTCTGGGGCTAACCGCCTGAACCTGTACCCAAGTCTCCCTTTTCTCTGACTTCCCAGTAAGCTAAAGCAGCCCAGGTAGGCTTTCCTGTTACTTCTTCTATGCTAAGCCCTTCCTTGTTTCACTGTCCCCAGCTTTAATAAATGTACCCTCATAGTCACCTGGACTCATTGTGTGAAATCTTTTTGACATGAAGTCAAGAACCCACACACAACTGGCAGGCCCTAGTCAGACCTGCTCAGGGACAGATCCTCTGTTGGGTAACATCACCACTACTCTTTCAAGAGCCTATTACATTTTATAGGTTTATTCTAAATATTTGCTGTGTGTACACCATTTCTATTTTTAAATGGATCTTATCATCAATCTTTACCTGTGCTTCATGTATGTTAACCACAAGTAGCAGGATGATTTAATCATGTGACCAGATTACAAACTATATCCATCCTGAGTTTAATAGAAAAGTGACTGCCTGCTTTTCAGTATTATTAAAAGATAACTTTTTATTTTAATACTAGAGGCCCAGCGTGCGATATTGCGCAAGACCAGACCCACCACACCGGCAGGACCCAGACTGACTCCCACCATGTCAGGCAGGACGTGGGGCCCAGATTGACGCCTGGTGTGCCGGGCAGGATGTGGGACCCAGTAGGTTGACTGCCCAGCCCTGCCCCCTATTGGGGTGAGGGTGTATGATCAGGGGCGGGCCAGCCGGAGGAAGGGGCTCCGGCCTATTGTGGTGGGGTGGGCTGACGGGGGTGCAGCTGGCCGGGGGAGGGGGGGCGGAGGGGGAAGGGAGAGGGCATTTGGCCAATAGGCCTGGCTCTTGATCAGGGTGGGAGAGTCAGATGAGGGACAGGCTGGCAGAGAGGAGGGGCCACGAGGTTGGCCGCCTGCCCCACCCCCTGATCAGGTGGTTCGCTGGCCGCAGTGGGCATCATAGTGACTGGTTGTTAAGTCCTTATGGCCGAGAGGTGCTCCATGCACCTCCTGGTGACCCGTCATTTCCTTGTTTTGGTTGTGATGCCTCTTGGCCTTTTATTATTATGATTTAGTATGTGACATAACGATGCTGAGAACTTTAAGTATAGTATCTCAACAATTTTCACTAAAACACATTGAGATGAATATCATTATGATAGCAATTTCACATATGAGAGATGGGACGTAAAGAAGTAGGTTCAATTGCCCAGAGGTCCAATCCAGGGAAGTATTAGAGTTGATATTTGAGTGAAGACAATCTGACTCCAAAGATTGTCCTCATAATAAGCATAAGCTATAGACACTTTCTTTTCATCAAGAAAACGGGATGCATAAGTTTTTTTGGCTTATCAGGCTCATAATGTTTTAATTTGGAGCTAGGTAGGGGAAAACAAACATTTTGGTTGCTTTATTCAGGCAAAATAAAGATAAAAAGCAATGTGATTGATGAAGATAATCATTTACAAGACATAAAGGGGGGAAATAAATCTTCATTAGAGAATTCAGAAGCCCAAGTCTCTTTAGTCTGATTGATTTATTTTCTCTTTTTTAAACTTTCAAAGTGAAGACTGTTCATGATTTGGTCTCTGCAATTTCAGGAGGAGATCAGAGAAAATCAATAACTTTCAGAATGATAATAAATGAAGGATCACTCAATTTTGATGTATGTATATGATCTGCATGTGGAAGCATGAAATCACACTGTTTCTTGGTCAAATACTTAAGTATCATGGTAAAATTTTCTTTTTGCCCAGAATGCAAGGCTATAAAGTAAAGACAAACTTCCCCTGCATCCACTTGCTGATGTCACTGGGTTAAAAGATGCATAGGAGACTCCTTATTCCTTCTAACTGAGAGGAGAATGTATTTCCATTATTTGTATACATTATCACATTAGTGAGGAAGAGCAGCCTGAACCTCCCTAAAGCAGATGAACAGCTCTTTGAAAGGTAATTCAGGATTCCTGACACATTTAAACCCCATTCAGGATTCCTGACACATTTAAACTACACTTTTCACCTGGTGCTACAAGTTCAAAGACCTTACATTTGCAAGGACTATTTTTACTAGGAGTCAGTCCAAATTATCTAATGTGTGTAGATTAAGCACTTATGGAGCAATATTAAAACTTTTTTGGAGAAATCTTTAAGGAGAAGTAAATGGATAAAAAAATTATAATAAATACTGATTAATAGAATTAGAAATAATTGATATATTCACTTCTTAGGTCTCATGTAAAATCTAAACTTTGCTATAATTACCTATCTCATGGCTAATCAGCCTATGGGTTTTTCTCATATTTATATTTGTCATTGCACATTTATTGATCACCTACTCTATAACTTTGCTATGTAGGGGTTGCAAAGACAAGTAAAATCTTTTATTCCCCACTACAGAGTTTATAATCCAGTGATGGTAGGAATAATAAAATAGATACCCAAAATGCAAAGCAAAAAGGTAAATAGCTTAAGAAAAATACAAATAATAATCTAGAGAGAGAGACAGAGAGGTAGAGAGAGAGAGAAACTATATGTTTGGGGTAGCCATAAGAAGCTTCCTGGATGGGAAAGTTTAAGATTAATTTTAAGGGATTTTTACAAGTAAGAGAGAAAGGACAAAATGGAGGGAGGAAGGAAAGAAGGCCTTCTAGAGAGCAGGAGTGTGGAGAAAACTAAGAAAGTACAGAGTGCAGGTATGTTCAGGACCTTGGAAAAGCAGAGTACATAAATGAAGTAAATGATAAAACAGTAAGAATTTAGAGAACTTGGTAGCTCAGAGTGTAGAAGAAAATTTAAAGATAAGTTTGTGGTTTAAAATTACTATATGTTGCCTGGCTGGTGTGGCTCAGCGGTTGAGCATCGACCCACGAACCAAGAAGTCCCTGGTTTGATTCGCGGTCAGGGTGCATGCCCAGGTTGCAGGTTCAATCCCTGGTTGTGCAGGAGGCAGCTGATTGATGATGTTTCTCTCTGATTAATGTTTCTATCTCTCTATCCTTCTCCCTTCCTCTCTCTAAAAATGCAATAAAAACATGTTTTAAAAATTACTACATGTATAATGGTAGCCTTACTTAAAGAAAGAAACAAGGCTGAAAAATGCATTGATTTTAGGAGCAGGAAAATGATATTTGCTTTTATTAAAAGGTTTAGATTAAAGTACCTGCTTGAAAATTTTGGCTTCCAAATTATGATTTGGACCTTAAAAGGAAATGTATAGAGTCTAAGAACTGGAGTTATAAGATGTGATATCAAATCTTAGATCTTCTAAGTTGCATGCCCTTAGGCATGCCACAAACTCTTTGAGCATCCTTTGATGTTCACTATTAAAAATGAAGATTAAAAGTGGTTTTAATCTACAAAACTCAACAAATCCAAGATGTTCCTGTTTATGCTGTCTGCATAAAAGTAATAGTGGGAGCTATTGTTAAATGGAAAGACTAGAAGAGGTTTGAGAAGAGTTAAGGCAATTGCTCTGTTGGATTCACGCTGGGGAAATTTTTAATCATCACATGAAATTTTGTGTCTTGACATATTTTTATAGTTTTATAATAAACATATGCATAATTACACAATCTATTGCTATATTTTACTTGTTTTTGAACTTTTAAAAATTATAAAACTTTAAAGTTTTATAATCCCTTACCAAGTGCTAAGAACAAACTTTTTGTGATTTTATGATTCTTTTTTTTAAATTTTATTTTTAGATTATAGTCAACATAGAGTTTTATATTAGTTTTCAGGTGTACAACATAATGCTTAGACATTTTTATATTTTATAAAGTGATCACCATGATAAGTCTAATATCCACCTGTCACCATACAGAGTTATAAAAATCTTATTGACGATATGGTGTACATTACAACCCCATGACTAATTTTGTAATTGGCAATTTGTACTTCTAAATCCCCTTCACCTTTTGCACCTTTCCCCCAACCCCTTCCCATCTGGCAACCATCAGTGTGTTCTCTGAATCTATAAGTCTATTTCTGTTTTGTTTTGTTTATTCATTTGTTTTGTTTTTGAGATTACAAATGTAAGTGAAATAATCATGTATTTGTCTTTCTCTGTCTGACATTTTATTTAGCATGATATCCTATAGATCCTTTTATGTTGTTGCAAATGGCAAGATTA
This sequence comes from Myotis myotis, assembly GCF_014108235.1. NCBI lineage: Eukaryota > Metazoa > Chordata > Mammalia > Chiroptera > Vespertilionidae > Myotis > Myotis myotis. Next base: position 147,802,688 of record NW_023416324.1, on the reverse strand, counting down.
CTTTTTTCTTTATGGCAAAGTAATATTCCATTATATATATATGGAATATATATCACAAATATATATATATATATACATTTGCCTTATCCATTCATTTATCAATGAATAACTAAGTCCTTTCTCTATCTTGCCTATTATAAATAAAGTTACAGTGAACATAAGGGTGCTATCTTGAGAAAAAAGAACAAAGTTGGAGGTATTATGCCTCCTGATTTCAAACTATACTATCTATAGTAATAAAAAAGTAATATGCTAATTAGACTGGACATCCTTCCGGACAACCTTCTAGACAAAGTCACGGCTGCGAGGGAAGCCCGGGTCCCGGGTGCCTGCTGGCGGCCAGAGGGAAGCCAAAGCTAGCAGCCAGGGGAAGGAAGGCCTACTCTTGCATGAATTTCATGCATCGGGCCTCTAGTAAAGCTATAATAATCAGCCTGGCTGGTGTGGCTCAATGGTTGAGCATCGACCCATGAACCAAGAGGTCACTGGTTTGATTCCTTGTCAGGGCACATGCACAGGTTGTGGGCTGGATTCTCAGTAGGGGGCATGCAAGGGGAAGCTGATTGATGATGTTTCTCTCTCATTGATGTTTCTATCACTCTATTTCTCTCTATATATAAATAAAAAAGATAAGGCTATAGTAATCAAAACTGTATGATACTGGAACAAAAATAGATACTTATATCAATGGAACAGAATATAATGCCCAGAAATAAACCCACACTTATATGGTCAATGTATCTACAAAAAATGAGGCAAGGATATACAATGTGGTAAAGACAGTCTCTTCAATAAATGGTGCTGGGAAAAATGAGCAGATATATGTAAAAAATGAAACTAGACCACTTTCTTATACTATGTGCAAAAATAAACTCAAAATGGATTAAAGACTTCAATATCAGACCTGAAACTATAAAACTCCTAAAAGAAAACATAAACAGTACTAGTAAAGTCTTTGACATCAGTCTTAGCAATATTTATCTGGATATGTCTCCCCATGTAAGGGCAACAAAAGCAAAAATAAACAAATAGGACTACATCAAACCACAAAGATTTTCCCTGTGAAGAAACAATCAACAAAATGAAAAGTCATCCTACTGAATGGGAGAGGATATTTGCAAATGATATGTCCTATAAGGGGTTAATACCCAAAGTATATAAAGAACTCGTTTAAAAAATATGATTAAAAAATGAAGAGAGGAACTGCATAAATACCGTATTTCTGAAAAGAAGACATACAGATGGCCAACAGACACATGAAAGATGCTCAACATCACTAATCCTCTGGAAAATGCAAATCAAAACTACAATGAGATGTTGCCTCACACCTGTCAGGATGGTTATCAAAAAGTCAACAAAAAAATAAGTTTTGACAAAGATGTGGAGAAAAGGGAACCACCATGTATTGTAGGTGGGATTGTAAATTGGTGCAGTCACTATGTAAAACAGCATAGAGCTTTTTCAAAAAATTAAAAATTGAACTACCATATGATCCAACAACCCCACTTCTGGGTATTTATCCAAAGAATTCATGATTCCTACTGAAGTTCCACAACATGTAAAAATGATTTGGGTACAATTAAATACATTAGTATTTCTGCTACAAAAACATACTTAGGGATATTATTGGGGTAATTAAAGATTAAAAATTGCTTCTGACCAGTCCAGGTCCATTCAGTTTTGCTGACAAATGAGTTGTGATGGAAAAGTAATGAAAATCTTTCTGTGTAGATCTCTATAGATATTTGGAATTGTGGAATGTGCTATTGCCATTTAACAAATGAGGAAACAAAAATCTTTGATTGCTTAAATAATTAGACAAACTCAACCATTATTATTAGTTAATAGGCTGCCTGTAATGTACTCCAGCTTTTTAGAAATGTTCTCACATAGATTTTTAAACACCGTCATAATCCTGTATATGTGCATGCTTAAGTAGGTAGGGAAGCTACTATAATTGTCTCCATACCACAGATGAGAAAACTGAGGTTCAGGGAGGTCTAGTGATTTACCTAATCACCATGTTGGTAAGAGAGAGACCAATAATTTAAATCCAGATTTTCTTCCCCCTCTACTTTCTCACCTACCTCCTATTGTGATGTTGATAATAAAGAATCACTTGTGAATGTGTCTTTACCTTTCTAAAATGCATGATTCTGCCTATTGGTGTTTTCCAAGTAAAGAAATGCATGCCCTTAGCTATTTTCTGTGTTCATTTGCTTTGAACTCAGATGTTAACATGAAGATCACAGTTAATTCCTTTCCCGCCCTTTGTTTTATAATATGTCAAAGCCCCAAGGTTTGAGCTAGTGACTTGAAAATGTGATGTTCGTGGTTTTATGGAAAAAGGAATAAAGAGAAGCTAGACTGGAGAAGACACAAAGTTTAGTCATTGTTTAAAGAGTCATTTTTTTCAAGGCATGAATCCAGGCTCCTTGATATGAAAACTAAGTGAGAATTTAGATTTTAATTATAGACTTGTGCAAAGTTCACTCTTTGTGTTAACCCGTTAAGTAGCAGCTTTTTATAGAGACCAAATTATTCAGTTTAACACTCCAAACTGAAAAATCACTTCTATGGTATTTTTTATTATTAAAAGAAGTTTCTCTTTGAGCTTCAGCTGTAACAAATAAGGTAATATTCCAATTGAATTAAAAGTTATAGAACAATATAAACCACCTGTGCTCTGGACTCAAGGTAATTATCTTATGGTGAACAGTGAGTGAGGCAGAGGAATAAACAAAGGTGTAACTATGGAGCTCAGAATAGCAACAGCCCTATTTCTCTTGACCAAGTAATCCTATATAATAAAGGGGCAATATGCAAATTGACCATCATGCCCTCACACAAGATGGCAACCCCCAGGTGGCCATAAGATGGCTGGCAGGGGAGGGCAGTTAGGGGTGACCAGGCCGGCAGGGGAGGGCAGTTGGAGGCAATCAGGCTGGAAGAAGAGCAATTAGGCATTGATCAGGCTGGCAGGGGAGGGCAGTTGGGGGCTATAGGGTTGGCAGGGGAGCAGTTAGGCATCAATCAGGCTGGCAGGGGAGTAGTTAGGGGGTGATCAGGTTGGCAGGCAGAAGCGGTTAGGAGCCAGCAGTCCTGGATTGTGAGAAGGATGTCTGACTGCTGTTTTAGGCTTGATCCCACAGGGACATCTCCCAAGGGGTCCCAGATTGGAGAGGGTGCAGGCTGGGTTGAGGGACACCCCCACGAATTTTGTGCACCAGGCCTCTAATTGATACATAATGGTCTGGAACTCATCTGCCCAGGTTCAACTTCCAGGTCTCCTGTGACTCACTCTGCAGCCTTTTCAAAGTCATGCATTCCTCTGGGCCTTGGCTTTCCTCATCTATAAAGTGAAAGTTGATCTACATGTACTCAAAGATTCCTTGCAGTGATAATATTCTAAGATCCCAAATGTTTATGAAAAGAACAATTTAAAAGGATCTCAGTAGTAATTAAACAAGGTGGAAAAAAAATATCATGTTAGCTAGAAATATTCAACCTCAGATGTGAAGGCTTATTAAATGTTTAAAAAGTTTAATGTATATCCATCCCCTCTCCCTCCCCCCTGCCCAGTAGGGTTCGTGCAGCTGACTCAGACTCTAGGCATAATACCACTTTGATTAAATGTTTGTGATGTCACTTCAAATTATGCCACTCATCTAGTCTGATTTGATTGTCAGATTTTTGGTTTTATTGTATACTCAGGAAAGTATATCATGGTGCTATTCACAGGCTGTTTTTAAAAACAACACAGAAATTCTATACATTCATTATTCTGTAAGAATGTTATACTTTTGAGAGTATAGTACCTAGTACAATGTGATGAATTCATTAAAAATATTTAGCAAAGTAGATGATGCAATACATGATTTCTTGCATTGATAAGAGCTATAATCTATGGGTGTCTTTACTAATTACTATGATTTGGTAATTATTTATGTTGGACATACATAACGTCTTTTTATCATCCTCCTGAAAGTCAACAAGTCTAAGAATTCCTTGTAGGCTTTCAATTATTCATAGTCTAAGCATAAAAATAAGAATGTTTAGGAGTAGAGTCTACAGTTAAAGAGAAGAGAACATCTTTTATTTTGGCCAATATAAAAGTTGGGCCGAAACTGGTTTGGCTCAGTGGATAGAGCGTCGGCTTGCAGACTGAAAGGTCCCAGGTTCGATTCCGGTCAAGGGCATGTACCTGGGTTGTGGGCACATCCCCAGTAGGAGATGTGCAGGAGGCAGCTGATGTTTCTCTCTCATCGATGTTTCTAACTCTTTATCTCTCTCCCTTCCTCTCTGTAAAAAATCAATAAAATATATTTTAAAAAAAAGTTGGATCATTTTTACTGGTCACCAATGTTTTTGAATTTATTATTCCTGAATAGTAGTGAAAAGAACACAGTTAGAAATTGCAATAATTTGGTTCTAATTTAGGCTCTCTGCCAAATTGTACATGTAGAACATGTCACTTAAAGCCCCTGGAATTCAATTTTCTCATGTGTAAATTGGATAATTCATTTTACAATTCTAAATTATAATTTCTTTATTATTCTATAATTAGTTCAAATCCCTTTCCCAAATTCTTGAACCTATGTTCCTATGAATCTAAATGAGAAATGTCATTTTGTAACTGATAATATGTAAAAATGTTAGGGGCAAAAATAGAATGTTGGGGACTAGCTATGGTTATGGGAAATATAATCATGCTCTGTTAATTGTGATTGCCTTGTTCTGGTTAAAGAAAGAACATTCTAACCTGACTGAGAGTGTGTGCCCCCAAGACCTGGGAGTCAACCTTGGATCTGGGAGTCAAACTTGGAATGCAGTCCATCCCCAGTCAAGAACTACCTAATATCATGGAAAGATTAACAATCTTGTTGCCCCAATATGAAGTCCCACCCAGGCTCCTCCTGAGCCCACCTTGCCTCCTTCCCCATGTAACCATTGTCCTACCCCAGTGGTTGGCAAACCACGGCTTGCAAGCCACATGCAGCTCTTTGGCCCCTTGAGTGTGGCTCTTCCACAAAATACCACATGCGGGCACGCAAGTACAGTGCAAAGTTGACTTAAAACTTTAAGTAAAGTTTATTAAGTTAATTTTAGGGAACATTGTGGAGTGAAAGAAGATGTAGTGTCAAGGATTGAGAAAGGTATGTTGAGATGGTTTGGATATATAGAGAGGATGAACGAAAGGAGATAGATGAAACAAGTATACAAGACGAGTGTGGATGGGAGAGTTGGAATGGGTCGACCTCAGCGAACGTACCTCAATCAGACTGAGGACGTTTTTAGCAAAGGCCAGCCTAGGAGTACCCTAATTAAGTTAATAACAATGTACCTACCTATATAGTTTAAGTTTAAAAAATTTGGCTCTCAAATGAAATTTCAATCATCATACTGTTGATATTTGGCTCTGTTGACTAATGAGTTTGCCGACCACTGTCCTACCCTATTCAAGTAGCTGGCTTATGGGAGCTGCAGAGCAGATTGTTGTGGATGACCTGCTGCTCTCCCATACTGCCGTTGTTATTGGAATAAACGCTCATATATGATTCAACCCTGTCTCTGCTTAATTGGCTCAAGTAGTGAAAAGCAGCACAGACCCCTTGATTGTCTGGTTACAAAAGGACTCTGACGTGGTTCTTCAATAATTCTAAAAATCACTTTATTAAAATCGGCATTAACCAGTCATTTTTGAAAAGGTAAAAAAAAACACCAACAAACAAACCATACAATCACCATCAGTAAGACTTGCCTTTGGTAAAAAGAGATGAATGCATGTAAAATTGTGTACTCTTGAGATGTAAACGGGTTAGTGATTGTGTGACTGATATTCTTTAAGCCTAAAAGTGGAGCTAAAAACAAAAAGAGGAGGTTTTCCGTAAAACTGAGCCATGCAGATTTCCTGTGTGTGATACAGAGGAAATCCCACACCTCATCCATCTTATTTATAAAATGTTAGGACATTTATAATAAACTAGTAGCCCGGTGCATGAAATTCGTGCACTGGGGGGGGGGGAGGGCCCCTCAGTCTGGCCTTCACCTTCTCCAATCTGAGACCCCTCAGGGAATGTCCAACTACCTGTTTGTGTCCACACTTTTAACAGATAACAGCTCCATTGTTGTTTCTTTCTTATGCTTAAAACCATTGGAATTAGTAGGTATTCAAAGTGTGTATACATTTTGAGGGAACACCCTGTATATCTCCAGTCAGCGGTGAAAGAAACCAACAGCAGATTTGGAACCCCCAGACAGGGAACCTCACTCACTCCCCACATGTCTCCCCACTTCAGTTTCCACCTTTGTGGGCAGCAGGAGAATCAACGTTTTCTCTCATTAATTCAGAAAAGCACGTCCTGTCACCCACTGCCCGGCAGGAGTGCGCTAGGCCCCAAGCAAGCGAGGCTCAGTCAGGGCAGCCTTCGCTCATGGGTGCTGGCACCCAAAGTGCACATTCCTCCTCTACAGTCGCCCCGACTATCCCACTGTTTCACTGAGAGGATGGAATTCCTCTCTGCCTCTGGGTTCTTGATCTTGAACGCTGACCAAAGGCACCTCAGCGAGAGCCGCCTGCGCCCACCAGGTGTGTCTATCTGCATCTTCTCCCACCTCAGCATCTGCATTAACCCCCCAGAGGTGATCTCATAGCTGCACTGGCCTCCGTGGGAACAGGGCATCACCATTCCGCCCTCTCACTGTCATCTCACAGGCACCCACCATCAGCACCCAGAACACCCAGACACTCTCCAAAGGACTTGAGCACATCAGAGGGGATGTGTGCACATCCTGTGGGGTGTTAGGCATGCTGGGTTGATGGACGTGTGGTGGAGAGGCGGGGGGAACTTGTGCACGCCTTGGTTTGCAACTGTTGCAAGCGCAGGAGGGTGATAGTGTGCTGGGGGATGTTCGCACGCCAGGGGGGGATGTGCACACCAGAGGCATCTGGCTTTGCAGATCCACAAACCCCTGTGGTGCGGCCAGGAGGACATCAGTCTGGCCCGCCATGGTGGCTGTCCCTGCGATCCTGCACCTTCTGGGCCAGAAGGCGGATCTTGAGCAGCCACTCCTGGGCACTGATGGCCTGTAGGCACTACTTCAGCTCAGCCTGCAGGCTCCGCTTGGAGCGCTCACAGCTGTCACTACCGCCATGTGGGGAGTACAGGCCGCCCTCTGCCTGCCTGCCTCCCCTGTCCAGAGGCTCTCTGCGCTGCTCACCTGCCCAGAGTGACTGGGGCTGGGCGGAAGCCAGGCATCCTGCCCTGCCCAACCCCAGCTGATCAGCCCCTGTGCGAGCTGCTGCCCCGCCCGGCAGGGTCACAGATCCGGGTCCCGGACAGCTGACAGCCTTGCCCGCTGCTGCCTTCAGTATGCAAATTAGCCGCCACCTTGTTGCTTCAGGGTGGGGGTCCCCAATGGGGTGCCTGGCCAGTCTGTGTAAGGGGATGAAGGCTGTTTTCAGGCTGGCGGGCAACTGAAGCTCCCAACCTCTCTTTTTTTTCTTTCTTTTTTTTTTTATTCTGGGATTTATATACCTTCTATGGCTGTCACTGGAGCTGAGAGCTGGCTTTAGCTTTGAAGCTTGGCTGCAGCTCTGAGACCGCAGCTGCTGAAAGCAGGGATCTGGGTTTGTTTGGATTCTATAATTGTAATACTGTTGCGATCCTGCTGGCTGAAGCCCGGCTGGCTGAAAGCAGGTTTCTGGGGTTTGTTTAGCTTCTATAATTGCAACATTGTTTCTTAGAGTGCAAGCTCAGAGCCCAGCAGTGGCAGGCGGGGAACCTTGGCTTCCTCCTTCACTGGAGCAAGCAAGCCTCCTGTTCGCTTCAGCTGCCTGGCTGCCAGCCACCATCTTGGTTGACAGTTAATTTGCATATCGCCCTGATTAGCCAATGGGAAGCATGTCAGAGGTACGGTTAATTACCATGTTTGTCTATTATTAGATAGGATTATATGTATAACTATAAGTGCTACATAAATACAATGATATTATTACAATCATTAAATAATGGTGTGTGTGCATGCCCACACATAGGTATATGTGTGTTAGGAGGAAGAAAACAATGAAGAAATAAAGGAACAGAAGAAAACTAAATTAGTATACAATTCTAACTGAATGTGTTGAAGAAAGCGATCTTTTAAAAAATAAGTTGTGTACTAGGTGAAAAGGCTTTAATTATTAATCTGCATTTGAATTTACTTCCATTTAGCAGTGGGACATAGGACATCATCATCTATATGTCAAAAAAAAAGGCACTTAGTGTGAAAAATCTTACAGATAATAAAGAAGAGAGAAAAAAAATATTGGTTCAATGTAAAGTTTAACCAAATTACTAACTTAGAATCTAAAGCAATTTACATATCAGAGTGCAGGCATGTATTTGGAGCAGTTTCATAAATCAGAGTTGGTCTGACAAGGCAAAGAAACACACATAAAACTTTTATCCAAATACAAAACCTTGGCTTTCCTAGAATAAAGAAGCTCTTTAGCTGTGGGAGGAATTATAATAGATGTAAACATCATCTTAGAATTAAACAAATGTCATTATTACAAACACAGGCACTAAAGCACTTAAAAATAATAGAAAAGCAGTATTTTAGTTCATTTTCAAGGACAGGCAGTAAGCCAAGTTTAAAAACATATTAACCACTTATGAAACATTCTGCCTAAAGAACTAGTTCCTTTCTGTAATTTTGTTTCCTGAGGCAGTGTTTCTCTAAATACCAGCAGCACCAACTGGGAACCCCTTTGAAATGCAAATTATCAGGCTCCATCCCAGACCAATTGGATCAGAAAATGTGGGGGATAGCCCATCTTCCAGGAGATTCTCAAGCACTTGGAAAATTGAAAAGCACTAGTTTAGCAACACAGTGGAGAAATTGGAGAGTAACTCTATGCTATCATCATGAAAACACTATGTATTGGGTTTCATATTTACATTTCTTTAACAACCCCCGGAAGATTCTACTGAGATTGCTAAACAAATAAAGATATGTCTATAGATTGTTTTATATAAAATAATTAAGTCATCAGGTGATTAAAAAACTTTAATTATTAAACAAATAGTTCAGTGAAATAAAACATATAGAGATTATCCTCTACGTGCATTAAGCTTTGTTTGTAGCCAAATATCCTGTGCTCCAGCTTTATTGTATAAATCCCATTAAGCTGACCAAGGAAAAGAGAAAAGAATCACTCATATGTGGGATATAATGATCAACATAAACTGATGAACAAAAATGGATCCAGAGACAAATGGCAGGGAAGGGGAGTTAGAGATCAACCAAAGGATTTGTATGCATGCACATTAGCATAACCAATGATACAGACACAGGGGTGGTGGGGGCTTTCCCTCAGGGTTGGGAGTGGCTGGGGAGGGGTCAAACAGGGAAAAAAGAAGACATATGTAAAACTTTAAACAATAAAAATAAATGATAACAAATATAATGAAAACAAATTGTATGTCCTTCTATTTGTCATTTAGGATCCTCCTACACCTTATGTATGTACTAGGGTCCCAGTGCACAAATTCGTGCACCTTGAAAGGAATTGTGGGCCATGAGGCTGCAGTGGGCACAGGGGCAGGTTTTGGTCCATCCTCTGTGCCCCTGCCCAGCTCCTCCCTCCACAGCCCCCAGTCCTCTGTCTGCGGGCAGCTCTGCTCCCACCACCACCGCTTCCACGTGCTGGCACTGGCGGCGCAGGCCCCACTTACATCCGCTGCTGGTGCAGAGCAATTGGAGCCAGTGCCAATAGTGGGTGCAAGTGGCAGCTGCTTCTCCAGTCACCCCACAGGAGCAGGGGGAGGTGGAGAAGCCCTCAGGGATGATCAGGACTGGTGCTGGGTGCTGAGCACCAGCAGCGATTGTGAGCAGTGGCTATGGTGCTGGCAGTGGGTGTGAGCCCGGCTGTCGCTAGCAGTGGCTGCGGGCAGTGGATGCCAGCCCTGATCACCCCTCAGAAGCAGGGGGAGGTGGAGAAGCCTTGAGGAGTGATTGGGCCTGCAGCCGGCATTCGCACCCACTGATGGTGCTGAGTGATTGGGGCCGGCAGCAGATCTGAGTGGCGGCTCCAGCACCAGCAGCGGGTGCCAGTAGGGCTGGCACCGGCAGTGGGTACAAGCGCCAGGCGGGACCACGGCACACAGAAGCAAAGAATTTTCAGTAACTACCAGAGACTCACCCTGATGACAGCGACCAGTGCCCCGCCTTGGTCTGGAGCCCCCACTCACCTGCTCCACCATCCTGACATGACCAATGCCCACCATGTTCTGCGTTCTGTGACCTGCTGCCGACACCCACTATGTTCTGCACATGCCCCCTGGTGGTCAGCACATGTCATAGTGACCAGTTGTTTGGTTGTTCAGTTGTTCTGCCATTTGGTCTATTTGCATATTAGGGTTTTAATATATATATATATATATATATAAAAAAACATAACTTTCCTTCCACCTTCTATATTCTTCTAGCAAGGCTAATAAATTAATAAAAGACAGATTAACAAGAGAAAATGTCCAAACTTCATTTTATTTGGGAGTGTTATAGTATGAGACCCTAAGAGGCACTGGGCAGTTAAGGTTTATATGCCATTCTGCAGCTAAGGAGAAGAGAGGGGGGATGGGAGGGGACGATTGTGGTTTTGGACTTTAAAGGATAGGAAGACAATTCATTTGGAGATGGAAAAGCAAAGGTTCGGTAAATGTTTGCCAGGGCAACTTTAACAATGGGACACACAGAGGACTTTAAACAAATGGGTCTTGCTAGGTTCCTTACGCACTCATTTATATTAAACTATAGCTATCTGTGATAATATCTCCATCCCTGGAGTAGGTTCTCGAACAATCAGTAAATGGATAAATAAATTTTGGTATATAAATGAAAAATTCACACTAGTAAAAAGCAACAAATGACTGATACACTCAAATGCATAGATAAATATCAAAAACATTATAATGAGCAAAAAAATCTAGAAACAAAAGGGTTCCATTTATATAAAGTTTTGCAATAGGCAAAATGGCACTTTCATGACTTAAAACAAGAGAAGTTGCACGGGGCCATATGATGTGGATGGAGAGGTTGTCTGAATTCCTTTGGGAGGGAACATCTGAAGGTGTAAGAAATATTTTATATCTTGATTGGTTTGGTGGTTATAATGTATATATTTGTCAAAGCTAAGAATAATATTCTTAAAATAGTTTCATTTTATTTTTGGTAAATTATATTTTTAAAAGCTTATTTTAAAGCTAAGTATATAGTTAAATAAATAACAGTAGTTACTGATTTGAGATATTAAAGAAAATAGGAATTTAACAGCTCATACTGACATTAATTAATTAATTAATTAATTAGTTAGTTAGTTAGTTAGTTAAAAGTATAAAAATGTCACTTATAGTAGAACTAGAGGCCCAGTGCACGAATTCAAGCACCAGTAGGGTCCCTGGGACTGGCCTGTGGGATTGGGCTGAAACTGGCTCTCTGACAACCTGGAGGGGTCCCGGATTGCAAGAGGGTGCAGGCCAGGTCAGCGACTCCACTGGTGCATGATGAGGGCCGGGGAGGGACACAGGAGGTTGGCCAGCCAGGGAGGGACCATAGGAGGGCCCCAGGGCATGTCCGGCCCATCTCGCTCAGTCCTGATTAGCCGAACCCCAGCAGCAAACTAACCTATGGGTCAGAGTGTCTGCCCCCTGGTGGTCAGTGCACATCATAACGGTGGTTGAGCGGCCTTAGCATATCATTAGCATATTATGCTTTGTTGGTTAAACGGCTGACCAGACGACTGGACACTTAGCATATCAGGCTTTTATTATATAGGATGTCAATATTCAAATATAGAAGGAATAATTAATTCAGAAAATCACATTAGGACAACATACTTGAAATAATTACATCAGCCAAGAAACACAACTAGATATTATAATTAGTGAGTAAATGTTTGCTGAATAAAGGGATATTTACATGGTTTCAAATACTTCCCAATAAAATGCTTATTAATATACAGAAAAGAAAGGGTAATGACAGTGGAGAAACATGGTAAACATTTCTTTATTCAAGTGCTCAAGTTTAACATATTGTGTACTACATGAAAAGGTACAATAAAAATAAGGCATCACTTCTGCGGTATTACTAGCAGAAGTGTATACCCTTAATCTAATCAAGAATAAACAAACCCAAATTAAGGAACATTCTACAAAATTACTGGAGGACTCTAAAGAAGCATAACAAACACATGCAAGATGTGATCATAAATTGAATACTAAAGGCCATTATTGGGATAATTGAAAAAAAAACTGATTTTGGTCTGCTTATTAGATTATAGCATGAATATCATTGTTAATTTTCTGATTCTAATGGCTGTAGTGAGATTATGTAAAATAATATCTAGTTTGTAGGAAATAAATTCTAGAATATTTTGAAATGCTGGGGTACCTTGTCAGTAACTGACTCTGAAGTGATTCAAGTATAAGGAAAAATTACAACTCTAAGTAATAGTGTGGTTATATTTTACTAACTTCATAAAGGGTTCACTAAAGCCATAAAATAAATAACCTAATATTTCTTCAGCCTGAGAAAAAACTTTTAAAGTATATTTTATTGATTTTTTACAGAGAGGAAGGGAGAGGAATAGAAAGTTAGAAACATCGATGAGAGAGAGAAACATCGATTCAGCTGCCTCCTGCACACTCCCTATTGGGTATGTGCCCACAACCAAGGTACATGCCCTTGACTGGAATCGAACCTGGGACCCTTCAGTCCGCAGGCCGATGCTCTATCCACTAAGCCAAACCACTCAGGGCCAGGCTGAGAAAATTTGTATTTCTATTTTTACTAGATGCAGCATAGAGTTCTCCTTACAAAAAGACACTTGTAAGGTAAATTTTCTATGTCAATGTATAGTTCATAGTAATTATCAACCATGATTGGAAACATATCTACTATACAGAAATATTTATTGAAATAGTATCTACCAGGATGTTCAAAATCCTCAAAATTGAAATCAACTGTTTTGAATTATTATTTTCTTAGACCTTATTTACTTATTTATTTATTTATTCTTCAGCCTCTTCCACAAAGGAATTAAACATTGTTTTACCCCCTTTTCCTGGCCTATTTAACATGGTTTAAAGAGTATGGTGTGCAAACCAGTGAATTATTATTATCTTGTGAGATTACATGCTTATCTTGAACCACTCCTGACTCTTTCTGATTTTTATTCTGAGAGTCTACAATTTTTCTATGTAATTATTAATTTAATGTTTCAGTGTAAATTAGTTAACAATAATTAAAGTTATTTAGCAGTCACACGTTATCATGAACTCTTCAAAACAAAATAAAATATAGGCAAGGCTAATCTTCATCAGTACACAGCAGTATTTTCAGGCCAGTTATAAAAATGCTGAAATATTTCCATTTCACCTGAGACTTAGCTGGTGCTATGAATGTTTCAAGTGTCTCACTATGATCTTTGCCAGCCCAGGCTACCCCAGAAACTAAGAGGTAATGCTTGGAACACTGGAGGATATCTAGATCTCAGCTTCAGCACCATGGCCAGCATCTCTAAATATTTGCCCATGTGTAACAGTACAATATTGTGTATTTGAAAGTCCTAAACAGTAAATCTTTTTTAAAAAAAATATATTTTATTGATTTTTTTTACAGAGAGGAAGGGAGAGGGATAGCGAGTTAGGAACATCGATGAGGGAGAAACATCGATGAGCTGCCTTCTGCACACTCCCTTACTGGGGATGTGCCCGCAACTAAGGTACATACCGTTGACCAGAATCGAAAGTAGTACCCTTCAGTCCGCAGGCCAACGCTCTATCCACTGAGCCAAACTGGTTAGGGCTAAAGAGTAAATCTTAAAAGTTTTCATCACAAGAAAAAAATGTAACTGTAAGGTGGTAGATGTTAACTAAACTTATTTTTGTATTCATTTTGCAAAATATAAATATTAAATAATTATGCTGTACACTTTAAATAATACAGTGATAATATGTCAATTATACTATATTAAAAAACCCTAATATGCAAATCGACCAAATAGCAGAATGACCGGTTGCTATGACATGCACTGACCACCAGGGGGCAGATGCTCAACACAGGAGCTTCCCTTGGTGGTCAATACACACCCACAGGGAGAGCACCACTCATCCAGAAGCTGGGCTCATGGCTGGCAAGTGCAGAGGCGGTGGAGGGGGCCTCTCCGACATCCCCTCTGTGGCAGCGCTAAGGACCAGGCCTAAGCCAGCAAGCAGACATCCCCTGAGGGGTCCTGGACTGCAAGAGGGTGCAGGCTGGGCTGAGGGATCCCCCACCCCAGCGGATGAATGTTGTGCACCGGACCTCTAGTATCAAAAAAATGGGGAAAAAAATTTTTTTTAATAGTATCCTTGGGAAATGCATTTTTTCCACATAAAACTATCTGTATATCTTTCTTTTTAATCCTCACCCTTGGATATGTTTTTCATTGATTTTTTTTTTAAGAGAGAGTGAGAGAAAGTCAGAGAGAGAGAGAGAGAGAGAGAGAGAGAGAGAGAGAGAGAGAGAGAGAAACATCGATTGGTTGCTTCTTGCACACACTCAAACCAATGAGGATTCAAACCAAAACCTGGGTATGTGACCTGACCAGGAATCAAACTTCCCACTTTTCAGTGTGTGAACAGGACAGCATACCAACCAACTGATCCACACCAGCCAGAGCTAATGTGTATAACTGTTTCACATTCGTTTACAATAATTATTTTTTTTCCAATTCTATTTGTGTTACTAAAGGCTTCAACTAATTTGTGAAATTATTTATCTTATAGATAAATATCATATAAAATAAATACAAAATAGTCTTGAATATTTTTAAATTCCTATACTACATTAATTTTACTTATGTAACACAAAAATCACTTTAGTATGAATTTTATTTGTAGTGAGAACCAGAGATTACCCAATATAAATGTAGATTAGGCTTTGTCCCACTAAGTAGAGTGAATAAAACATTGAATGGATTTTTTTCAAGTTCCCACATTATCATGATGCTGCTGATCCAGGGACCACACTTTGAGTGTCATTGGTATAGGCAAACACAATGGTTCTAATCCCTGGTAGTACACGATAATCATCTGAAATAATTTTC
The DNA here is from genome assembly GCF_014108235.1 of Myotis myotis. Classification (NCBI taxonomy): domain Eukaryota; kingdom Metazoa; phylum Chordata; class Mammalia; order Chiroptera; family Vespertilionidae; genus Myotis; species Myotis myotis. Next base: position 147,787,558 of record NW_023416324.1, on the reverse strand, counting down.
CGTTTATTTTCATTTGTATTTGTGGTAAAATATACATAACATAAAATGTATCACTTTATGGTTACATAGTATTCCATTGTGCATATGTACCACAGCTTTTTTATCCAATTTTCCCATGTGCAACAGCACAGATGGACCTGGAGATTACTATGCTAAGTGAAATAAGCCAGTCAGAGAAAGACAAATATTATCTCACTTTAATGTGGAATCTAATTAACAAATAAACTGATGAACAAAATAGAAACAGAGGCATAGATACATGGAACAGTCTGACAGTTGTCAGAGGGAAGACTAGATGAAAGGTGAAGGGATAGCCAAAGAACATATATGTATAACCCATGGATACAGACCACAGTGTGGTGATGGACAGAGGGAAGCTGGAATGGGGATTGGGTGGAGGGGGCATAGGAGGGAAAATGAGGACATCTGTAATAGTGTCAACAGTAAAATTAAGAACAAATAGATATTAAGCTAAAAAATAATTTTTAAAAATATACAAATAAATATTTACCACCTTAATCATTTTAAGTGTACAGTTCAGCATCGTTAAATACATTCACATTATTATGCAAACCATCTCCATAAGAGCCTTTTCATCTTGTAAAACTGAAACTATAATTAAACAATTCCACATTCTTTCCCCCAACCCCAGGGCACCGCCATTCTACTTTTTGTCTCTATGAATCTGAAAACTTCATTGACTTAATATAAGTAGAATCATACATTGAAACTGTAAAAATACTTTAAATTAACATACAATTTGTCTTTTTATGACTGGTTTATTTCACTTAGCAAAAGTTCCTCAAGGTTCATCCATGTTGTAGTGTGTATCAGAATTTTCTTCCTTTTTAAAGCTAAATACTTTTCTATTGTATGTCTATACCACATTCTGTTTATTCATGCATCCATGGATTGTCACATGGGTTGCTTCAACCTTTTAGCTATTGTGAGCAATGCTGCTATAAACATAAGTGGACAAATATTTCTTTGAGATCGTGCTTTCAATTCTTTTGGATATATACCCAGAAGTGGAATTCCTGGATATGGTAATTCTATTTTTAATTTTTGGGGATACCACTATAACTATTTCTCATAGTGACTACACCATCTTCATTTCTACCAACAGTGCACAACGTGGGTTTCGATTTCTCCACATCTCCAAGACTTGTCTTTTTCTATTTTTTAATATAGCCATCCTAATGGGTGTGAAGTGGCATGAAATATTCTTTATGAAACAAAAGAATACTAAAGTTAAGTAACTTATGAAAAACGGTTCTGGTGTCCTTGGTCCTTTCCTTTTTTCTGATTTAAATAATTCAAAATTAAAATTTTATTTTAGCCAGGCAGTCATTTTAGCATGTTACACATGATTTCTTAAATACAGTATTTACTTTAGCACAAAAAGTCAGTATCGACTAAAATACTTTTATAATACTAACATTTGTGCACTTATTTAATTGATCCTCCCTTGCTCCCTTAGGCTGTGATACCATGAGGACAGGAACCATATCTACCTTTCCCTAATGCTAATGCCAATGCTAGTGGGGCTCAGTTAACGTATTTAGAACAAACGAATGAAATAGAAATGTCAGAGCATTGCTTTTATGGGACAGATAAAAAGGTGCATGTGTGGGCAAAATCAGGGCATGTGTCTTGTGGTGGGGCAGGGCTGGAGCACTAATACTGATGGACCTTGGGTGTAGCCACTGGTGATGCAGCTCTTAGTGCTGGGCAGAGGATTGCAGCTCAAGATGGTATTAGAATCAGTATTTTACCTGTCAGATCATTATATCAATGTTTAAGCTGAATAGTTTCCTTTGGGACAATTTCCAAAGAAACAAGAGTTTTAAAATCTTTACAGTGATTTCTAATTGAGCTCTATTTCTCAAATCCATTGGTTCTTTTTCATTTTTTATTGTTTATTTTTAATTTTTTTACAGTTTTATTGAAGTATAATTGACAGATATTGTGTACATTTAAATTGTACAACATAATGGTTTGAGATTATATATATATATCTATCAAATATATATATTGTGAAATGACTATCACAGTGTTTTTTCAAATTGAGATATAATCTTATATAATAAAGAGGTAATATGAAAATTAACCCTCAAGCCCTCACAAGATGGCTGCCTATGACCAGGCTGGCAGGGGTGTTAGTGAGGGATGACCAAACGACTGAACAGCAGGCTGTGTGGGGCAATCAGGCCAGCGGGGGGGGGGGGAAGTTTGGGGTGACCAGGTCATCGGGGGGGAAGTTAGGGCCAACCAGGCCAGCAGAAGGGGGCAGTTGCAGGCAACCAGGCCGGTGGGGGGTTGCAGTTGGGAGTGACCAGGTTGGTCGGGGGATGTTGGGGGGAGATCAGGCTGCACACAGAGGCAGTGAGGGGCAATCAGGCCAGCAGGGGGGCAGTTAGGGGCGACCAGGCAGGCAGGCAGGTAAGTGATTAGGAGCCAGCAGTATAGGATTATGAGAAGGATATCCCCAGGAGATCAGGCCTAAACCGGCAGTCGGACATCACTCTAGGGGTCCTGGATTGGAGAGAGTGCAGGCTGGACTCAGGGGACACCCCATGCACGAATTTTATGCACTGGGCCTCTAGTCTATATAATAAAAGTCTAAGCAACTGTTATGGTGGAACGACCAGAATGACCGGTCGCTATGATGTACACTGACCACTAGGGGGCAGATGCTCAATGCAGTAGCTGCCCCCTGGTGATCAGTGTGCTCCCACAGGGGAAGTGCCACTTAGCCAGAACCCAGGCTCACAGCTGGTGAGTGCAGTGGCAGTGGCGGGAGCCTCTCCCACCTCCGTGGCAGCACTAAGGAGCAGCAAGCAAGCGGGTGGTAAGGTGCGAGGGGTCCTGGACTGTGAGAGGGATGTCCAAATGCTGGCTTAGGCCCACTCCCCTCCAACAGGCAGACATCCCCCAAGGGGTCCCGGACTGTGAAAGGGCGCAGGCCGGGCTGAGGGATCTCCCGTCTCCAGTGCATGAATTTTGTGCACCAGGCCTCTAGTTGATATATAACATTGTACAGCAGGTCTTCAAAGAACGACATTCCATTCAACATTGTTGAGAAAAATTTTTTAGCCCTGACAATCTGGAGCCACTGTCTGTGTAGAGTTTGTACATTCTCACCATTCCTGCAGGTTTTCTCTGGGTACTGAGGTGTCCTCTCACATCCTAAAGATGCAAGTGAGATGGAATGGTGTGTTCAAATTGTCCCACTATTTGGTGAGTGTGGGTGTGTGTAGTGTGCCCTGCTGTATAAGGGTGCCCACCCAGGGTGGGTTTGCTCTTTGCACCCTGAGCTTTGAGAGAGGATCTACTCACATGGGAGACCCTAAACTGGTATAAGTGGACTGGAAAATAGTTCTCTTACTTGTTTTTATTAATCTTTCTTAAATGTATATATAGCTCACATTTATTTCAATGTTTAATAATAGAAGTGCTTTGGGTCTTTAGAAGTTTGATGATGTGTTGTGACCATAAATATGCTGAAGGAACTTAATTTGTTGATATCAATTAGTCTATAGTAAAATTGATTTTGTTATATGTAGTTTTGCTTAAAGTCACAGTTGCCAATAATCTGTCAGCAACTTTTAGTGAGGACTTACTGAATTAGTGTTAGGTATACATTATCGTAGGTAAATTTCACGGCCACAGCACCATTACTCATTGCTGCATGATTTGGACAAGATTCTTATTCTCTCTACATTTGGCTTCTAAGCAATCTCTATGGAACTTTCCTCCTCCCCCTCCTCCTCCTCCTCCTCCTCTTCCTCCTCCTTCTCCTTGCATATAGAAGAAATTCATTCCTTTTTATTGAGGTATATTTTTATTTATAAATATACTTATTTTTTGAGATATAATTGATGTATAAATTTGTATTAGTTTTATCAATCTCCCATTTTTATAATCTGTAATTTAAATTATCTTAGGATAAAAAATATATATATATTTTAAAATATATTTTATTGATTTTTTACAGAGAGGAAGGGAGAGAGATAGAGAGTCAGAAACATCGATGAGAGAGAAACATTGACCAGCCGCCTCCTGCACATCCCCCACCGGGGATGTGCCCGCAACCCAGGTACATGCCCTTTACCGGAATCTAACCTGGGACCTTTCAGTCCGCAGGCTGACGCTCTATCCACTGAGCCAAACCGGTTTTGGCAGGATAAAAAATATTTTACTGCAGGAGTTTTAAGACAAGAAAACAAGAACCCAAAAAGGCCAGCAAGTTACCTTGGGATCCCATAGACCTCTGGGTCACAAACAAATAAGTTAAAGAGAGAATTTCTATGTTCCATCCTGAAAAATTTACTCCATTGGGAAATTTTCCCACTTTTTAACTACTTAAGTCAATAACAATTCCTTAATAAATAGGCATTGAGTGGAGAATAAATATAATTAGCATGAGCAGAATTTAATATAAAGAACTCACCATGTAGACATTTAAAATTTGATATGTGATATAAACAAAGCAACACATGTATGTGAACAAACTGGTAGACAGTATTTCCCATCTAATTTATAAACTAATATTGTATCTCCATTCTTAAGACATTTAAGATCTAATTTTTAAATGTGAAAATATTTTTAAATAATGTAAAGTATACACCCGTTGTGGACAATTCATTTTGGAGATGGATATTGCAAAACTTATTTTTTTAAGTAAACAACCTGGTTGAGTTGACTAAGTTGGAGTATATGTTTGAAAGAGAAATTAGATGTAAGAGATTTTAGAGAAGAACAGTGAAAATGCTTTAAATTAATGCATAAATGACATCCAACTTTGGTGATCACATTTTATCTTCCTAGTCAGTGGTCAGCAAACTGCGCCTCAGCAAACCGTGGCTCGTGAGCCACATGCGGCTCTTTGGCCCCTTGAGTGTGGCTCTTCCACAAAATACTGACTTCTGCACATGGGCCACGAAGTTTCAGTTGCACTGTATATGTGCGCCCGCATGTGGTATTTTGTGGAAGAGCCACACTCAAGGGGCCAAAGAGCCGCATGTGGTTTGTGAGCCGCGGTTTGCCAACCATGGTCCTAGGTAATGTTTCCCTGAAATGTGGTAAGTAAAGAAAGGAACATGAGACATGAGAAATACAAACAGTAAATAACTTAGGATAATTCCTTTGTCATGTGATTTCTAAGCATGAGAGGCAGACGGGTGTATTGGTTAAGTGTGCAGACCAGATCCCCTGTTTGGTCATCCTGACTCTGTCACTTGCCTGCTCTATGATCTTAAACAAATTAGTGTACTTCTCTTGGTCTTAGTTTTCTCATTTGTAAAATAGGAATACATATATCTACATTTTAAAGTTATCTAAAAGAATCAAATTAATTTTTATAAAATGCTTATAATTTTAATACATACTAGATAGATACACAAATTTCTGACTGTGCTTAGTGCTCACATGCTTATGTTTACTGATGATATCTTGAAAATTTTCCTAGACTCTAAATGGTCCATATAGAAAATTGCAGATCTATAGCCTCACTCCCATAAATGAGTACTTCGCTACATTTTTGATACCATAGAAAGTTGCCATCTTTAGAGAACCATGCTTTTAATAAATAAAACAGAATATTTCAATTATTTCAAATGATTACTTTAGGACTACCATTAAGATAAATGTTAATTAAAACCATTCAACAAACTATTTCTACCAGACTATATGATACATGGCTTGAATCATCAGTCAGATTCCACATCTCATCAGTTTCATATTCTACTAATTCTCTTTACTAATTTTTTAAAACATTCTACTTTGCATTTTTTCATTAAATGGCAGCAACTGTTTGGCAGCCTGACATCTGTGCATTTCGATCAAATACAGATGCAGAAATTATTAAGAGATTTTCATGGAAAGCTATGCACAGCCCTCTGTTGCATGCCTGAGAGAAAATAAATTAAAAGCATCTTCTGTAAACCCTCAAAATAATCTATGCCTTTGGGCAACCCTCTCCGCTTTAAACAACTTGCTAGGTCAATATTTACCTCCTAAACAGACATTGGGAATGGAATGCCTAGCTGAGGAGCCGTAGATGCAAATTACTTGAACTACTCAGAACTTGAAATATTTTTTTAAAGTTTTCATTTGAAATTGTAGTGAATGGATTCCCATTTTATTCTATCTTATTCTACTCTGAAATGTGTTTTTGCATTTATGGGTACTCTTGCAGAATTAAATGAAGTTTTTCATGAGCAACAATTCATCTATAAACCATAAATGATAACAAAGATAAAAATAATAAAAAAAATCAACATTGAGTCCTTAACATATGCCAGATATACTGAGTTATTCTACATATATTTAATTTACAGATATTATAATTTACTTGTATCATCCTTTTTAACCATCACAACAACCCTCTGATGTAAGTACTGTTGCCTTTCTTCATAGATGATGAAACGGAGGCACAGAGACATCAAGAAACTTGTACTAGGCTGTGTAATAAGCAAATAATGGGGTAGGATTTAAGCCTGTTCAGCCTAAAATAAAAATCTAGGCTCCTAATTGCCACATTATGCTTTGTACTTAGGATTCTTTCCCTTTCAAGTGACAAAATACCATATTGGAGATGGCTAAAGAAAACAAAAATTACTAAAAATTCATAACAAATGTACCTTCAATTACAAATAAATCCATTGCCCCACATAATTCCCTGTAACTTGATCAAGCCTTCTCCATATCTCAGACCTGTTTCCTTCATTTTTGGCTCCATTCTCAAGCCAAACTCTCCTTTTAAGTTGGTAATAGCTGCAACTCTATCCTCTCAATAACCCATCAGAGAAGAGAGGTAGAGGTGGGGGAGAACCTGTTTCTTCCCAATAGTTCAAAGAAAATCTTTAATCACATGCTCACATTTTAATCAATTGCTGTTGCCCTGTAATTAGTGAGTCTGAATCACCAAGTGTTGGTTGCCTGTCATGCAGAGTTGAATCAAACAGCATACCTGAAAATGTGCACACAGAAATAGCTGGGATGGAAAAGTATGCACATTTTTTACTATGCTTTTCAACCTTGAACCAAGATATAATGATAATTATGAACTTTCTCCATAAGTAAAAGAATATGTGAATTATCATTTAGGTCTAATATTTCAAAAATGCGTTACCACTCTCCATCCTTTTTTTTTTTTTTTTTTTTTAAATATATTTTATTGATTTTGTACAGAGAGAAAGGGAGAGAGATAGAGAGTTAGAAACATCGATGAGAGAGAAACATCGATCAGCTGCCTCCTGCACATCTCCCACTGGGGATGTGCCCGCAACCCAGGTACATGCCCTTGACCGGAATCGAACCTGGGACCTCTCAGTCCGCAGGCCGACGCTCTATCCACTGAGCCAAACCGGTTTCGGCAACCACTCTCCATCCTTGCTGGTGCTCTATTAGTATGATATCATTGCACTGTTCTCGTCCATCTAATGGCTCACAAAGTCAATAAATGAATAAATTAAGGAAAAAAAACTCTTCTATTTTCTTATAGACTTTTCATGATAAACAGAAGAAAAAATGATCAACAGTTCTCACTTCTATAAATATAGATACACTGATTTAGTCTCCATAAGTGAATAGTTTATTTAAGTTTAAGTAAAATATATGATAATAATTAACCTTATATATTTTATGTCATTTACTTAGATTGTGTGATTTCTAACACTATCAACTTATAAATGATTTCTTTTTTATCATAATACTAACTGTGTATTCCACTGTTTAACATTCTCAACAATTATGTGATTTGTGAAAATTTTTCTCCTACATAAGACACCTTGAAATGATGCTTTTGTATTTTTGCAATTTTCTCTGCATTTTGCATCCAATAATTAATTTTCTTTATTCTTGAAAAACTTGCTTGTTTTGTCAAAGAGGTTACTCTCCTAGATTTAAAAAAAGACATGCCACTAGTTGACAGAATTTTATATTAGACTATACATTGACGAGTAAGAGCAAAAAGATTATAAGTTTCAATTTTCAGTTATTCATGAAGTTTTTCCTATGTTCACTTTCTTTTCACTTTATGGTTATAGATTTACTTGTCCTGGCACATAAAATTCATCTTATGCATTTATACTGAAATACCAAACACAACTACCTTTCATAATATTATCACAAGTTGTAATATTTGTGTAGCATTTTCATCAGAAAGCCAATTAGTCAGTAAACCAATAAAATTAAGCTCCTTCAAAAATGACTTTTTCTTTATAAACAGACAGCATAAATGTCACCAAGTTGTGCAATAGTGCATTGACAAACTAATCACTAGGAATACATGGAATAAATTACCATTGGGAAAACTGCAGAATGCATGGTCCCTCATTCTCAAGTCATCTCTGTGGAAGTGTCTTTTTGAGTCAAACTTAGGTGGCTAGACAATAGAAAGTGTCTGAAAAGGAAAGACTTAAAGCAGCTATGATGCATTTCTTCCACAAATAACAACAGAATGGGGTGGCAGAAGCTACTGGAGAAAACAAACTTTAAACAAGGGTCAAATAACAAGGGATTTAGGATGATGGTTGACTTGGATAAGAGAAGTCAGGGTGTGAGTTATTGGGACAGCAAAATCAGGTGGTAAGAAATGGATTGTTGACAATATCTTAGTTTGTTTGTTGTGGGTTTTTTTTTGTGGGGTGATGATTTCATGGGTACTTGTTACATTATTAAAAATAACTATTTAAAATATAAATCAGTAAATATCAAAATGGGCCCACTACATATTCTAATCTAATAAAAGAGAAACATGCAAATTGACCGCACCTTTGCTATATCCCAAGCCACGCCCACCAGCCAATCACAGTAAGCATATGCAAATTAACCCAACCAAGATGGCGGCCAGCAGCCACGGAGCTGGAGCAAGCAGGAAGCTTGGTTGCAAAAGCGATGGAGGAAGCCAAGCTTCCTGCCTGCCCTGGCCAGCTATGGCCTCCGCTCAAGGCAACAAAGTTTCAATTATAGAAGATAAATAAATCCTAGATACCTGCTTTCAGCTGGCTGTGGCCACAGAGCTAGAGCGAGCAGGAGGCTTGGGTTGCCCCTGGTGATGGAAATACTAGAAGAATCCACAGGCAGCAAAATACTAGAAGAATCAACAGGCAGCAAGATATCAGACATATGCCAAAGGAATTTCTGCACCGATACAGCTCCTAGGGCAATGGAAACTAAAGAGAAAATAAACAAATGGGACTACATCAAAATAAAAAGCTTTTGCACAGCAAAAGAAACCATCAACAAAACAAGAAAGCCCACTGCATGGGAGAACATATTTGCCAACGTTATCACTGATAAGGGTTTAATCTCTAATATTTACAGGGAACTCATACAACTTAACAAAAGGGAGATAAAATAACCCAATAAAAAAATGGGCAACAGATCTAAAGGAATACTTTTCGAAAGAAGACAGAAGGAAGGCCCAGAGACATATGAAAACATGCTCAAAGTCACTAATCATCCGAGAGATGCAAATCAAAACAACAATGAGGTACCATCTCACACCTGTCAGAATGGCTATCATCAACACACGACAAATGCTGCAGAGGATGCAGAGAAAAAGGAACCCTCTTGCACTGCTGGTGGGAATGCAGACTGGTGCAGCCACTGTGAAGAACAGTATGGAGTTTCCTCAAAAAACTAAAAATGGAACTCCCATTTGATCCAGTAATCCCACTTCTAGGAATATATCCCAAGGAACTAGAAACACCAATTAGAAAGGATATATGCACCCCTATGTTCATACCAGCACAATTTACAATAGCTAAGATTTGGAAACAGCCTAAGTGCCCATCAGCAGATGAGTGGAATAGAAAACTGTGGTACTTCTACACAATGGAATAGTACACTGCTGTAATAAAGAAGGAACTTTTACCATTTGCAACAGCATGGATGGAATGGAGAGCATTATGATAAGCAAAATAAGCCAGTCAGAGAAAGATAAATATCACATGATCTCACTCATATGTGGGATATAATGAACAGCATAAACTGATGAACAAAAACAGATTCAGAGATAGACAAACATCAATCAGCGGGAAGGTAGGGGAGGGTGGGGGTAAGGGGGAGAGCTCAACCAAAGGACTTATATGCATGAATATAGGCCTAACCAATGGACACAGACAACAGTGGGGTGAGGGCATGAGTGGGGAGGTAGGGGGGTAATGTGGGGATAAGCATACATATTTAATAACTTAAGGAAATTTTTTAAAAAAAGGTCAGGCAGCAGCAATGGTTACACTGGTTTTGAAGATAAGTAGTGGCATCTTGAGTTTTATTAATTACCCTTTACAAACTGAATATATATGTCATATGTATTCATATACATGATATTTCATAATAGTATAATAGAATACATAATTATATGGAGAAATTTGAAGGTGTAATAGTTATCAAACTGTGTTAGAATTGTAGAACTTGTGTATATTTTATATATAGCTAGAAAATATTTCAATCTTCTCCCTACTCTATACAAATTATAAAAACAATATAAACTGAACACTAAGTGTAGGAATATAGATGAGCAATGCCTCTATTATTAAATAGTTAATGAAGATATAATTGATTCTTTATAATGGCATTTGCCCTTGGATGGTAAATGGTTATTTGAAATACATTTTGCTTGAAATCTATAATGAACTGTATTTTTATACTAAGCATTCTTCTTTTCAACTACAAATACTAAGATTGGATAGGCATATTTATTCACTTTGCTCCATTGAAAATACTAGGAAATATAAAGATCCAGAAGATTCTTTGAACTTATAACTAAAAATAAAGAGGTTTTTTTTTTTATAAGAGTAGATAATTTTGCATTGTACACTATTGAATTCTTTAATTGACTCTTGAGTAGGTTGGGTGATGAATCAGCATAACTAAAGTAAGATTTAAGGATAGTTCTACATTACCCTATAGAATATAGCTACAAGATTTTCTATTTAAATTACATATTACTTTTTAAAAATTGATTCCAGTGAGAGAAAGGGAAGAAATTAGGGAGGAGAGAGAGAGAAAGAGAGAGAGAGAGAGAGATGAGGGGAAGAGAGAGAGGGAGAGAGAGAGAAACATCGATCAGTTTCCTCCTGCATGTGCTCTGACTGGGGATAGAACTTGCAACCTGGGTATGTGGCCTGACTTGGAGTCAAACCTACCTTTTGGTGTACAGGGTGATGCTCCAGTCAACTGAGCCACACAGGCTAGGGCTTAACATTATTACTTTTATACTTATTTATTTGTTGGAATGTGAACCGTGACCTCTGTTATAAATTCAGTGCAGTAAAATTTTCTAAGGGATAAAAAATAGTAGAAAGTTCTGACAGAGTAGTAAAAATATATATATATGTCCCCCCAGTAATTATGCTATAATTCTGCTGCAGAAAGCAATTCTATTACAGGTCCTATATTCAGACACTTGCCTTAACTTTCCAAAAGAATAAAAACTATTTCTTTTAACTGTGATTTATTTTGTTCTTGGCATGTGCTCAAAAATGACTAATATTTCCTGGCCATTTTTAAAGAAGAAAGAATACATTATGCACCCATACTGACACATATATACATATGCACACATGTGCAAATACACACATATCATTATGCTATGACAATCCTCTTTAAAATACATCAGTCTTGTCATTTACATTCATAGAAGCATAAGGTTTTTCTTCAGCTTACTAAGTCTGAAAAGAAATCTCAAGAATTAAAATTAAGCTGCCAGACAAAAGTAGGGTTCTTATTCTACTGTTAGAAAAAGACTCATGACTGCATAGTACAAGTCAACCTCATTTTAAATAAAAATAATTGTTTCATATTTACACACTAAATAATGCTTACCACAGAATCAGTTCACATCTCTTCTTACTTGCAATAAAATCTTCCAAGAATCCTGATGGGCCTGTAATAATGAGAATCTTTACTTGTACTATTGAAATTATATGTAACTTCCGTGTTTTTTGGTAAAAAACGAAAACAAATTATATGTGTCATTTTGTTGTGTTTGTTTTTTGTTAAAGAAACAAATGGTACTTAGATGCTAATAACCAGAACATAGTACCAAGGATTTGTTTACTCATTTGACCATAATTTTCCCCTTCCAGAGAATGTGCTGATTAACTTAAGGAGACAAATAAAATTCCATTTTATATCCAAGATAAGGTGTGTTATTTCAGAAGACAGGGATAGCATGTTTCAGCTTTAAAGATCTTTTCATCTGACACATCTATAGAGCACCTATAATTTTCCAAGGTTACATTTGCAAGATTCTATCAATGCTATCCTTAAAGAGGACCCAATAACAAGACATCCTGTCCACTGTCTAACTCATGCTATAAGTAACAATAATCAATAAATTTTGGTCTTATTTTATACAACAGTAGTGCCACTTCCTAAGATCTAGATTCATGGATGTCATTATGATAGTTGATTCTCTCATTTCCCAGCATTCTGCATGACCAACCACTCAGAGAAAGTGACTACCATAATTCATCTATATGGTGAAACACATCAAATGAGTTAAACAACTAAAGTCAATACTTTTCAAAAATATTTTTCACAAAAGTTAACACATAGCAGCAGTGAGTTAAACTTATTTATTGGCAAGAAATCTTGTCAAACATTTAAGAACAACTACTTAAATCAGTAAGCATCTATGAAATGCTGGAAGAGAATAAAGAGCAGGAAACTTTGGAATCAAGTCTAGAGAGACTCTGGCTGCTTTACCTAAGACAAGCTATGTAGCTTTCCTGAGCCTTGCTTATGCTAATTTATAAAATTAGATAATAATACCTAGGGCTAAATGAGAAAAATAAATGAGAGTAGTGCATAAAAATTAGTTATGATTACTGAAGAAAAGGACCCCCCCTCAAAAAATTATCCTAAATTGAAAAACAAAAAAGTTATGAAAAGAGACCATACTTACAAGTATATATTAGATAAAATAAAGTAAAAATCACACAAATTTGCTCTGATGTGAGGAAGGAGAGGAAGAGAACTTGAAGATAAAAATAAATGCAACTAATTATATAGTAATAATTATATGTAAAATTACACCTCATTTATTTCACTTATTTTATGTTTTGATAGGCACTTAATAAATTAGAACTAAAAGATGAGTGTGAGATTTGAATTGGCACATATACTAGTAAGGTACTGGGGACATGTGTAACATGAAGTCTACAAACACAAGTATTACTTGAAATAATTGCTGTCTTGATCAAGATCTACTTTGCAATTCAGTTGGACAATTAAGAAAGAATAATACATACCATATAACCAATGGCTCATGATAAACCTGGTATAATTATCAGCTTTAGAATTAATAATAGTAAGGAATACCATTATAGGTAAGAAGATAATTTCTCCACAAAGATAGCCTTAAAAGCCAACATGATACCTACCACTTACAGCTTTTATGGTTGATCCCAATGACTAATGCTATGAAGAGAGTACAATCCTTAAAATAGTAGGAATATTAAAATTGCCCATGGATGTTTATGAGAAACTACAGTGAAACTTCATACTAACATATATAAGAAAGGCTTATTTATTCTCTAGTACATATAATTTCTCTTTTTCTAATTGAATTAAACTCCAGAAACTCATCCACAATTGTGATTTGTCAAAGCACATCAGTTATGCTTAGTGTGAATATTTGAATTGAATTTCAGTTTCTTATTCATTTACTCATTTATTCAACAAATTTGGAGTTCTCATATATCAGGCATTAAGAAAAATGTAGCAAGTTATGTTAACTTCTCATTCTCCTTAGAAACTGAGCAAAAACCCATTTTCCCAAACCAACAGACTAGCTAGCAGAATATTGCTTTGATATCTTTATCTCAAGTGACAGGCCCATTTTCCTGCTAGGCATGTTAAAAGGATAAACTAGGTATAATAAACATGATTACCCGAATAAGATATTTAATGCTTATTGATTAGCATGTAATATAAAATATGTAAAATTGATTAGAATGTAAAATACATAAAATGTCTAAATAAAGTAGCAGCAGCAGAATTTAGTTACCAGATTACATAGCATCAATTAAAGTTATTATTTAATTAATTATACTTTGAGACCAGCCCAACACAAAAATGTAAAGAACAATGGCACAGTTATCGTCTATGTGTGAGAAGTAGCAATGAAGCTCTGTTCTGTATACAGGGTATTGCCAGAAATGAGGAACTTTGATGCATTAGGTGATAAATAATGGCACTTAAGAGTTTAGCATCCAGGTTTTCAGAGTGGATATGTAAAAAGCATACCAATATTAGATAGTACTTTGAAACAGTGGTACAGATAATAATTGATAAATGGATTCAAAAGAACAGAGTCCATGAAGCAGTAAATATGGTGTTCTAGCTTTAAAATTCAGGTACTAAACTTTTAATCCTAGGAAGGCATTTAGAGTAAGAATGAAAAATGGGATATGAGGACATGATGGAGAAGGGATGCTAAAACTTTGTAATAGGATGTTTCCAGCCAGGAACCAAGAGTAGAAAAAGCCAGCAAGTTTTACGGAGATGACAGAGGGAAGGGAGGCTGGAGTCTCCAGTTTCTCATGGAGCTGTAGGGTAATCATGAAGAAAGGGCTAGGTAAGTGGCAGTGAGAAATTGTTAGTAATGGGATTCAAAGCCATAGAAAATTTTAAGTTGGCCAATGATGGAGACAAAAAAGGTGTGCATAATCATAGTAATTTATAGTAGCTTATGTCAATTTATATGTGATTACTTAAAATAAAGTAGCATGTATACATGTATATTTGCATAGATGTATTTTTTAAAATCCTTACCTGAAGAAATGTTGAGAGAGAGAGAGAGAGAGAGAGAGAGAGAGAGAGAGAGAGAGAGAGAGAGAGAGAGAGAGAGGGAGCGCTATGTGAGAGAGATACATTGATTGGTTGCTTTCTGTACACTCCTAGACTGAGGATCAAACCCACAATCCAGGTATGTGCCCTGATTGAAAATTGAACCAGCAATCTTTCATTGCACAGGACAAAGTTCAACTGAGCCACTCTGGCCAGGCTATAGATGTATTTTGTGTACGTGCACACATTATCTTGCAAACTTAGAAAAAAGCAGAGAGAGAAAATAAGACAACACAATAAAAATGCCATGCACTTTAGTAACCAATGTTTTAAAGCCCAGTACAGCCACCAGTCAGCCCTTTACCTCCAATACAAATATCTGTTTTACAAAAGATATAACTCACCATGATGCAGCTGGAACTTTACATGGGGAGAGTAAAAAGGAAATCACTGCTCTGAGGAGCCAGGAAGGGGAGTAATCTTCCAGCAGAGTCCCCACATTTGCTTTGAAGACATTGCTCTGGAGCTTCTCCTCCAGGGTAAGGTGAAACCCTGCCCCTGTCCTGACTTTCATAACTATTGAGAAAAAAGTGAAGTCAGGGGATGTCTTGTAGATTCTACAGAAACATGGAGGGAATGAGATGCTATGGCGCATTCTTTTTTCTTTTTTCTTTTTTTTTTTTATGGAGCATTCTTTACATTTGCTGTGTTCTACACCTGGGTTGTCTCATTTCATGCTCACTACCATATTGTGTGGTAACTAGGATTAGACAATGGAATTGAATTTAGAAAGGTTATATGTGTTACAAAATTAATTTTGCACTGTAATAAAGAATAGAAAGTTCTGAGCAAAAAGGAGCTGCATCCCAGGAGACAGATTCAGGTAACAACCTAAATTGTGTTCCATGGAGACAAGACGGTCGGGGGGGCGGGGGGGCGGGGGGCGGAGCGGCACTGCTTATAGTAAAAATTCCCTTCCAAGTTTCCCATTAGGTCCGCTTTATGCATATAAGGTATACAAAGTTTGCAGTTCTGATTGGATGGGGCAGGTCTCAGTCCAGTGGTAGAAAGATAAAACTAAGGTTTCCCTGCAGTGGTTGACTCAAATGGCGTAAACAGTCAAGGCATAGTGTGGGAAGCCAAGAAAGACTTCAACCTGAGGTTCTTCCCAGTATACAGAGTAGATGAGGGGCCCCTGTCAGCGAGTGGCTGCTAGGCTCTTATTACTTATAAACGTGGGCCCTCAGTTGACCATGGGAGTTCATCTCAGCAGATAAATTGTGGGGTTCACATATGAAATGTCCAAGAGAAAGTCAAAGGCAGAACTGGAATTCAAAAACAAGTCTCTGTCTTATTAAATAGCCTTCTTTTCATGGCCTTTTCTCAATGACAGAAATTCCAGACTCTTCTGGGCAGTAATTAAAAGAAATAGCAATGGAGGATTAACAAGTTGTAAATTTCAGTGCTTGCCTATCTAAATTAGGTCTAACATTTGGTTAACCATACGTTAGTGTCATTGACTATTGTTACTTCTTTTATTTCTAAAGTTCCATGGTCCTTATAAAATACTCTTACACTCAGTGAGATAAAATTACCTTTCCTAAGGACAAATTAGAATAAGTTACAAAAATGACAGGCTTTATGCACCTCTATGAGGCATGAAATGAGATAATATTGCCTTCACTGGGAGGTAGTATCATTCTAGCAGCCTAGAACTGCCTGCATAGAAATCTACTTGAATGGAAACAGAGATAATAAAGCCTAGATAGTACTTGGGTCATCCTAGGATAAAGGAGCAACAAATATTCAAATAATACTTTATAACTTACAGTTCTCCCCAAATGAATGAAAAATCTCAAGTTGAAATCTGTTTTCATAAGCTAAAGGTGATTAGATTTTTAAAATTTACTTGTTTATTTTTCATTGAATTTATTGGGGTGACATTGGTTCCAAAAACCATACAGGCTTCAAGTGCACACTCAAAACATTATCTGACACTGCATCATGTACCCATTGCCCCAAGCAAAGTCTCTTTCTATCACCACGGCCCTCCTTTTGCCCACCTCCATGTATCTCCCATACCTCTTTCCCTCTGGCTATCACCACACTGCTGTCTGTGTCTATGTGAGATATATGTACTTCTCTTTTTGCTAGTTCATTCACCTTCTTTTATCTGGTACCCCAAAACCTCTCCCCTCTGACAGCTATAAGTTTGATCTCTGTATTCATGCCACTGTTTCAAATTTTGTTCAATGTAAACAGAGACACAAATTGCAATACTAAAATACCTGAAATCTACTACCCAATAGCAACAGAAAAGCAATCCAGTAGCTGGCTAGGTACCCCTAATCAATAAGTCAAGAATATTCTAAAGCAGTGGAGCAATGATATACAGGGATACAGATTATCAGTCATAAGATGTTTGATCCATTCCACTTGGGGAAATTAGTGATCACTAAACAACTTTTCACATTGTGAAAATTTCATACTGAAGCAAAAATAATATCCTGTAAATGGAATATAACAAATTCATGCTACTGAAGCTCTAGCATTTTGGACAAGGGTAGTATGCTAGCTGGCACAGTAGGTTTTATTTATTGATTTATTTGTTTCCTTATTTATCTACTAGAGGCCCAGTGCATGAAATTCGTACATGGGTAGGGTCCCTAGGCCTGGCCGGTGATCAGAGCCAATCTTTGGGGCGACTGGCGGGGCGATTGGGGGGCCCCCACTGGCACTTGTCTTGGTTGGCCTGGGGCAGGACTGGGGGCAGCTCCTGTATTGAGCATCTGCCCCCTGGTGGTCAGTGCGTGTCATAGTGACCAGTCATTTTGCAAGTTGTTCCATCATTCGGTCAATTTGCATATTAGACTTTTATTATATAAGATTATTGCTAACTATATTCCTTTCTTCAAATACAAGGTATTTATTCCTTCTAGAACTATGCAAGTGGCTAAAGTCTCATTTTTATTGTCTTGCTGTAGGTTCTGAATAGGTCCAACATAATGAAAAATAGGAAACATAAACTTTAAGCTCTATCACTGAGGCGGCATATCCTTGTTTAAATAATTCAAAGAGAAGAGCATTGATGAATTTGTCATTCCAAAGAATTCAGTCTGCTATACTTGAACAAGAAATACATTCTTCAGATACAGTGACATAGTAAGGGATGACAAAGCATTACATAGAGAAGGACATCAAGAGGACTGCATGTCTGAGTGGTCTCTTCTGTGATTCCTTTCAGGAGATCAGACTATTTGGCAGATATACATGGAAATTTTAAACTTTATAAATGTACCTAAATTGCAACTAAAGTTATCTATGAAATTCTATGATTTATGATATAATGTTGCTATTTCAGATTCTAGATAATCCTGTCCTTTCTTTGAACTGAATTTATAGAATCTATAAATTTTTGCCCTGAGTTTGCCAAATATATTTTTCTCGTTATTTTTCACTTTCAAATTAGATTCTGATGATAGTTCTAAAACACATTTTAGCTTTTCTACCTTAGTTAATATACTTTTTATAAAGCAGTAATAAATATTTTAAATAATCAGTAACAGACACAAATGAGTTAGAAATTGCTTCATGTTTAGTATTCAATGCAAATTTTATAGCAGAAGAAAAAATAAAAAGTAAACAAAACACATTTGACAGATCATGTCTAAAAAAACCATTGCTATGCTGTATACATAAAATAATATGATACTAAATGTAAATTGTAATTAAAAAGAAATTTAGCCCAGCCAGTGTGGTTCAATTGGTTGGAGTGTTAATCCATACACTGAAATGTGGCAGATTTGATTTATCCTATATAATAAAAGGCTAATATGCAAATTGACCAAACAGTGGAACAACCGGTCACTATGATGTGCACTGACCACCAGGGTGCAGACACTCAATGCAGGAGCTGCCTCCTGGTGGTCAGTGTGCTCCCACAGGGAAAGTGCCACTAAGCCAGAAGCACTGAGCCAGGCTCAAGGCTGGCAAGAACAGCAGCGGTGGTGGGAGCCTCTCCTGCCTCCTCAGCAGTGTTAATCCATCAGTTGGACATACCCTGAGGGCTCCCAGACGGCAAGAAGGTGCAGGCTGGTCTGAGGGACTCCTTGAGTGCAAGAATATAATTGATCCATAACATTGTGAAAGGTTAAGGTGTATACAACATGATGATTTGCTACACAAATACATTGCAAAATGATTACCATAATAAGCTTAATTAGCATACTGATTACATCACATAATGACACATTCTTTTGTTATGAAAAATGTTAATTTCTATTTTTAATAATATTCAAGTATATAATACAGTATTGTTGACTATAGTCACCATACTGTATAATAGATCACCAGATCTTATTCATCTTATAAATGAAACTTTGTACCATTTTACTAACATTTCCACATATCCCCCACCCCTTGTCATGAACAACCACCATTCTACTCTGCTTCTATGAGTTTGGCTTTTTTTAGATGTTACATAAGTGTGCAAATAAAATATTTTTCTTTTTCTGACTTATTTCACTTAACATAAAGTCCCTAAGGTCCATCCATGTTGTCACAAATTGCAGTATTTTCTTATTTTTAAAGGTTGAGTAATATTTCATTATATACCTACCATTTTATATGCACACAGGTTAGCAAAAGTAGATTAATAACTATAAATAATATAATAATCAGTCAATAAATGATAATATAAGAATAAACTTTGTGTTTCTCTTACTCAAAACTATAAGCCTACATTAGACCACCCCTATTTATATAAAAAATCTTTACCCATTCATCTATTGATTGACACTTACATTGTTTCCATATCTTGGTTGTTGTTATTTCATTTCCTTCACATATATATCCAGAAATTGGAGTGCTAGATCATACGATATTTCTATTTTTAATTTTTGAAGAACTCCCACACTGTTTTTCATAGTGGCTGTGCCAATTTATATTCCCACCAACAGTGCACAAGGGGTCCCTTTTCTCCACATCCTCATCACTTATTATCTCTTGCCTTTTTTAGAGTAGCCACTATAACAGAAGAGAGGTGACATGTCATTAAATCATAACTGAGTGGTCTGAAGTAGAGCCTGCGGTTCTACCTTTCTGCCTAACTTCCAGATGATGCAATGCCACTCATACATGGGCCACACTGAGAGTGGCAAGGCTCTCATCTATTTATAAATCCACTGACATGTTACTTCGTTATCCATAGATTTCTATAGATTTCTTTTTGTGTGCATATTAACTGATTTTGTTAGGATAAATCACAGGGTGATAAGAATATGAATTTCTAAGAACGGCATATGCCCTAATAATCAAATGCACAAATTATTGTAATTTACTCTGCTTTTATTAGATGATCAGCAAAGAGTTATTTACCAATTTATAACATCTATATAAAACCCACCCCCTGTAATTTTGAAACCATTCCTTGGCCCTCTTTGAAAGGAAACATGGCGCTTTCCACAAAATGAAACATTTTAAACAGCATTAAACAAAGCATAAGAAGATTATTAATTTGTCTTGGCCAGTGTTCTCAGTGGTTAGAGCATCCCTCTGTGCACAGGTTCAATTCCTGGTCAAGGGCACATACCTGGGTTGCAAGTTCGTTCCCTGGCTCCTGTCAGGGTACATTCAGGAGGCAACCAATAAATTTGTCTCTCTCACCTCTCTCTCTCCTCTCTCTCTCTCTCCTTCTCTCCCCCCACCCCTTTCCTCCCTCCCTCCCACTCTATCTAAAAGCAATAGAAAAATATCCTTGGATGAGGATGAAAAAAAAAAAAAGAAGACTATTAAATTATGATAGAGTACTCTACAATTACAAACTATTTACCTTAATTATATGCTGCCCTGACATTCAATAAAAATGCAGATGAATGATTTAATGTATTTATAAGCAAGATCAAATTTGAATATTTTCACTAAATATGCCAGTGGTATCTATTAGCTCCTCACTTGGTCTTGTTTTCTTTCTCACCTTTAGCTAAACCTTATTATTGGGAGAGAGATACTGGTTTCAGGCCTTTAATCCTATAAAATAATCAAGAAATAAAACACCACTCAAATAATCATTTTTTAATTATAAGCCTAACTTGACATTATTAGAGTCAGGCTATTAGTTTTGCTCAGAGGTGATAACCCTTTCTCTAACACAAAGTACACATATTACCATTTGTGCATTCTTTTTCATGAAATAAAACACAGAGACATGGGTCTGACTAGAAGATAAGTGCATAATCATGGAAAGAGACAAATACAAATTAAGAATAATTTTTTCTTCAATGACACCGTATCAGAGCTGACTTTAGAAAGAGTCATGCAGGCTCTTTATTATCTGAGAGTCAGGACCATTTGAAAGAAAGAACCATGCCAGGATAATTTCTCTCAAAATTCAAACACACACACTTAGAAATCTTTGAAAAAACAATCGGCCATGGACATCACAAATATCATAAATTCCTTCATATAAATGTCATGAGTTTCATGTCCCTTAAGATTGTGTCTACATGGGAGCATTGGTGACTGAAGGGAAAGTACAGGGGATCTAAAGAGGGAAGAGTAAAATGAAAGACTAACCTAACTCGCTTTTGCCAGCCCTCCCAAAGCATATAGATGAGAATACACTATTATAATGTTAAAAACACACACAAAAAGTATTACTTCAATCATAGAAAAAAATCTATAAATATTTATTAAACACTTTTAATTAAATACAGCTAGTTTTTATCTCCAATCACAATAACCACTATTGAGTGCTTTCAAAGTAAGAAGAATTTTGCATGCGTACACTCATTAAATTTTGTCCTTAAACAACCCTATGATATAGGTTTATTTTAATCTCCACCTTACAGGTAAAAGCATATCTAAAAAGATTAATTTACCCAGGATCACACTTCTAATTTGTGATAAAGCTGGGATTTTTTTAAAAAAAATCTTTATTGTTAAAAGAACTACAGATATCTCCCTTTTCCCCCCATTGATGCCTTCTAGCCCACACCCACACCCTGACCCAGGCCTTCACCACAGTATTATCTGTGTCCATGGGTTATGCATATATGCATACAAGTTCTTTGGTTGATCTCTTCCCACCTACGCATGCTTTACCTCTGAGATTCCACAGTTGAGTCCATGCATAGTACTCTGTGGTGTAAATGTACCACAACTTCTTTTTAAAATTTAAATACTTTATTGTTTAAAGTATTACATATGTCTCCTTTTTCCCCCATTAACCTCTCCCCGGACGCTCCCACTCTCCAGCACATGCACTCACCCCGCTACTGTCTGTGTCCATTAGTTATGCTCATATGCATGCATACCAGTCCTTTGGTTGATCTCTTACCTACCCCACCCTTGTCTTCCCTCTTAGGTTGGATGGTCTGTTCAATGCTTCTATGTCTCTGGATCTATTTTTGTTCATCAGTTTATGTTGTTCATTATATTCCACAAATGAGTGAGATCATGTGATATTTATCTTTCTCTGACTGGCTTATTTCTCTTAGCATAATGCTCTCTAGGTCCAACCATGCTGTTGCAAAAAGAGTTCCTTCTTTTTTTACAGCAGCATAGTATTCCATTGTGTAGATGTACCACCGTTTTTTAATCCACTCATCTGCTGATGGGCACTTAGGCTATTTCCAGATCATAGCTATGGTAAATTGTGCTGCTATGAACATAGTGGTGCATATATTCTTTCTGATTGGTGTTTCTAGTTTCTTGGGATATATTCCTAGAAGTGGGATTACTGGGTCAAATGGGAGTTCCATTTTTAATTTTTTGAGGAAACTCCATACTGTTTTTCGCAGTTGCTGCACCAGTCTGGGTTCCCAACAGCAGTGCATGAGAGTTCCCTTTTCTCCACATCCTCACCAGCACTTGTCGTTTATTGATTTGTTGATGATAGCCATTCTGACAGGTGTGAGATGGTACCTCATTGTCATCTCAAAATTAACACCCAGAAATCTATGGCTTTTTTATACACCAATAATGAACTCACAGAGAGAAACTAAAATAAATCCCATTTATCATTGCAACAACAATGAAAAAATAAGATACCTAGTGATAAACTTAACTAAAGAGGTAAAAGACCTGTACTCAGAAAACTACAGGACGTTGAGAAAAGAGGTAAAGGAATAGATAAACAAATGGAAGAATATACCATGTTCATGGATTGGTAGAATCAACATCATTAAAATGTCCATAATACCCAAAGCAATCTATAGAGTCAATGCAAACCCCATTAAAATACCAACAGCATAATTTACAGACCTATAATAAACTCTCCAAAAAAATCATATGGAATAAAAAAAGACCCTGCATAATCACAGCAATCCTGAAAAAAAAGAACAAAGTTGAAGGGATCACAATACCAGATATCAACCTATATTACAAAGCTACAGTTCTCAAAACTGCCTGGTACTGGCACAAGAACAAACATATAGACCAATGGAACAGAACAGAGAACCCAGAAATCAGCCCAAGCCATTATTCTCAATTAATATTTGATAAAGGATGGAACAGCATACAATGGAGTCAAGATAGTCTCTTCAATAAATGGTGTTGGGAAAATTGGACAGATACATCCAAAAAAAATGAAACTAGAACACTAACTTACATCACACACAAAACTAAACTCAAAATGGATAAAGGACTTAAATGTAAGATAGGAAACCATAAAAATCTTAGAAGAATCCATAGGCAGCAAAATATCAAACATATGCCAAAGCAATATCTTCACCAATACAGCTCCTAGGACAATGGAGTCTAAGGAGATATTAAACAAATGGGAGTACATCAGAATAAAAAGTTTCTGCACAGCAAAAGAAACTATCAACAAAACAACAAGAAAGCCCACTGCATGGGAGAACATATTATCTCCAATAACAGTTTAATCTCCAAAATTTATAGAGAACTCATACAACTTCACAAAAGAAAGATAAGCCATCCAATCAAAAAATGGTCAAAGGACCTAAATAGACACTTTTTGAAAGAGGACACACAGAAGGCCAAGAGACATATGAAAACATGCTAAAAGTTACCAAAGCTTTTTTATCCACTCATTTACTGATGGACACTTGGGCTCTTTCCAAATCTTAGCTATTGTAAATTTAGCTGCTATAAACATAGGGGTGTATATATTCTGTCTGATTGGTGTTTCAGGTTTCTTGGCTATATTCCTCATAGTGGGATCACTGGGTCAAATGACAATTCATACTTAATTTTTTGATGAAACTCCATACTGTTTTCCACAGTGGCTGAACCAGTCTACATTCCCATCAGCAGTGTACTAGGGTTCCCTTTTCTCCACATCCTCGTCAGCACTTGTCATTTGTTGATTTATTGATGAAATCATTCTGATAGGTGTGAGATGATACCTCATTATCATTTTAATTTGCATCTCTTTTTTCATATATCTCCTGGCCATCTATTTGTCTACTTTAGAGAAGTGTCTATTTAGGTCCTTAGCCCATATTAAAATTGGATCCAATAGCCATTTTTGATAAAAACCTTTCAGCAAAGTGGGAATAGAGATATCATATCTCAACATAATAAAGGCCATATATGAAAAACCTACAGCCAATATCATATTCAATGGGCAAAAACTAAACACATTTCCCCTAAGATCAGGAACACCCCTGAATGTCCACTTTCACCACTCTTATTCAACATAGTATTGGAAGTCCTAGCCATAGTGATCAGTCAAGAAGAAGAAATAAAAGGCATCCAAATTGCAAAGGAGGAAGTAAAACTTTCATTATTTGCAGATGACATGATATTACATAGAGAAAACCCTAAAGACTCCACCAAAATACTTCCAGATCTAATAAATAAATTCAGCAAAATAGGATACAAAATTAATATCTAGAAATTGATGGCATTTTTATATACCAATAATGAAAGCTCAGAAAGAGAAACCAAGAAAACAATCCCATTTACTATTGCAACAATAACAAAAAATGAGATACCTAGGAATAAACTTAACCAAGGATGTACAAGACCTGTACTCAGAAAACTATAGGACATTAATGGACGAAATAGAGGAACATGCAAAAAAGTGGAAGCATATACCATATTCATGGTAGATATTAATTCATCCAATCCAATGGACGATATTAAAATACCAATGGCATATTTCACAGATCTAGAACAGATATTCCAAATATTTATATGAAACCAAAAAAAAAAAAAAGACCCCAAATAGCCTCAGCAATCTGAGAAAGAAGAACAAAGTTGGAAGGAACACAATGCTGAATGTCAAACTATATTACTACAAAGTCATTGTAACCACAATAGCCTGATACTTGCATAAGAACAGGCATACAGCTCAGTGGAATAGAACAGAGAGCCCAGATATCAACCTCTGCTTTTATGGTTAATTAATATTTGACAAAGGAGGCAAGAGCATACAATGGAGTCAAGACAGTCTCTTCAATAAATGGTGTTGAGAAAATTAGACATGTACATGTAAAAAAAATGCAATTAGACAACCAACTTACATAATTTACAAGAATAAAATCAAAATGGATAAAGATCTAAATATGTCACTAAACCATAACAATCTTAGAAGAAAACATAGGCAGTAAAATCTCAGACATCTCTCAGAGTAATAGTTTTACCAATGTTTTCAAGAGGGCAAGGAAAACAGGAAAAAATAAAGAAATGGGGCTACATCAAACTAAAAAACTTCTGCACAGCAAAAGAAACCTACAACAAAATGAAAATGGAATCCACCATATGGGAGAATATATTCACCAATGAAGAATTTGATAAGGGGTTAATCTCCAAAATATATAAAGAATTAATACAACTCAGCACCAGGAAGACAAACAGTTCAATTTAAAATGGGCAAAGGACCTGAATTGACACTTCTCCAACGTGGACATACAGGTGGCCAGGAGACTTACGAAAAAAATGCTCAATGGGTTCATTCTCCATTTTCCAAATACATACCAGCAACTACATAAAATATGAATGAAGGCAGCAATACGGCTTTACATTGTTTATAACTATTCAGAAATTAGGAAATATAGTAGGTTTACAACCATCAAAGAAAAATCATTGCATTTCTTCCAAATGTCAAGCACTGCTGCTGATGACTTCCTTAAATCTGCTTCCTTATTCTGTCAGCTGTTCACATATCCACCCTTTATTGACATTAATTGATTGACCAATATATGGGGGACAGCAGACTGAGTGTTAAAATAAACATTCTTCACAACTATTTAAGACCAAGAAATTTGTCTAAAATACAAATATCTCTTTCATATTGTCCCTTAGGACTACTTGGTGCCAGCATGTTCTATATTTGTCCTCTATTTCAAAAAAACTAACTGGTAGGTAAGTAGAGTCTTGTTTTTAATTTAAATAATCTTTATTTCTATAAAATTCACTTTGTGCCATTGAGGAAATTGCTACTTCTTGTGATCAAGATCCTTCCTATTAATGTATCTTATTGCCCTCAGTAACCTGATATATATTTTGCTTGAGCTATACTGTATTTGTGTGCTGTACCTACTTACAAAACACAGTTGAAATAGATAAGGCTTTTGAATTTAATAATTACTGAATAAACAAGGCATAAAATTAAGCAATGTTTCTCTCTGCCAGTGGGCATACATATGCCATATATAATATTTTCATTAGTATAGGAATATTCACTAAACAGACATGTTTATCATTAAAATAATTATTTTGGTAAAAAGAGGCAATTGCAATATTTTTTTACATTTAATGTTTCAGTGTTGTCACAGAAACCATAAAGGCAAAAAAGAAAAATAATATGGCTTATACTTCAGATTTTCATTAATAGTCACAATTTCAAATATTCTTCCCCCTATAAGCTCATGTTTACTCATCTGAAAATATGTGCTAATATATAGACACTAAAACATGTGCTGTCTGGCTTTCTTACCACTTTCTCTTTTCCTTATCCCCTGACTCCCATCCTAATTGTGTATAAAGTTGATGGATAAAAGAAACCTTCAGCATGTTCCAGAATATTTTCTGCAGAATTCAGACTCATTCCATTGTATTTAGAAGTTTTATAACATATACATTTATTGTTAAACAATAGAATGACTATTACTTTTAACATGGCAATGTTAAAAAAAATGAGAGGAGCTAGAGCTGTAGATTTGGAAAAGGGACAAATTAGTGCATTCATTAATTGAGATCAGCTTCACATTATCAATAATATTATTTAGTTCTTGTAATAGCTTTTTTTTTATTCCAGTAATTACTACCGATCTGAGACAATATCCTTGAAAAAAACATGTAAGTGAAAATCAATTGTATATTTCCTGGTATCACTGTATATCAATCACTCCATTACTGACAATCTTAATAGGATAAAAACAGACACTAAATTAATATTCTTCATTTTCCATCACAATAGAAACACTGAGATGATCCTAGTTGATGAATTTGCTGAGAGTTATTTTCTATTCGTGAATAGTATATTCCAAGTTTAGTCTTCACATATACAATATACATTACACACTTTTTTGTGACATGTCCTTGTAAATGGTAATTACTTTTCTATGCAGAAAATGTAGGAAGAATCTAATGTCATAGCAGAAATTGAAGCAAGAATACTCTGCCTATGGTAAGGTTTAGGAATAAAAGAATAGCACAATAAGAAGCTTAGAATGAGAAAGAGTTAGATACAGGGAGAGAAGACAAAAGGGAGAGGAGGAGTAGGACAGAAAGTGGAGAAAGAAATGGGAAAGGGAAGGAGGAGAGAAGAAGAGAGACAATTGAGAGAGAGAGATGTTTTGTCAGTTTTATATGCATAGATTCATCACTGTTGTTATGGCTCAAATACATTAATTTTAAAAAGCAATTTCACAACTTCTTAAAGACAATATTTATCTTGCCTTCAATTATTTTCCCTGCTGAGAAAACAAAACAAAACGAATGAAATTACCAGAAAATAATGAACATTCTTCAGTTTTGTCTCTTTGTGTGGTGTGTGTGTGTGTGTGTGTGTGTGTGTGTGTGTGTGTGTGTGTGTTGCGGGAAGTGGAGTGGAGGGGTAAGATGGGAGATTAACAGGAAGCATGGGGAAGGCAGGCAATTACTGATGATGAAAAACTTAAATGGGTCAATATTAACAGAGAAGATTTCTATATCTGATTTCCATACCTGAAGGAAGTTTTCTATACCTGAAAAAGCTAATGCTGTCCTGTCAGGATGCAAGACTTCTGGAGATCCAT
This sequence comes from Myotis myotis, assembly GCF_014108235.1. NCBI lineage: Eukaryota > Metazoa > Chordata > Mammalia > Chiroptera > Vespertilionidae > Myotis > Myotis myotis. Next base: position 147,759,542 of record NW_023416324.1, on the reverse strand, counting down.
TTGGCTTGTTTGTTTGTTCTGTTGTGTGCAATGCTCCTTATCTTTGTCCCTTAATGAATCTGGGTGATAAACATCTAGAGGAGAGAAACTAAGAAAGTGAGAAATAGCCATGCCCTGAGAATACTTAAAGGACCATGCATGTGTAGAAAGAGAAGAACTGACATTTGCCAGCCATAGTCAAGTTGCTGCAGAGCAAATGTCCTTTACTGTGTGACCCAGGAATGCTTTAGTCAATAATTACTACTTACTAAGCATGGATTCTATGTGAAGCACTCTGCTAATCACCAAAATTCATGGGTGACACTGACCATGACATTCCTACCCTCATGGAGCTTCTTCTGGTAGGTGTAGGTATTGGCATGGATAAGGTGTGGTTATCATTTTCCTAACCACTGCTCTTCCTGGGGAGTTTCCCATGAGCAAGTCTTCATAAACGCCCAGAGCAATGAGTAGAGCTGACATCTACAATCACAAAGGTGAGAGAGTTCAATTAAATTCAGTGAGTTTCTCGCCCTAGCCAGTTTGGCTCCATGGATAGAGCGTTGGCCTGCAGACTGAGGGTCCAGAGTTCAATTCCCATTAAGGGCATATGCTTGGGTTGCAGGCTCGATCCCCAGTGTGTGCTTGCAGAAGACAGCCAATCAATGATTCTTTCTCATCATTAATATGTCTATCTCTCTCTCCCTCTCCCTTCCACTCTGAAGTCAATAAAAATATATTTTAAAAAATTAAATAAATAAATAAATAAATAAATAAATAAATAAATAAATAAATAAATAAATAAATTCAGTGAGTTTCTCTAACATAAACTGACAGAAAGGAAACTAGGGCATCGGGGATTTTGAACCAGAGGATTTGTGTTTTTGTATTTTTTTTAAATTTCACCTAGGAGAAGATGCTGAGGGATAACTCTACTATGAAGGAAAAGAAACCTTGGAAGAACCAGAGTGCAGTCCCTGACATCTACAGTGATTAAGAGTCGACTAAAGCTCTGCCAAGATTTTTCTGATATTTAGAAGCAAAATCCTTCCCTGATGATACTTCCCTCTGCTTGTGCTTTTAGAGTTTTCTGTAATAATTCATAATTTGACCTCTCTTAATAATCTAATCTAATAAAGAGAAACATGCAAATTGACCGTACCTCCGCTACACCCCAAGCCATGCTCACCAGCCAAACAGAGCAACTATATGCAAATTAACCCAACCAAGATGGCAGACAGCAGCCAAGGAGCTGGAGCAAGCAGGAGGCTTGGTTGCAAAAGCGATGGAGGAAGCCAAGCTTCCCGCCTGCCCTGGCTGGCTATGGCCTCCGCTCAAGGCAACAAAGTTTCAATTATAGAAGATAGATAAATCCCAGATAGCTGCTTCCAGCCAGCCTCCACTGGGAGATTGGGTGACTGGGGGCTGTAGCCAGCCAGCAAACAGCCATCAGCCCCTCACCCAGGATGGCCACACCTTCATGGGGTGAGGGTCCTCGCTGGGGGGCTTGTCCAGCCTGCAAACAGCCATCAGCCCCTCACCCAGGATGGCCAGGCACCCCAGGGGGGACCTCCACCCTGAAGGGGCTGTGGCCAGCCTGCAAACACCCGTCAGCCCCTCACCCAGGCTGACCACACCCTCATAGGGTGAGGGTCCCCGCTTGGGGGCTTGGCCATCCTGAAAACAGCCATCAGCCACTCATCCAGACTGACCAGGCACCCCAGAAGGACCCCCCACCCTGAAGGGGGTGTGGCCAGTCTGAAAACAGCCCTCAGCCCCTCACCCAGGCTGGCCAGGCACCCCAGCGGGACCCCCACCCTGATCCGGACACCCTTCAGGGCAAACCAGCCAGCCCCCACCCATGCCCCAGGCCTCTATCCTATATAATAAAAGGGTAATATGCAAATTGACCCTAACAGCAGAACGACTAGGAATGACTGGTCACTATGACACACACTGACCACCAGGGGGCAGATGCTCAATGCAGGAGGTGCCCCCTGATGGTCAGTGCGCTCCCACAGGGGGAGCTCTGCTCAGCCACAAGCCAGGCTGATGGCTGCCAGTATAGTGGTGGTGGTGGGAGCCTCTCCCGCCTCCTCAGCGGTGCTAAGGATGTCCGACTTCAGCTTAGGCCTGCTCCCCGCTGGCAAGTGGACATCCCCTGAGGGCTCCCGAGCTGCCAGAGGGATGTCTGACTGCCAGATTAGGCCCAATCCTCTGGGGAGTGGGCCTAAGCCAGCAGGTGGTCATCCCCCGAGGGGTCCCAGACTCCAAGAGGGCACAGGCCAGACTGAAAGACCCCCTACCCGAGTGCACAAATTTTTGTGCACCAGGCCTCTAGTGGAATTAATAAAATATCAATTATACATTTAATGAGAACACATGTAATAACTGTCATTTATTGAACACTATATTCGAATCATTGGGCCCTAAGTAAGTTTTTTATTACTATTTTTTTGAGGTAAGCAACACTCTGAAATATCATCATTTTCTCCATTTTTACAAATGAGAAAAATTAGACTTCATAGAGATGAATTGCTTTTTCTCAAAGTCTCATAGACTTGAGATTGGCCTGAACAATTACTAAGTCCCTGCTAAAGCCAAAGCTTTTGATCATTTCCAAGTAGCCAGTTAGAATACCATTGCATATAGTGGGGAGAAGAGGGAGCAGGAATTGTTTGTACATGCATAAAGAAATAGCACTGACTGCCTATTTCTGAGAAGGAAAACTTCACAATGTATACTTTTTTGTGTATTTGAATTTTGTGACATCCTTGTGTATAAATCTTTTTATCACAAATGCCAAACTGCCTCTCAAATTCATTCCTTTCTGTCCTAAGTTATGCTAAGACAATCCGAGGGAAGGGATTTTTGTCCATGCTCACCTAAATGACAGGCGTGTACTGACATGTTGGTGGTTTGACGTGAGGAAGGCAGAACTCATGCAAGAGGGAGAACACTCCTGCAGAAATGACTGTGAAAAGGAAAAGGTCAGCACCTAGCTTCAATAGACTGGACGGTTTCCTTCTGGACTCCTTTCTACTGACGTCAGTTGTCTACTAGAGACAGTCAAGCTTAAAGCACCTTATTTTACACATAGCTCTAACCCAATAGTGTTTTCATTGAGGTGTGTGAGTATACAAATATACGTTCCCAGAAAATTATTTTACTTACATCTCTTCCTCTCTCGCGCTCACTCTCTTGTTTCTCTCCCTTTCCTCCTCCTCCTCCTCCTCCTCCTCCTCCTCCTCCTCCTCCTCCTCCTCCTCCTCCTCCTCCTCCTCCTTCTCCACTCTGCCTCTCCTTTATTTACTTCTCATTGGAGGGGCTAGTTCTGACTCCAGGAAGAAGCAGCTGCTAGCCTAAGACATTAGAGAAACCTGATTCTAATTATGTTAAGGTATCAGTATTCCTTTAGCCCCATCCTGCATAAATTTTTAAAAATATTTTTTTATTGATTTCTGAGAGGAAGAGAGAGGGAAAGCGAGATATAAACATCAATGATGATAGAGAATCATTGATTGGCTGCTTCCTGCTTGCCCCCTACTGGGGATCTAGCCCCCAACCCAGGCAGGTACCCTGAATGAGATCGAAGCAGGACCTCCTGGTTCATAGGTCAATGCTCAATCGCTGAGCCATGCCAGCCAGGCTCCTGCATAAATTCCATGAACCATATCTATAGTCCACAGCATCCTAGACACTCAGATCTAAGAAACCCACCTGTGAATTCTAGCTGGCCAGAACACAAGGTTCATAACAGCCTTCCCTAATTGCATCGGTCAGCTGGTCCACTGCTCAGTTCGCTGAGAATCCCTGAAGCACAAAAAGGAAGGGACAAGCATCCTAGGAGGCAGTTTCTTATTCCCTGGCTATGCTGGCCTGCAGACAGTGATTGAGAACCACTAACAATTCTTAACACCTGACCCTTAGTTTAAGGGCTTTTAACGTTCAGAAGCATTTAGGAAAACATTGGTAGTAGCAACTTACAGAGCTATCTTTATGGGAGCTACTGTATCTACTAGCCAGAAATGCTGAAATGTTTAAAAGTAAACTGTTGCCCCTAGCAGGTTTGGCTCATTGGATAGAGCGTCAATCTGTGGACTGAAGGGTTCTGGGTTCAATTCTGGTCAAGGGCATGTACCTCGGTAGCAGGCTCCTCCCAGGCCAAAACCCTGGTCAGGACATGTGCAGGAGGCAACCAATCGACATGTTTCTCTTACATCAATATTTCTCTCTGTCTTTCCCTCTCTCTTCCACTCTCTAAAATAATAATAATAATAATAATTATTATTATTATTATTATTATTATTATTATTATTATTATTATAAATGAAAAAACATCCTCAGGTGAGGATTTAAAAATAAATAGATAAATAAAAGTAAACTGTCCTCTCATGTCATTGATAATTGATTAACTAATTTTTCTTATAACTTCAAGCCTCCATTCAGTTGGAAGATTGAAGGCAGAACCTTCAGCTTTTAGGCATTTTCTTTCCAAGTATAAAACCATTGTATTTTCTCAGAGCATTTCTTTTGTATGTAGCAGCATGTGATTAAGAGGAAGAATAATAGGGTTGTTTCTTAGTTCTCAACAGGAAGTATATCATAATCACTAGGGAGATTTTTCAACAAGCATATTTCCTTTGCAAAGATATGCTCTGGTGAAAAGGGGAGGAGGGGAAGGGAGCCTATGGTTGGTGACTATGCCCTTTGATTGAAATCCCTAAGGATTGATGCCCTCTTATCACTCATTGATATAAAAAGGCTGCACCTCTGAATCAGGAAGCCTGGGTGTCTGTCAGAGTCCTGCCATTCCTCATTAATTTGTTCATTCAACTAAGACTCAGTGTTTTCTCTGTCAGGCACTGGGTTAAGTTCTAAGTCTAGAGTGGTGAAAAAGACAAAGAGGAGGTTTCTTGACCTCCTAAAGCTGAAAGTCTAGTTGGTACAACAGATATTAAACAGATAATCATCCTAAAATCAATTCAGTTTGAAAATTTTACTAAGGGAAATACAGTACACTCTGAGAACATTAGCTATGTGACCACAGAGAGGTAACCCAGACCTCTGTGCCTTAGCTTCACCACATGCAAGATGACATAAGCTAGAATGGTAAGAATACTTAAAGAGGAAATAGAAGTAAATGAGGCTTAGAAAATTTCATATGGTAAACATCATAAGTTAGAGAGATTTTTTTCAAAAACACACAAGTAACCCATGTCTTCCTTTTTATCTAGCACATATATTCTGGTGACCACCAAAGAAAAGGAAGCCACAATAGATCCCGTGAGGTTCAATGAATCCTGCAGCAGGTATGGAATCACTTAGTCATTGTTAACTAATGGCTAGGCGCAGATTGTTCCAGTCACCTATTATTGCAACAAAGTACCTCACACGTCATTGGATTAATATAGTTAAGAATTCAGAAAGGAATCATCTGGAAGATTCTTCTGCTCCAGATGAATGTAGTATCAATTGCAGTCACTGAGTGTTATTTAGCCTGTGGCTAATCTGGTGGTGGTAAGGGTGGGGTGGGGGTCAAAGTCTGGATACTTGCAAGGAGATCTAGAAGACCAGGCTCAGTGGGCCTTTTTGCCCCTTCGGATAGTTGCTGCCTTCACATGGTCACTATGTTGGGCTTCTCATAAGCTAGATGGGGGCTCTAAGAGTGAGAGTTCCAAGAAACAGAAAGTAGCACCTGTCACTGGGCCTGGGAATTACCATGGTACCACTTTAACTACATTATAGCAGTCAGACCAATCACAGAATCTGCCCAAATTCAAGGGGAGGAGAAATAAATCTCATTTCTCTGTGGAAAAAATGTCTAAGAATGTATAGCCATCTTAACCTGCTGCACAAACACTGGTAAGAATCAGCTGTAGCTTAACACTTTATTTGCCTCAGTCTTCAATTGTCCATCCTTGTTTCCACAACCTATATGGATCAAGCAAGCCCTTGCATTTATATAACATTTATAACAGAAAGAAGAAATATTAAAAAAAAACATTTCTCCCGGGGCCCCCATTAGAGGAGTGATTGAAGGGAGAAGCTAGAAAGTTTCTCTAAACAAACCAGCACTAGGGCATTCAACCCAAAAGCTCAGAAATGAGTGAGAGTGCAGTTCTCATTAGACCTTTCTCCTTCCTGCATTGGGTTCAAAAAAATTATTTTGTTTTTCCTTCTGACAATTTATTAACACGTAGAAAAAAAAAAAAAAAAACGAAAAGTCCTCAGTGCCTGTTGTCATATGTTCAGATCCTGACTGAAAAGGGCATTTCTAGGCGTATGCTCATTCTGATCAAGTGGCAGGTGATTCTAGGGGTCTTAAAGAGTTTATGATGACAGAATTTCAACTGAAGTATATTCTTACCAGTATATAAAATATACAGGAAATTATGCTTTATCCCAGAGGAAAAGGCATGGCATAAAATGAGAGCATGGGTTTGGAACCACATAAATAGGAGTTTGAGAAGCACTTCTGCCACATGGGAACCTGTGAGACTGACAATATCACATCCAAGCTTCCATTTCTTCAGCACCGTTGCTGTTGAGGAAATTGAGAGTAAAATGTGCCTCTGCAATGACTGGCACATAGCAGATTCTCAAGAAGTGGTTGCTGAGGGAACGAATAAAATCCACATCATCAAAGCAATCATCTGAAAAATAAGATTTGATCAAGAAAGTGATGACCTCTAAAATAATAGAATAGGAAATGAATGTTTATTAAGTGCCTACTATGCGGTAGGCATTGTGCCAGCTGCTGGGAAGAAAGATGAAAAACTTAGGCTTCCTCTCAGAGAAAAGCACGTCCCATAAGAGCTATGAGAGACAAAGCCAGAGTGTGCTGTGGAAATGCAGAGCACGTGCAGGTCTCACAGAAGGACAGGGGAGAGGCCTGGGTGGATTTTATGAGTGAATAGGAATCAAGCAAAAAAAAATGGAGAGGGTAAGAGGCAGGCACAAAGATTATTATGTAAAAAGGCAAAAGGGCCCATTTAAATATCCTTCAGATCAGGGCTGAGAAGTGGCGGAGAATGGGTTACTTGAGTGCTTTAAAAAAGGTTTACTAATATATTCTTTATTCATCATCAGATCCTTGGCAGTGAGCCCAGTTCCAGGCACATACTAGGTACTCAATAAGTACTCATTATGTGGGAAAAGGAGGAAAGAGAAATGTGGGGGTTCTTATGAGTTTTATATGTTGGGGATTTCAGGTGGGGCCTATGTGATTAGATTTCTCTTTTCCAAATGTTCATCTCATAACACTCTGGGGAAAGAATTGGAATGAATTAAACATATAGGAAGGAAAAGTTAAGAATCTATTACAGTGATCTTCCTGTGGTGGGTTGCTAAACTTTGACAAAGGTAAAGGCAGGTGTAACATTCTCTCACCATTTCACCTGAATCAGAGAATCTCAAAGCTGCTTCCTCACTTGCCTTGAGTATGACATTGAGACATACATCAGAGTACCAGTCAGCTCACAGTATGTTACTATTGACCTACCTGAGTGCTCTCCCACCAACAAAACTCTCTCCTGATGAAGTGGCAATTTGGCTTCTAAGCACGTTTTTTGCTGAGAAGATGTGTGAAACACAGGCCAGTAGAAAATGTTCTGTTTTGTGGGAACTTTATTTTTCATGTCCTTTCAGCTGCGTTTTGGATTTTGCTCTAAGCTCTGGACCAGTAACCTCTGGCAGTCAAAAGTTCAATCAAAGAAAACACTAGTTTGTACATGATTCTCATCATGGCAAAATGGCATCATCTGCTTGAGGCTGTAAGATTGTAGATGAAAGGGGATTGAACATGAAGTCACTAGCATCCTGGCTGTCAAACAGAAAAGAGCAAGTGGTCAGTTGGATGGAATGACTTACAAGATCCCTTACAGAGTCAAATATTTATCTAAAGGTGGTCAGAAAATAATCTTGATCCACTCAGCTTTACCTCTTGCTTTTCTCTTACTTGGATTTACATCCATTCATTCACTCAACAAATATCTCTTGAGAGCTCATTTTACAAGGGGTGTGGGAAGTGAAATGGTGCACCAGATAAAGACAGGCCCTGTTTTCAAGCACTGCGTCTAGGCAATTGAGAATTAGGCCAATCTTCTCAGGGTTTCTGAAATACAGTCTAATTAGTTTCACACCAACACTTGGTTTGTGCCCTCATTTTCAGGAAAAATATTTATTTGTTGAAGGATTTACTCTTCTCTGACATGTGAATCTTCCTTATTATTCACAGAATAATTCCTTTGTTTTATAGCCATTTCATAAATTTTAGCCTTTGATGATATAAAGTGTTACTCTCTGACTGACATTACTTGAAAGGACAGATATAAATGTATACTGGTATACAGTATTGCAGCATAACATGGTTTTCCAAATTGGCACCACAAATAAAGATTGGTGTCTACAAATGATGATATATTTGAAACACCTTCAGCAAGATTGAATTCCAAATAGTTTACAGGAACTTCACAAAAGATGAACTTAAAGTGATTGTTTTAGCCCTCAGGTCAGAATCCATTTAAGAAGTATTGTAAGATGAGTTTAACAAGAAGATAATGTTAGTGCCTGGATGTGACAAGTCACATATTTCAACAGTGATTTTTTTTAAAGTTGGCATATGAATCAATGAAGAAGAGAGAAGAAAAGAAATTCGACTGCTCATCATTGTCTAAAGAACACATAAAGCTGTCACAGAGAACAACGGAACTGTTCTCTACCCTCCAGCTGAAATATTCCAGAAACAAGAGATTAAAATGTGACTCGATCCTCCATGCTATGCCTGGGAGAAAGTGTGCTGTGGATTTTATGAGCAACTTGCCAGTAGGGTCAGGTTCAGGGGAGACTCTCAAACCTTATCTATCATTGTTATCTATAATCTGCTAAACACAAAAGAGGAAGTAAAGACAAATAGGACATGGGGGACTCAATAAATACTGAGACTTTTGTAATGTAAAAATCTTTATTCCACTTCCTCATCTCAGGTCCCCATCTACTATCTGAACACTGCCCTCACCACCGCTCTCCCCAAAACCTATAAAATATTTCTTCACTATTTACATGATAAGATATTCAGTCTTCTCTCTTGTTATATCAAAATATCAAAGGAATAGCTTTGTACATTGCACTGTCAAGTAGATATTCAAAAGAAAAAAGAGAGCTCTATTTTAAGTAGTGAATTCTCCACAGTCCATTAAGAGTTGAGAAAAGCAGATGCTTGATAGTTATCAAAAGGTCAAATATTAAGAAGGCATACTGTGATGTATATGTTTATAAAAGATTCCACTTAATACAATCATTTATAACCACAAAAATCCTTTTTCCATAATTATCAATCAATGTAGCTAACTGATTTGTAACCTAAACCCCATCTCTGAAAAGTTGAGCAAATTATTGCTATTTCTAACTACAACTCTAGGAATTTTCATGTTATACATAACAAAAATGCTTTTTAATGTTGGCACTGCTTAATAATTTAATTTTTTGATAATTTAATTTTAAATAAGAGATTAAACCTAAGAATATTTGAGGATGTTCTAATTTTCATAAGTTATGTAAATAATCATGAATGGGGTAGTGGTAAATTAAACATAAATTGAAATGTATGGGATACAGAGTAGTCACTTAAAATATACTTATTGAGTAAATGAATGGCTTTTGAGGGGAAGAAAATTAGACTAAAATTCATTGCCTGGCACTTCTTCAATGAGGCATGTAATCATCAGCACACACTGATACAAGACCACTCAAGCAACTTGTAAAAAAGGTCAATGCAGGGGAGAAACTAAGATGGTGGCATAGGTAAACACCAGGAAATTGCTGTCTTCCACAACAACTTCAAAAATACAACAAAAAGACAAAACGGACATCATCCAGAACTACAGGAAGGCTGGCTGAGTGTAAATTCTACAACTAGAAGAAAAGAGAAAAGCACACTGAGACTCAGAGGAGCTGCGGAAGTAAAGTGCAGAGGTATGGAGGCTCAAGTGCGCGCGCGGAAAGGCACTAGTACCTGAGGACGCGGCTGTCTTTTTGAATCGGGAGGGAGTCACAAGCTCCCGACTGCTCTGAACTCCAGTTCTGGGAAGTCTCTGGGGACCCAGGACTCATACGGGGAGAAACTGGACTGTCTGGCAGGAGGCAGAACTCTGAACTTGAGGGCGGCTTTCTCTCAGAGATGCTTGCAGCAATTATCGGGACACTGAGATGTGCGGCCCCTTAGGGCAGGGCTGAGGATCAGCCAGCCATAGCTGCTTGCTCCGCCCTTTGATTCTCTGAGGCCCCGCCCCACCCAGGCTGCGGCAGAGGCTTTTGCATATGAATGCCCTAGCCCTTTGCAACCTGAAAATTACCTAACAAATTGCAGCTGGGCCAGACAGACCCAGAACTTCCAACAGAAGGCCCAAGGCCCCACAGCAGCTTCCATTGCTTCACAGCTGGGCCTCATCAGGGCACCTCCAAACTCCAAAAAAGGAAGGGGAATCTGCATTTCTCTTCGTAGCTCCTGCTGGGTAACCTCAGGCAGAGGCTAAATTAGCACCTCCTTAGATCCAAGAGCCAGTGTACCCAGTGGTCATAGGGGGACCATCCAGATTACAACTCCTCAGGTCCATAAGGGACACACTCAGGGCACAGACTCAGTGAGCACCAAAGCCCCACTGAAGCAAGTCTTGCCCCAGAAGGGTATCTTCAGCACAGAAGTTCTCCCACTGCAGACACAGCTGATTCTCACTGCCAATTGGCCTGGAGGTCAATTCCTCCCAGTGATCCTACAACAATCAAGGCATAACTACAACAAGACTGTGCACAAAGCCCACAAGGGGGTGCACTAAGAGTGTCCACCTCAGGTAACTGGGGAAGCTGAGCCACTGGGCCCTACAGGACACCTAGCACGCAAAACCACTCTACCAACACAGGGAAGCATAAAAAATGCGGAGACAAAGAAACAGGTCACAAATGACAGAAATGGAGGAAAGCAAACAACTGGATATAGAGTTCAAAACTACGTTTATAAGGTTTTTCAAGAATTTTATGGAAACGGCCGATAAATTTAGTGAGACCCTGGAGGATCTGAGAAAAGACCAACTAGAAATTAAGCATACACTGACTGAAATAAATAATAATATACAGAGATCCAACAGCAGACAAGAGGATCCCAAGAATCAAGTCAAAGATTTGAAATACGAAGAAACAAAAAGTACCCAACTGAAAAAGAAAAAAGAAAAAAGATTCCAAAAATATGAAGATAGTGTAAGGAGCCTCTGGGACAACTTCAAGCGTACCAACATCAGAATTATAGGGGTACCAGAAGAAGAGAGAGGGCAAGATATTGAAAACCTATTTGAAGAAATAATGATAGAAAACTTCCCCTACCTGGTGAAAGAAATAGACTTACAAGTCCAGGAAGCGCAGAGAACCCCAAACAAAAGGAACCCAAAGAGGACCACACCAAGACACATCATAATTAAAATGCCAAGAGCAAAAGACAAAGAGAGAATCTTAAAAGCATCAAGAGAAAGACAGTCAGTTACCTACAAGGGAGTACCCATACGACTGTCAGCTGATTTCTCAACAGAAACCATGCAGGCCAGAGAGAGTGGCAAGAAATATTCAAAGTGATGAATAGCAAGAACCTACAACCAAGATTATTTTATCCAGCAAAGCTATCATTCAGAATAGAAGGTCAGATAAAGAGCTTCACAGATAAGAAAAAGCTAAAGGAGTTCATCACCACCAAACCAGCATTATATGAAATGCTGAAAGGTATCCTTTAAGAAGAGGAAGAAGAAAAAGGAACTCTTACCATTTGCCACAGCATGGATGGAACTGGAGAGCAGATAAATACCACATGATATCACTCATTTGTGGAATATAATGAACAACATAAACTGATGAACAAGGACTGATCCAGAGATGGAGAGGCATTGATTGGACTGTCGGGCCTTGGAGGGAAGGTAGGGGAAGGTGGGGGGAAGGGGGAAAGATCAACCAAAGGACTTATATGCAAGCATATAGGCCTAACCAATGGACACGGACAACGGGGGGGTGAGGGCATGAGCGGGGGTGGGGGGAGAGGATAGGGGGCAACGTGGGGATAAGACACATATGTAATATCTTAATCAATAAAAAATATATTAAAAAATAAAAATTAAAAAAAAAAGGTCAATGCAGGAAAAATTCATATGAGGTTGATCAGAGTGGGGGAGTATGCTAAATTTTGTTGCTCAATGTTTAAAAAAAACAAAGAAGTGAAAACAGTCAAAACAGTCACTTCTTTAGGGGAACAGGAATCATTTATAATTTATATTTCTCCTGTTTCATAAAGAAACATATGTGAAAATCAGAGTTAGCTGACTCTGTTATAGATGTGTGTGCCTCCACCCCCAAATTTATGTGTTGAAAGCCTATCTCTTTATTTGGCTGAGGCTTCTAAGGAAGTAATTAATTTTAAATTAGGTCATAAGGGTGAGACCCTAATCTGCTAGGATTAGTGCTCTTAAAAAAAAAGATACCAGAGAGCACTCTTTTCACATCCAAATACTGAGAAGGTCATGTGAGGACATGGTCAGAAGGTGGCTGTCTGCAAGCCAGAAAGAGAGCTCTCAGCAGAAATGTAATTGTCTGACACTCTGATCTTAGACTTCCAGCCTACAGACTGTGAGAAAGTAAAATTCTATTGCTAAGTCACTTAGTGGGAGGTATTTTTTATGGCAGCCCAAGCAAAGTAGGACAGGCCCTATAGCTCTTCTTTATTCCAGTGAAGGGGTAGTAGCCCTTGGAGACTGGTATTGGCAATATTTCCTGGATGACCCACACCTTCATCTGAATTTGCATCCAGGCAAAATGATGCTTTTGGCATTCGGATCTCCATTAAATGGCTTTACCTCCTGCAGTAGATATTTTGATATGCTGGCCAGATCCCTCTTCAGGACCAAAAGACTTACTCCTCTAGAAACTGGAAGAGTGCTAGTAACTCAGATGTCTCAGTATCTTATAAAACCATTCTCAGCTGGATAAAACTGCCGCCACTGAGGTTCCACCTCCTTCCTGGGTATGCCTCATCCTCATATCAGAAGCTGCTTCCTAGAGAACCAAACCTGTAACTAACTCCCCTCACCAGAATTGCCTCTAATTTTACTTTGCTGGTAAAAACTGGGTTTCCAATTAAAAACTACAAGGGAAAAAGAGTCATAAATACAACCTGATCCAAGAATGGAAAGGAAAACCTGAAGGGAAAAAAAAATTACTAAGCACCTGGCTATGCCTGAATTATAGTTTTGGTTCTTTCACATGAGTTACCAAGTTTTTCCTCCCTAACATTTTTTAAGTGGCAATATATTCATATTATTTTTCAGAAATGCCACCAAATTAAAATAATTTCACTACTAACAAACTTCATGTTAGAAGAAACCAATGCCCATTTTAAATAGAAAGAAAATTGATAACTTCAAGAACTCTAAATGTGCGAAGCCTATTCCCGTTTCCTGTTTTATTGAGTCTTTGCTCTTCTTCCCACTCTTCCTTGTATTAAAATACAGTGTATGCTACTCTTCCTTCAAAGCCCAAATCAAGTCTCAATTTCTTTATGTAATCTTCTTTGTACAACTCTAACTCTTATACCTGTAGATTTTATGTGTACTATTTAATTAATGCACTGAAAACATTTGAGTTCTTTAGTTTATCTCTTGAAATGTCTCATAAGCTTTATGAGACAGAAAGTATTATAGTTATTTAAATCCCTCAGTGAGCCCAGTGCCTTGAACATCACCTTCTGGACAAAGGTTCAAGAACTCTCCATTGCAGATTTTTAAAGAAAGGTGGAGGCAATCCTTTCATGAAAAAATGTCTAAATTTTCTTTTTCTATGTGAAGAATAGAGGATACATTCCCAAGCTGTGATTGCATGGAAAAATTATCTATATCAAGAGCCTTCATCTATATTTAATACTGATGAGTGAGGTTTGTAATCCTTATGCAGACATTCTGCAGGTTAAAATGAAGTGGTTCTAATAAATAAAGAATGCTGGTTTAATTTTTGCTATTAATTAACTCAACACATGCTTTGTATGCACTCACAATATTCCAGGAATTAAGGATATAAAGCTCATTGCTGTCTTATCAAAGCAACATCATTTCCTTTATTAGTTCCAGTGAGCAAGTAGGAGCAGGTAAGTTCAGACATTATTGGCCAACCAAACTGGTGTGAAAGGAAGACACATATATTAGATTTACAAATCCAGATCCATAAAAGAATATTTTTTCAGTGTATTAAATCATAGATTCTACCAAAATCTGCATAGAATTTACCAAAAACTACCCTATATTTTAATCCTCACTAAAACCTATGATTGTGCACTTTGCAAACAAGTAAAGTGAGAATCAAATACACCTTGAACAACTTGACAAATATTACATGAAAGCATTGTCTGCTCTTAGCTACTGCACCATAATACTGGTATTATTATTCTAACACAGGTCAATGAAAACAACCCTCAAAGATACTTTGTATGATAAAACTTTCTTATTAGGTATTTCTTGTTTACATTTTTATGAGGCATAATGTGCTCTCTTTTTTAATTTTATTTTTTTGCCTGTAATAGCAGCTACAATCTTAGCTAGCTAAAAAGTATACTCAAATAGAACCTATTGGAGTTTAAAATAAAACTATGTTTTCTCTATAACTACCCCCTTTCTCCTCCTAATCACATAATTACAGAGATACTGAGTTTTCTTTTTACAACATTGAAATATATGGGGTACATAGTTGTCACTTAAAATATACTTATTGAGTATAAGAATTGCTATTATATTAAACTAAAGGCCCGATGTATGAAAATTCAGGCACTGGAGGGGGGGGTGGTCCCTCAGTCTGGCCTGCCCCCTCTCACAGTTCAGGAGCCATCAGGGGCGGGAGGCAACCCAGCAATCAGGGGAAGGCGATGCCCCATCACACCTCTGCTGCTGTCACTGCCAGCAGCGCAAGCCTCAGCCAGCCTCAGCAAGCCTCAGGTTACCTGAGACTCGGTCTGCCCTGGGGGGCTGGGAAGCCAACATACAAGGCTTGCCTGCGCCTCAGGATTCAGCTGGGAAGCCACCATTCGAGGCTTGCCTGTGCCTCAGGCCGGCCCTGGGTGGCTGGGAGGCTGAGGGGACTGGGAGACTCTGGAGGCAGGCACGTGGAATGTCTGGGCCTGCCTGGGGGTGGACTCAGCCTTGCCATGCGCCTGCCACCATGGCGGGGCTGAGGGGACTGGGCGCTGCCATCTTGTGGCTGTGGGCACCGCCATTTTGAGAGTATGGCAGTCAATTAGCATATTCCCTCCTTATTGGCTGTGGGCACTGCAATCTTTGTGATGGTGTGAGGGTCAGTTAGCATATTCCCTCTTTATTAGGTAGAATAAGTTTTGATGGGAAGAAATTTGAATTAAAATTCATTGGCACAAAATGAAAAAAAAAATCACTGGCAGTGTTGAAGTTATCTCAAATGAACCCAAGTCTGATATTTTGCACTAAGATTTTGCATGACATTTAGAATTTAGAAGACAAGTAATAAAGAAATATTGTTTTTGTCCTTTTTGAAACATAGTAAGCAATGACTACCCAATCATTCTTGTATTAGGAACCATCTCTAAAATCTGACATCTTTCTTATTAAACAAATCTTACCATACTTGGTGAATAAAATGAAAATGTTGTGCATAATATTATTGTTTTAAATTTAAATAAAATTATATGAAGTTACCATTTTAAATGATGTCTTGTAAAAGACTTTAAAAGATCTCCTGAGTTCACCCTAAAAATATTTAGTAATATGTAACAATGGTCAAATTTTGAAATGACATAAAAAATTAAGCAGAAAATTACTATTGTCAACATCCTTTGGAAATCCCCCTAACTAGAAAGTTTTATATACATGTAACTGCAATCATTGGCCCACTGGTATTATGCTCATCACTAGGGAAACAGAAACTATCTTCACCACTTCTCTCTTCCCTCTGAGTCCACAGAAAGGCAATAACTGTACAAATCTTAAAATTGGAAAAAGTGAGCCATCTGTGATTTTGTGTGAGAACTGTCTGACAGTCCTCCAAGGTCAGTCTGATACACCCAATTACACCAATGAATACTTCAATTCTAGCCAGAAAGAAATAGCAAATCCCTGAAAACTATCTGGCAGGTAGTAAGTAGTAGGAGGGCTGCCAATTCTGTAAATGGTCCCAGGAGAAAACTGAGAAAGAAAAGCATAAAATAAAAAGAGAGAGAAAAGAAAAAGAGGGAAACCCAGGAGAAATGCTGGAAATCATGGTCTTCAGGGACTTCCTCTATAGAGCGTTCAAACGCTTCATAGTGAGAAGTGTCTGAAGATCCCAACACAGTGCAGCAGCAAGGACTGAGCGAGCAAGGCTTTGGAGAATTATACAAATAAGCCTAATATGATAAAGTTTGGGAAAGATTTCAAACCCATCACCCTACAGAATGCTACTAAATGAAACACAGAAGCACCAACACAGGGTCCTCAAAAATTTTGCAGTGCAAGAGAAAGTATGATTAGCATCACACTAACATGCCAACATTACAGATCACCTGTGAAAAGCAACAGCCAAAGACATTTTGTAATGCTTTGGAAATCTGAATAGGATGTATGAAAATGTCATTTCTATGAAAAGAAAACATATCATGAAAAGAAAACACAATAAGAAGAAGCAGATGGCTGACACTGTTACACTCTGAGTGAGCTGTAGGCAGTAAAATGCACCAATGACATCGCAGAAAATAAAAATTGTTATTAACCCCCATGGAAAATAGCACAAAAGAAGAGATACTATAGCAAAAAAGTTTCAATAAATATCTGGAGGACAAAAAGCAGAAGATATGATAACTGATTTGCTTGGGTAAAGTAACAATCCAGGTGCCTGCAGGTGAACTGAGGAGCAGTGAGGCAATCTGACCTATAGCCTTTGAGAGATTTAACTTTGGAGGTACCAAGGAAATAGGATGGGCAAGGACTGAAAAGATGAGCTGGAAGACTGTATACAGGGCAGTGTCAAACAATGGTTATTGGTACCAATTCAATGCCAACAGGGATCCACATTTTGGGGTGTGGTGAAGGAGGAAACTTTATTCAGTGCCGAACGCCTCAGCTGTGATACAGCACTGATGTGAGAACAGAATAGCTGTGGAACAACTCAATTGTGATACAATATGACCGTGAAAACAGCACGGCTGTGAGGCAGCCCTAGGGCCAGGCCCCTCTCTGGCTAGACAGCTCTGCTCTGCTCCTGCTGGTTCTGCTCTTCTTTGCTCTGCTGCAAGCGAGTCTGTTTTGTGCTGTGCTGGTCTGCTCTGCTCTGCTCCAGTGAGACATCTTTGGTGTTTCAGCTCAGCCAGAGAGAGGCAGTCTTTAGAGTTCCATGGAAAGGAAAATGTGCTTTAAGAGCTAGAGTAGAGTTGGCTTATCTAAACAGAAGACCCTGCCCCTGGTCTCTGATTGATCTGGCCTCATGCAAATGAGGACTCAAAATCCTCACAGTTTGATTGGTCCAAAAGATACTGTCCTAATTGGCTAAAATTGAGCTGCACTGATTGTTTGGAGCTGTGCAGATTGTTTGAAGCTATGCAGCTATGACTAGATGGGAAAAGCCTCAGTCCCATTGGCTGAAATAGAAGTCTAGGAACTCTTCTGTAAAGACTGGCTCAAATGGCAGAAATATAGTACAATTCAGTTCAGAGGCAAGTAGTTCAGTATAGGCCTCTTCCTGAAGTGCAGTTTGTATGAGAGGCCCCTATATAGAAATGGCTGCTAGATTATTTTTTAAAAATTGAGCCCAGTTAGCCACCAGGAGCTCTTCTTAGTAGGTGTCTTCTTTCTCAGTGTTCACATAAGTAAGAGGTTATTTGATCATCATGGTTATTCCTATTTACTTAGAATAGGACTTGAAGAAATCACATCCTCACTCTTATCTTCAGATTCCTCTTGAAATACAGATAACTTCTTTCTCATCCTGCTCATATGAGGATTAAAGAAAACATCCATCTATGTTGCTAAATACTATGCTAGAAACTTACATAGGTTATATCATTTAATCCTTACAATAATTTATGAAGTTGTTATTATGCCCATTTTATTGATGAAGAAAATGAGCTTCAGAATGATTTAAAAAATTATTACAAGTTGTACACAGGGTCAAAGATGGAGTTGGAGTCCAGCCAGTGTTGCTCAGTGGTTGAGCACCAACCCTTGAACCAAGAAGTCATTGGATCAATTTCAGTCAGGGCCCATGCCTGGGTTGTAGGCTCAATCCCCAGTAGAGGATGTGCAGGAGGCAGCCAACTGGTGTTTCTCTCGCATTGATGTTTCTATCTCTCTATCCCTCTTCCTTCCTCTCTCTCTCTCTCTAAAAAAAAAAAAAGAAGAAGAAGAAGAAGTTGGAACATGAAGCTAAGTCCTTTGGATTCAAGACCCTATTCTCTTTCCACTAACTCTTACCTTATCTCACAGCTATTTTAAATTTAAAAGAATATATTTATAGATAATACATAATTCAAGAGATGAGGCCCTACTGGTGAAAGAGCTGATGCCATGACATGCAAATGAATGTCTACCAGGAATGGAGGTGGTTCTTCTTGGAAACAGGGGGATTGATTGGGTTTGAAGTCCTTCTCAGGCCTAAGAATCTGTGTGGGTTTGTTGTTTATTGTTGTTTTAAGATATAAGTATTCCTCCTTCGCTACTGCAAGGTTCCTCTTAAAATAAAGCCAAAAGCAGTGGCAGTTGCCAAGAAAATAACTTGCATCATTTGTTTCTAATGCAGGTGGTTGAAATTTGAGAAATGCTGAAACACAATCGCAATTTATGTGTTGGAAAACTCCCATGTGTGTCAAAATATGTTAGACACTGCATTAACAACAGGCTGCTTAAAACTGTTATGGTGCATTTCTTAGCTATTTGCAAACTATTGGGAAGTATGAAAGGGAGAAGTGTAAACAATTCATGAAGTTTACAAAAGTGTTGCAGCATCTTGGAAATACAGTTAATTTTTAACTTGCGTGTCTTTAATATTAAAGCACATGAAAATGCTAAATTTAAAATACCTAAACTCCAAATCATTAGCAGTCTAAAGCCGGGTTTGGTAGCCAGGAGTGACTATTTTATGTTGTCTTCCCAATGCAATGAATTTGGAAAGAAAGTACCATTAGTCAAAAAGATTTCCTCTTACTTGAAAAATTCCTTCCTATCAAACCACCTATGCCAAACAAAAGGGGAGGGCACGTGCCCCCTCTCTCCCTTACCCAGTACAGGCACCTTGTTCTAGGGATTTCTTGAACATGTTAAAAATCTAGCTGGAAAGCAAATAAGCTGATTAAGACCAAAGAACTGTAGCAAAAGTATCTTTTTTGGACAACCTATTTCTGCCTGCAATGGAGATTCTGGTTCTAAAATTAGGAATTCTAATCCTGGTTTCCTGCCCTTTAGAAGTCAATACACCAGTTCAATGTCTCAGATTTTGTATTTCTAAAATAAAGATGGTAATTTTGTATGTTCTATAAATTAGAAGCAGCAAAGAAAATATTTGCAGAATGTATTATCCATATTCCTTTTGGAGAAAATGGTGATTTATGCAAATCATCATCACTAGACAAGACAAAAGAATGAAACAGGCTTTATTCATTCCAGTTTTGATATTTACAGTTTATCTAAATTTAAATTAATAATAAAAAATGTTCTGAAACTGTTAATTATTAAATGTCAGAGGCTGATCAAGTTTATTGGATATCTTTTCAGCATGTATATCTGTTTGCAAAGAGAAGCACTGTGTGTCTGCTTTAACTCCAAGTAGCACTAAAAACCAAAGTCAGCTGGGAGGATCCCCATGAGAGCATCTTCACTATAGTTGTGTGGCATCCAGGTGTTGTTATAGTCCCTCTCCATCTACCTTATGCTATAACCTGATCCTATTTCCCATGACTTGCTATATTTAGTGTCTTTTTACTTAGTTATGTCGCCAGGTGTATTTTGGGTGGCTAGTTTCTAATCTAGATTACCAAACAAGTAAATCACTCTGAGATACAATGAGAACAAGGGCAGAGGCCAGGCTTTATATTTATCTCCTATTCCCCTTCAGCGCCTAATACAATGCCTGGTGCTCAGTAAGTGTTTGCTGAAAAGAAATTAAATACTAAACAGAGATTGTGGTTGTGAATACAGAGGGGAGAAGTGGTGGCTGTAGCAACTGAGGATGGGGACGCAGAATCCCAACTAGGGAAATTGCTTTTGTGTTCATTCATTTCTGTTTGTGAGACTCCAGATTGACTGATAGACAACTTAGCAGCAGAGTGCTACCAAAGAGAGATCTTTTCTGCTTATTTTCCATTAGGCAGAAACTAAAAACCACTGAGACTTCCCTGTTGGATCCTGATCATGGAGATTTCTGAACAAAGGATATGGGACAGTGTTTTCCTGTGAGTCCCAAACCTCCCATATGTATCAAAGCTGCACCTTCAAAATCCCCTCCACCCCTGTCACCATTACCTCCTTTTTGTGCTAATCCCACTATCATCAGTCACAAAAAAAAAAAAAAAAAAAAAAAAAAAGAAAGAAAACCAGAAAAAGAGTCCAGGGGTACTAATCTATATAAAATTCCTAAAAAAAGAAAATACAGTTAATACCATGTCTTATTACATTGAACCCTCCCTTACCAGAGTGATAAAATGTGATAGGATCTGTAAGAGTGAATCCTTTTTACACACCATTATTCAAACTAATCCTCTCTGTGGTTCAGGGAACAAAGAATTCTGAAATGGGGAAACAGGGGTCCTGCTTTTTATTTCCTAACTCAAGAAAAAGCCATTAATCTAATACCCTGCACTGTATTCAGAGCCACAGCATCATCAAGCAATTGATGGTCTGGCTAACTCGCTATTAAAAAGCAAATAGTCTGTCTAGCTTTAGAATCTCCTCCCGTAGACAGAGTAACCGCAGAGGAAGCATCAACAAAGGTAATAACTGGGCTGAGAGGACTTTTATTTTGGATTTCTGGTTTAGTCCTGATTTTAGCTAAAGCTGTTTGAGAAGTTTTAATACTTTCAAATGTGAATTTGCTCCCCCTTCTGAAGTATTTTTTCCATTTGGTCCACATTAAATCATTTGTCTAAGATTTACAATAAGTCTGTTTACTAAAGCGAGGTCAAAACTTTTTCCCTAATACAGAATATTAATCAATATGTACAAAAGAGTGCAATTAGAATAGTTATTTACTCTAAAGAAAAATATCGGAATTATTCTGAAATGTAAATTTTTAAGACACTATTATCTATGGCTTTCTATTTTTTTTTTAATTTCTTTAATGGCAATCCTCTTATTGTCACTAAAGTATCTGACTCCTTAGATTAAGTATGATAAAGCAAATATTAGCATTTGTTTAAATTAGCAAGTATTATGATGTGGTGAAGGTATCATCACAGAAGCAGAGGCTGAAAAACATGAATAAATATGATGTAGATCAAAGAGCCAAAGGGTACTGACCCCAAGAAAAGAACTAAGAACACAGTACCTTTTTATCCATTCATTCATTAATGATTATTTACCCCCAAGTTACTTTCAAAATTGTGTGTAAAATTCAAGAATGAATTCTTTTCAGATGAAGAAAGAATAAAAGTGAAAGAAAAGAAGGAAGCAAGGGAAGGAAGGATGGAGGGAGAGAAAGAGGGGGAAAGAGAGATTGAAAAAAATGAAATATATATTATCCATTTTTTAGTGAAAGATAGTTTAGGACAGACATTTTTGGACAGTTCAGCTAAATACCATAATGTTGGGGGGGGGGCAGTTTATTTATTTGAAAAGTAAAACCAAATTAAGAAAAGTACTAGTAAGATTGGAGCCAGATCAGACCAAAATGTATTTAAAAGAAGAGAAAGGAAGGAAAGAAATCTAATAGTATACTGCTACTTAAGAACAACGCTATGAGAATTTAAAGTGTAATGATAGTGAAGAAATTTAAAAGAAAGCAGTAATTTCAGAAAAAAAAATACCATAAGAAAAGAATATATAATATTCTTATAATTGATTAGATTACCAAAGGACAGATAGTAACATGGAAAAGTCAGATTAAAGGATCACCATGGAAGAATGGTGAATGCCCTTGCAGGGAAGATAAAAGCCCAACATCCAAATGGGAGATGTCCAGTACTTACGTAGATGCTGGAGGACTATTAAAGCCATGTTTATAAAACTGCTAATCATTACCCTAGAAGTGAGAAACCACACTCATCAAAGTAGCAATTATAAAGTTACTAGAGGCTCAGTGCACAAAATTTGTGCACGGGTGTGGGGGGGGGAGGGGAATGGAGGGAAGGGGTCCCTCAGCCCAGCCTACACCATCTCCAATCTGGGACTCCTTGGGGGATGGCAGACTGTCTCTCACAACCTGGGACCATTGGCTCCTAACTTCTCACCTTCCTGCCTGCCTGATCACCCATAATCCCTCTACTTGCCTGCCTGATCACCCCTAACCACCTCTGCCTGCCTGCCTAATCACCCCTAACTGCTCCCCTGCTGGCCTGATTACTCCTAACTGCCTCTGCCTCACCCCGCACCCAGGACCCAGGATTCCCTCCTCTGGCTGGTCTCAGGCACCTGGGACCTGGGCTTCCCTCCCTCTGGCTGGCCACAGCACCCAGGACCCGGGCCAGCTTTTCCCGGGCCAGCCACAGCCACAGGGGACCATGGGTGGGAGACTTAACCCGGGCTGCAGCCACAGGCATCTGGAACTGTGGGGCGGGTGCCTTGTCCCTCTCTTGGGCCACAGCCTGGCTGGTCCCCCTTCCTCTCTCCCCAGTTTTGAGTGTCTGAGCCATTATGACATGACTGTGTGAGGGTGACAAACATTTGCATATTAGCTATTTATTACATAGGACTAGAGGCCCAGTGCACAAAAATTTGTGCACTTGGGGGGGGGGGGTCCCTCAGCCCGGCCTGTGCCCTCTGGCAGTCTGGGACCCCTAGGAGGATGACCACCTGCGGGCTTAGGCCCACTCCCCAGGGAATTGGGCCTAAGCTGGCAATCTGACATCCCTCTGGCAGCCCAGGAGCCCTCAGGAGATGTCCACTTGCCAGCGGGAGCAGGCCTAAGCTGCAGTCAGACATCATTAGCGCTGCTGAGGAGGCAGGAGAGGCTCCCACCACCACCACTGTACTGGCAGCTGGCAGCCTGGCTTGTGGCTGAGCAGAGCTCCCCCTGTGGGAGCTCATTGACCACCAGGGGACAGCTCCTGCATTGAGCATCTGCCCCTTGGTGGTCAGTGTGTGTCATAGTGACCAGTCATTCCCAGTTGTTCTGCTGTTAGGGTCAGTTTGCATATTACCCTTTTATTATATAGGATAGAGGCCTGGTGCATGGGTGGGGGCCAGCTGGTTTTCCCTGAAGGGTGTCCTGGATCAGGGTGGGGGTCCCGCTGGGGTGCCTGGATAGGCTGGGTTAGGGGCTGATGGGTGTTTGCAGCTGGTCACACCCCCTTCAGGGTGGGGGTCCCCACTTGGGTGCCTGGCCAGCCTGGGTGAGGGGCTGATGGCTGTTTGCAGGCTGGTCAAGGCCCCCCCCCCCAGTGAGGACCCTCACTCCATGGAGGTTTGGCCAGTCTGGGTGAGGGGCTGAAGGCCGTTTTCAGGCTGGCCAAGCCCCCTGGCGATGGAAGCTCCCAGCCTCTCCTTTTTTTCTTATTCTGGGATTTATTTACCTTCTATAATTGAAACTTTGTAGCCTTGAGAGGAGCTCAGAGCCTGCCAGGGCAGGCAGGAGGGAAGCTTGGTTTCCTCCATCGCCAGGGGTAACCTAAGCCTCCTGCTCACTCCAGCTCTGTGGCTGCTGGCCACCATGTTGTTTGGATTAATTTGCATACAGTCACTCTGATTGGCTGATGGGTGGGGCTTACAGCATAGCAAAGGTATGGTCAATTTGCATGTTTGTCTTTTATTAGTATAGGTAGCAAAGAGGTAAAGAGTTGGATTCCGTAATTGATGCATTTTGTCTGTTCCTTTGTTGGTCACTTCCATTTATCCTCTTTTGCACTCACTGTTTAAACGTTTGCTGATCAGTTCTGTGGAGGAATGGAAAGGCATTGGTGAGAAGGAATGGTCCCAGCTGTCAAGGAGTTCCCAGAACAAAGAGGAAGAACTGCAGAGGCACAATACCAAGTCCAGCAGAAACAGGTCAGGAGGGCTTCCTGGGGGAAGTCAATGCAAATTTAGTCTTAAGAAAAGAGTAAAAACCCAAGGAAGAGGAGGAAGGTTGTCGAATGGATGGGGTCAGGGCTGTCCAGGAAGAAGAATCAATGTAAGGAAGCAGCATCAAAGTATAAAATATCAAATGTTTTTGAAAGGAAGGGTGGATTCATAGAGCAGGGAAGATTAAGCCGTTTAATTACTGAAGCTTTGAGTCAGGAAATGGAAGTATATATGAAATGTTGAACTAAATTGTGGAGGGTTTCATATGTTCTGAGCAACTTAAACTAAATCACTTCAGCCATGGTGCAGGATGAATTGGGGTTAGGAGTGTGGGGAGATAGGAGCAAGAAAATCAGGTTTATAAAAAGGTAAGTAATTGAATTAAAGTAATGGCAATGGCAATGAAGAAAGAGGGCAGAAATGTATCCAGGAAATATTCAAGAGGTAAAATCTATGTCTTACTAATTAATTCAAAGTACATGAAAGTTGAAGAAGTATAAACACCAACTTAAACTGGCATTTTATTAGGATGATTGGGTCAAAATATGCTAAGTTAAGTTTTGGATATTTTGACTTTCATGTTATCTGTCAGAAATCCAGTTCCAACATTTTAATGCATAGCTAAAACTCAGGCAAGACACAGTGCTGGTTGTATAAATCATAAGTCAACAAGTGATGGGTAAACATAAAATTCAAGGAATAGAATTTCAGAAAGAAGTTAACGTTCTACTTCATAGGTCAGATCTGCATAATTTCTTTTTATTCAAAACAATGGTTGCTTTTAATCTCAGGGGGAAAAACAAGTTGATTTTTATTTTTTTAAAAGAACAGAAGAGTAAATGAAATTCTACAAAATAAGTATATCATGAGAAGAAAAGTGTGAAAACAGTTTCTCCACCAAAGTTTATGGGGAATCTAGAAGAAGAGCATCATAGGAGAGAGAAAGGAGCAACCGCTGGAGAACCAGAACCACCAGTGGTTTCTATCTCTAACAGCTACTAGATGATAAGCGATGGTTTCCTCGCCTTGCTTACTCTTCACCTTCTGGACTGATATGTTTTTTAAATGCAAGTCAATATACCATGTGCTGTAATGCTCAGGTATAAGAAACCACAGAAAACAAAACTTGAACAACAGCATACGTTTATTTGAGCTAAACTGATTCCCATGGCGTTTCTCCATGATAAATCCAGTAGCAGTTCTTTAATGGCATAAATTCTATGATTTTTGCTGCTTCCCTGCCAATGCACTCAGCATCTTTCTCGGGTATTACAATCATTATGTAAAGTGTGTAGATGGCTCTTTCACTGCTGATTAGCCTGAAGTTATTAAATATTTAATGAGTGTTGATTCAACCTAACCATGGCATATTCTACTTTCCCTGCAGATAATTAGTCTAAGAAAGATGTGCATGCCTTCTCCTATATGAGCTCTGGAAACAAATTGCAAGATAACACAGCGTATCCCCCCCCCCCCCCCAGGAATTATCTGCAAACAAAATATAGACATTTCTATAAATATTTTCATCAATATTTATTTGGATAATTTGAACCTGAATGTTAGAAAGCAAAGGAATTGACCATTTGCTAGAACTTATAATGACTTCTAGTATGTGGATTCCTTAATTAGTTAGCTTAGAAGATTTTTTACTAATTACAAGTTAATTCATCTTTGTCACCTCTACCTAGTGTCTAACTCAGTGCTTTATAAATGGTAGACACTCCACCAGATGTTGAATTATTTTTAAGCATAATATTATTTCTTATTGTTGGCTTGGGTGAACCAGATTATAAATTTCATTATTATGTTTATAGTATTTACATCTCAACTTAAGCTGTTACACTAATTTAAAAATTAATCAGAGGAACAGCACACATTCCAGTTCAATTTTCCCATTTCGGTTGTTAAAGAAGACCAAAGAAAAACCAAGCATCATTTAGAGAAATAGTGTTACACTTTATTATTACACCAGCGGGCTCAGAGAAAAAAAAAATGTCTTTCAAATTCTGAGCAAAAACATGGAGCAAGATTTCCCTATTTATATTTTTCCACCCCCTTTGTCTCCCAAATGAGGGTTTTTCTGGACCTTACAGTAGATGACTAGCTTGCAAGGTCAGAGAGCCCAGTTTATCTTCCCTATTATTCAAGCAGCTAGAAAGCAAAGTTAATTTACAGAGTAAGGGGCTGTCTGAAAATAATAGCGTTGACTCACAGAATAAGGATCATCTAATAGCAGAGAATTTCAAATAGTAATTTTACAAAAATAGGGGTTAGCCTTCTCACAGTTACATTGTTACCCTGCATTCTTAAGCAGTTGTCTTTCCTGGTCTCAGAAATATATACAATCTGCCAATAATCTGAACTGATTTGATTAGTGAGAAGGAAATATTTGTTTTTTCCTAATCTCTGAATATGTTTCCTTCTTTCCATATTATTTTCTTTGTTCAGCAACACCTTTATTCACCCAGGGGTTTTTGTACCTTATCAGTTTTTCAATCCTGCCTCTTTGTTGTTATATTCTTAAACTCCTCATAAATAATTTTTATGTGACAGTAATTCTTAAAGTAATAATATAATGCAGTACTGATCTTAAATACCTGCTAATATGTTATTATGCTATTAGTTTTCTTTTTCTCCAATGAAGTTTCTTTAAAATGGAAATTCTTTTGATTGGTTTGAGGAGTTAAGAATCTGTTCTGATATAAGTTCCAGCTCTAAAATAGAAAGATGTTTCTAGATCAGGCCTGATAAACATTTGTCTGTTATTAACTACTAGTGACCCAGTGCACAAAATCTGTGCACATTAAAGGGGAATTAATTAGAGGAAATATTTTAATATTGCTATTTGCCCTTTCTTTATAATAGAAGTGTCAGAGATGAAAAAAAATTAGTAAAATGTATATGAAAATCTTCCTCCTGTCAGAGTCTTGGGGATGCCTTGGGAACCAGAGTCAAGTCTCCGCCCACCCACTTGCACCTCGAAATCGCGCAAGACCCAGACCCAGCCAGCCCTACCCCCATTGGGCTAGATCCAGACATGGCCGGCCCCACCCCCATCAAGTCCTGCAGGGGCAGAGGGCACAGCCTGAGGTCCCCTGGCCTGGGCCAGAGGGTGTTCCTTGAGGTCCCCCCTCAAGCCCCACTGGATGAGGGGCATGGCCTGAGGTCCCCTGTCAAGCCCCACCAGGCAGGGGGCACAGCCTCAGGTCCCCTGCCCCAGCCCAGCACCACGCAGCCTCAGGTCCCTGCTGATTGCTTGTTAAGGCTCATTAAGGGAACTCAGCCTCCACTGTGGGCACAGCCATCTTGACCATTATGGCATGATGGTCAATTTGAATAGTCCCTCTTTATTAGATAAGATGTTGCAAATGACTTCTTTGTTAAAGACAAAGGTAGTATAAGTTTTAAGACATTTGCATAATAGCATTTAGGTAAATGTTAATATTACCTTTGATTTTTTAGCATACAGATTTTTGTTTGCATTAGGAACTGAATAATGGAAAGAGAGAACACGAAGCAAATAACCTTATTTGGAATTACTTCTGCAATGCAATCAGTCTTATTTTTCAAATTGTCATAGAATTGCTTTAAGCTAAGAAAATCTCTATTGATGTCTATTGAAACAGAACAGCTAAAATCAGTTTCTTAGGAGATAATGCAAGAAACACTTGGACTATGTGCAGAAAATTTTCTGAATTTGGGAAGCAGTATGGGCTGCTATGAGCTGAAACAAATCTGGAATTGTAAATTCTGATTCCTGTTTCTAAAATGTCCATCGTAGGTCATTTCATAATCCCGGCACAAGGTTTATTTTGAAAAATAGGCCAAAAATGCATCTACTTATAAAAATGTAATTGAAACATATAGTCCTTAGATGTATCCTTTCAACTGATGTTTATTAGTACCTGGGTTATTTATGGCCAAGAACTAAAATACAAGTTGGAAAACATTTTCACGTTTTTATATTTTATAAATGGCAAAACTAAAACTGATGCATTAAATTACAGTGGCAGCACTCACCTAACAGTCATTCTTAGAACCGGAAATGTGCAATGCATCAAGCTCTTATTCCTTCTTCTAAGGGAATTTAGTAGAAACATGTTTCTGCAGAAGCAGAAGAGATTGCTAAAGGAAATATCCTTAGAATTATGGGGATGTCTTCTCTAAACAGCTATCTCTGAAGAGCATGTGTGGTGTGGAGGAGTAAGAGGTTAATATCTAATGCATGATTCTTTATAGTACCTTGAATTGTAGGGACATGATGTCAAATTCTTCTAAACAGCTGCTGTTGGTTATATATAGGTGTGCATCATAGCATTTGTGTCAGTATCACCCACTTTGTTTCCTTCTTATGTAAAAATAATGATAGAGAATGCATTGTAAAAAATTCAAATATGTTGACTGTCCATTTACAGGGTATTTCTAACACATTATTCCAGGTAGTATTTCTGATTGAATGGCTATTCCATAAGGAAAGAAGGAGAAAGGGAGAGGAGGAGGGCCAACTTTGTAAGATTGCATCAATGCCTTGAACTGGTACCACAAAAAACAGGCAGAAGAGAATTATTTGAAGAAATCAGAATAGAAACCCTGGATGGCATTTCTCTTTAACACGTTAAGCGCCCAGTCAGTCACTGGTGACTGACACTATACTTTCCGTCAGGAAGACAAAAGAGGCTGGCTGCTTAACGTGTTAATCTAATATGAGTGAAACAAACAGATCCAGACATGTAGACAGTTGGGCTGTAAGCACCATCAAAATTCTCATTAGTTTATAGAGCCTCAGAAATGAAAACTAAATACATAAAAAGAGAAATAAATAAAAAGTAAAAGAAATAAAAAGAAGTGTGGGGTAGACAGAAAGCATTGTAATCCTTTGAAGAGGAAAATAAGCCGCAGTAAAAGGAGTGAAAGTAGAATCAGGGAGTTAGTGTGAGGGGTGGAAGGAGGAGGAATTCTGGAGCCAGCTGAACAAACAAAGAATGTGTTTTGGCCCTAGCTGGTTTGGCTCAGTGGATAGAGCGTCAGCCTGCAGACTGAAGGGTCCCTGGTTCGATTCCCGTCAAGGGCACATCGTGGGGTTGTGGGCTCAATCCCCCGTGGGGAATTGCAGGGAACATGCAGAAGGCAGCCTATCAATGATTCTCTCTCATCATTGATGTTTCTCTCTCTCTTTCTCTCTCCCTTACTCTCTGAAATCAATAAAAATATATTTTTTAAAAGAATGTGTTTTGCAAGAATCAGGATGTTTTTTCTTGGAAGTGAAAGAGAACAATGTTGCAAAAAGGCCAGGAACCAATCAGAGAGTGGCACAGATGGACAAAGAGCAGGCCCTTAGCAGATATGAGGGGAAGAGCAGAATGCTTCAGGAGCAACCCTTTTGAATTTCCCTCCTGAGTGGGGAGCCTGTGCTTGTTTGCAATAAACTCCTGCCTTGTTTGGCTGCCTCTGGTCCCTGAGACACGACCCAGGTTAAGAATTCCTGCTTGCCAGTTCCTATATCACCAGGAGGGCTGGCAAGAGCTAGAGTTGGTATTGCAGGGAGTCAAACGGTCATTCGTCCTTTTAACAAATATGTGTTGAACTCTTCCTACACACCAGAGACTGTCATAATGTTAGGAATACAGAACTGAACTATAGAGAGTCATTTATCTCAGAAATGTAATCTAGTGGGGAAAGTCCAACATAAAATGTTAAATGAATAAATACAAAATGTATTATTGGGCAGTTTAAGTGCAATGGAGAAAAAATAGATTAAGGGGTTGGAGAATAACTGAGGAATATTTTAAGTGAAATAATTTAAAAGGTCTCTTTGAGGAGATGATATTGGGGACAGACCTGAATGAAATGTGTAAGGGATTTATGCAAAAATTCAGAGAACATTTCAAAAAGGGGAAAAAGCATGTTTATAGTCCTAAGGCATGAAGGAGTGTGATTGAAATTGACATCAAAGATGTAGACAGGGACAGATAAAGAAGGCCTTTGTCACTTGCTCTAAGTGTGATAGAAATCCACTGGGGAATTTTGAGCAGGGGGAGACAGAACTTGATCATGTTGAGACTGATGTGTTTTCGGACTGGAGAATGCATGTTTAGAATGGCAAGAGTGGAGGAGGGAAACCAGTTAGCTAATAATTATTGCAGAAATCAGGGAGAGAAATAATGGTTGGAACTAGAAAGGCAATGATAGAGCTGTAACAAAACACAGTAGGATCATAATCGGATTCTAGGTATATCTTGGAGGTAGACTTCATTTTTAACATGTTAACTTTTAATAGAATAATGATGATAACATATAAGATAATGTTATAAAATCACCTTACTTCACTTATTTTCCTTCTGAGCACATGGCTAGATTCTGTCTCTCAAATTTCCCTTGCAGTTAGGTGGGGTCCGGTGACTGGGTACTGGCTGATATAGAACACTGCTAGCCTTAGCTCCTAAAACAGCTCCATGAAATCATCTATGTGCTAGCACTCTTTCCTTATCCACCAGAGTCTGCAGAGGATCTACTCAAAGACTCTCAGAAAAGGGGACGGACCCTATCTAATTCTGGTTTTGCTAGACATAATGATGATGCTAATGTAGTAAACATTTTTATAGAGTATAAGGCATTGTTTTAGATTCACGTACATTATCATATTTGATACCCCCAATGGCACTGTGAGGCAAGTAGCATAATTATCCTCACTTTACAGATACCTCTTCAAGTGAAAACCTCTGCTGGCCACTTGTTAGACATGGATTTAAGTAGTGGAGCACAGTGGCTTGGAGCTTGGGCCAGAAAAATCACATTAAACCATGAGTTCCAATCCTGGCTCTGATTATCAGTGAAATAATCCTTGGAAAATTGTTTAACTTCCCTGGTTCTTTTTTCTTTTCTTTTTTCTTCTTCTTCTTCCTCTGTTCTTTCTTTTTTTACTTTTAACCTGTAAAATGAGGACAATAATTTCTATATAGGGAGTGATGAGAATGTGAGGGTGAAATAATTTTTAAGCATACTATATGGTATTTTTCAAAACTGCTTTATAAATAATTGGCATTGTTATGGTTATTTCATGTGGCCAGACTAAGAGGCCATCAGACAATGGTCTATGGAAAAGAATCAGCTCAAAACACAACATGAACATGTGGGAATCAGTGAACCAGAAATATAAATCCTTCCATGTGTCAACTTAATGCTTTCCTTTTTGTGCTACTTGGAAAATAAAAAAAAAGGTGGTCTTAATTTGCTTTTCCCTGAAAGAAGATTGAGATTGAGGATTCAGCTTATTTGGAGGACATTCTCAGAAAACAGAAATGAACATGAGAAAGAAATGGGAGGAAACCCAATAAAGCATAAGTTATTGAGCTGGTTATGACTGTGGGCAAATGAACTCAGTCCCACTGAGGACCCTCTGAGGAATCATGCAGACTGCACCTCAGGATTTTCTATCTAGAGTGTCTGGGGCATTCATCCTTCACCGTATTGGCTGAGAGTTGCCATTCAGAGATGAACACCCCCTCCCAGACCCTCTACCTTAGCACTTTCAGAATGCCCTGTGTCTAGTGTACGTGACCTACCAGACTTTACAAAAGTCCTGAGAAGTGAAGAAGAAAGGCAGGAACCTGGGATGCAGTGCTGTCAGTATGCAAACAATTTGCCAGCAAGAGCTACCGCTGATATCAGAGTTGTGCCAAGGAATAGGTTTCACAGTATCAAAAGAAATTGATGTGGAAAATCAGCTTCTCCTTAAGATCCCTTGTCTATGAGCACCTAGCTTTCCATATTCTACCTGTCATAGGTGAAAGATGATGAGACCCAGTGAGTTGGATCCAAGATTTTCTAAATGATTCTGCACAAGAAGGTAGCAGTTGAACCACATCAGAAAGGCTCCTTAATCATATACATTTTGGAAATATTGACTTAAAAAGTGTTAAACAGACATCAGGTCTGGGATTTTTCTCATCCTTTAAAACAGTAAAATCTATAGTGAATACTCAAAGGGATATTGTTTGGTATCCTCTAAATTTATATAAATACTAGAGGCCCGGTGCACAAAAATTTGTGCACTTGGGGGGAAGGCGGGGTTCCTCAGCCTGGCCTGTGCCCTCTCACACTCTGGGACCCCTCGGGAGATAACGACCTGCTGGCTTAGGCCTGCTCCCGGGTGGCAGAGGGCAGGCCCAATCCCTAGGTGCAGCCCCCTGGTCGGGCTCAGAGCAGGGCCGATTGGGGGGTTGGGGCACCACCCCCTGTCACACTCAAGGTAGGGTCGATGGGGAGGTTGCGGCGTGACCCCCGTCACGCACAGAGCAGGGCCAATCCGGGGGTTGGGGCACTGCCCCCTGTCACACACAGAGCAGGGCCCATCAGGGGGTTGAGGAGCTCCCCCCTGTCACTCACAGAATAGGTCCGATAGGGGAGTTGGGGCACTGTCTCCTGTCACACACAGAGAAGGGCGGATCAGTGGGTTGGGGCGCCGCCACTGTCACACTCAGGGCAGGGCTGATGGGGAGGTTATGGCTCTACCCTGTCACACACAGAGCAGAGCCCGGGGGTGGGGGGGGTGGGGTTGTGGCCCCGCCCCCTGTCACACACAGAGCAGAGCCGATCAGGGTGTTTGGGCGCTGCCCCCTGTCATGCTGATCCTGGTGTTGGGAGGCCTCAAGGCTCCGCTGATCCCAGTTCTGGGAGGCATATTACCCTTTTACTGTATAGGGTAGAGGCCTGGTGCACGGGTGGGGGCCAGCTCGTTTGACCTAAAGGGTGTCCTGGATCAGGGTGGGGGTCCCCACTGGGGTGCCTGGCCAGTCTGGGTGAGGGGCTGAGGGCTGTTTTCAGGCTGGGGGTGACTGAACTCCCAAACGCTCCTTTTTTCCTTTTTTTTTTTTTTTAATTCTGGGCCAGCTTTAGCTTGAGGCTTGGCTCCAGCTCTTAGGGCTCCGCTCCTGAAAGTAGGTTTCTGGCCTTTGCATACAATGTTGCGAATCTGCTGGCTGAAGTCCGGCGGTATTTGTTAAAATGTTTCAAACTGTAGGCTCAGAGGCCTGCAGCGGTAGGCGGGGAACGTTGGTTTCCTCCGTCACTGAGGCAACCAAGCCTCATGTTAGTTTCAAGCTGCCTGGCTGCCGGCCGCCATCTTGGCTGACAGTTAATTTGCATATCTTGCTGATTAGCCAATGAAAAGGGTAGCGGTCGTACACCAATTACCATGTTTCTCTTTTATTAGTGTAGATTGGCTACCTTTTGATGATATACTATTGACATATCCCAGAAAAATGTTTTGGAGAACCTACTTGAGAAAGTATTCAGTAGGACCCTATTGTCTGATAGTATAACAATAAAGGCCACCTTCCTTGTGATGTAAGTGGAAGGAAATTCTGAGAACTAGTAACCAAATAATTAGGCTTGATAAAGGTATTTTCTGGAAATAGGAGCTCAGTGTGACTGCCTCAAGAGAGGATACATTTCTGCTTTTATGTTTAGGTTCCTTGTAGGTATGATGTTGGGAAAGGGGTACATAGAGGCTACTGCTTTATTTTTACCCACTTTTCTCACCCACTTAGGCTTTAACTCAACATCCCAGCTGATGGACCCTAACTTTGTTTTTGACCTGCCGGAATCTCTTGAAGTGTGTGGGAGTCAAACTGGCCCTTACTCCAGGAATTCGTTTCTCTTTACATCAGTTCTTCCTGAATGCAATAAGCTTTGAAATGATACAAAATGGGAAAGCAAGACAAAATGATAAAATACAGGAAGGCTCTAGCAGAGAGTCTAAAGAGGACTTTAAAGTGTGATTCAGCTTGTGAAATTGAAAATTAATACAATAAAGAGAAATTGAGTAAGATGCTGTTTCAAATGTCAAGAGAACCTTAGAGATCAGTAAAATTAAAAAGAAATGTGGGTACAGCATAGGGATAGTAGAAACCGTTTATAGCATGGCATGAAAATTCTTTTCCAAGGTTACTTTGACCACTGTGCAAGGAATAATCAAATGAGAAACATTTGTATAACTGGGTACTCTGTTTTAATCATCAGCTAAAGCAAAAGTTGAGAGATATAATTATGTGGAACCGTCATACACCTTAAACCCAGGTGCCCCTAGTCTACTTTTATCAATAACATCAATTCTGATAGACAGAATCACATAATTTGATGCAACTGAAGTGAGAATTAAAATTCATTAGCAATCCAGAACCTAATGACAAAAATAAAAAGTATTAAAAAATGTTATCTAAAGCCTAGTCAAGGAACAGATAAAGAAAGAATATCCAAAGTCTAAAACTAGAGAATTTCTGAAAACATTTCAGTGAGGATCAAAATTTTGCATAGTGTTCTGACTAAATGTAAGCCAATTTGTGAGGACCACAAAGGACATATCTCAGCATCACTATTCCCTCCACCTGGAATACTTCCTTCCTAGGCTTGCAATGGGATAGTGTGTCTGTAGAAAATTCTCTATCCTTAGTCAAGGTGAGCTTGGTTTCTCAATGCTCTTTCAGAGGCTTCCCCTACCCCTATCACAGCACTTCACATATTTCATATTTTCTCATTAACTGGTAGCTAGTTGAAGACGGGCTCTATGGCTTTTCCATACCTGGCAATCAACAGAGTTAAGATTTTAGTAGGTATTTAATAAATGATTAGTAATAGAGTGAATGAATTAATAAATTAATGAATAACACAGTGATCATTGGAATTAAAGTTATATTTGGAGACACATGAGTACTAGTTTTTAAAATATAATTTAATTAAACAAACCAAATTTCAGTTTTGACCTATGCAGCTGGAGTAGTTTTTCTTTTCTTTATTTCACTTGAAATACCACAAGATATCTAAAACTATACTAACTGCAGTTTTAAAATGCATTATTTGTCACTTCCATACCTTTTCAAAATTCACACTTTGTTTAGCTATGTTATAGCTTCTATTGAAAGTGATCTTTCAATATTTACTAACTTTTTTTTAATCAGCTGTTTCTTTTAATAGTCTTTGATATACTAATGAAAAATTAATCTCGGATAAAGAACCTTATGGGGGAAGGAGTAACACATAATAGTTAAGCATGTGGCCTCTCAAGAGACTATCTGTGTTAAACCTGGATCTAGCATCTAATATTTAATTTTTATTAGTTATTTAACCTCTTTATGCCTTCATTTTTCATCTATAAAACAAAAATAATAATTATACCTGATGCATATGGTTTATGTAAGAATTAAATGACATAATACATGGAAAACATAGATCTGTTTCTGACAAACATTAAACAATAAGTATTAGTACCGTTTGACAATCAGTATTATTAAAATGCCCATCACAATATTGACTGATCTTATATTTTACCTGGAAAACCCCAAAATTAAATATAACGTTTAGAAAATATCCTTGTGAGCTGACCTCCATTCTCAGGGCTCTCACCTTTGGTGAGATAAATGTTTTTCCCTACTTTATCTACATGTTCTCTACTTCTTGGTCCTGCTCTATAAATTACCATTCTAAAGTCCAAAGGAATATCTTCTGCTAAACTGCATTAATTCTGTTATTAGCCACAAAATACAGTGGCTTTACACTCCACAATTTTTGCAGTGTTATTATTTATTTAGCTTATGCTATAATATATTTTTGCCCCTCCTTACATTCTATCAATGCTGGGAGGAGGTAATACAGAAAGGGAATTTTGGTCAGGACATAATTGAGTGATAGAGCAATGCCTTGCCCTAATCCACTGAGCCAAATCATCTAGGGTGGCCCATGGCCTATTTAAAACCACTGCAGTTGGCTAAGCAGAGGTCTTACCACGATGGTGTTACCTGATAATGAGGGTGTCTCTCCTTGTGTTGGGGTAATCGGTACTGCAGCGAAGTAAAGACATACCTATGGAGCCTGCAAAGGGTTTCCATGCATACAATGCAATTTACTTTATGTGGCAGCTGAAGAGGGTGAGCAGAGCCTTGAAAGGGCATGAGGTCTCCAAGGCCAGGGGTTGGAGGGAAAGTGCATGCTGAGCATTCTGTGCCGTGAGTTATAATATTATATAATAAAAGCTGAATATGCAAATTGACCATCACACCCTCACACAAGATGGCCGCCTCCATGTGGCCACAAGATGGCTGGCAGGGAGGGCAGCTGTGGGCGATCAGACCAGCAGGGGAGGGCATTTGGGGGAGGGGACCAGGCCAGCAGGGAAGGGCAGTTAGGGTTGACGAGGCCTGGAGGGGAGGGCAGTTGGGGGCAACCAGGCCTGTAGGGGAGAGCAGTTTGGGGTGACCAGGCTGGCAGGGGAGGGCAGTTGGGGGCAACCAGCTTGGTAGGGGAGGGCAGTTGGGGGCGATCGGGCTGACAGGGGAGGGCATTTGGGGGCAATTGGGTTGGCAGGGGAGCAGTTATGTGTCAATCAGGCTGGCAGGGGAGTGGTTAGGGGTGATCAGGCTGGCAGGCAAAAGCTGTTAGGGGCAGGCAGGCAGGCAGGCGAACAGTTGGGAACCAGCAGTCCTGGATTATGAGAGGAATGTCTGACTGCTAATTTAGGCCCAAACCCAGGGATTGGGTCTAAACCAGCAGTAGGACATCACGCCAGGGGTCCCAGATTGGAGTGGGTGCAGGCCAGGCTGAGGGACACACCACCCCATGCATGAATTTCGTGCACCAGGTCGCTAGTCTAAATATATAAAAGCCTAATATGCTAAGTGTCCGACTGAGCAGTTGTTGCACTGACCACCAGGGGGAAATGCTCCAACCGATAGGTTAGCTTGCTGCTGATGTCTGGCTGATCAGGACTGGGTGAGACGGGGCTGGACACACCCTGGAGCCCTCCTGCGGTCCCTCCACAGCCACCAGCCCCGAATGGCCCTGCGAGATGGCCCTGATGGGCCCCAATCGCTGGCCAGGAGGAAGGATCCCGTGTGTGCACAAATTTCATGCACTGAGCCTCTAGTAATATAATAGGCGGAAAATGCACTCATCTGGTATTTGAAACTTAGGTCCAAAGTATTACCTCCATCACAAATTATAAATAGGATAAGTTAGTTTTTCTATTTTGCGATTTTCATTTTTTTATTCACAATTTTTCTATTGTGATTTTCATTTCCCTATTTCTAAAATGAGAATATTCATTTCTTTTTTTAAATATTTTACAGAGTTCTCATCAGAATAAAATGAGATAACATTAAAAAAATTAACAAGGCTTGATAACTTAAGATGTCTACGTAGCAAAGTGGAAGGACTATCAAACTTCAAGTCAGAAAGACCAGGGTTTGCAGTGACCGTTTGCCTCTGTTTAAGAGGATAGAACTAAACTGGGAATGAGCTTCGAAGCCACGTGAGCCTCATCTGTAAGAGGGGCTTAACTGGTTTCCTCTTAGAATTTCACAGTAATTAATTGAAGTATTACAAGTATTAGGCAAGGTTCCTAGAACACAGAACACAGCCAATAGCAGCTGATTGTCTCTTTTTCTATAACAAATTAATTACACAGACATTAACTATGTTTTATCATTATATAAACATATTAATAGTACAGTGCATGACCTTTAGCTTATATAATGTGCTTTATTCTAATATATCATTTGAAAAAAATCATCTTTTGAGGCCATTCCTTTCCTTTTAAGTCCATGACTTACCTGGTCACATTCTCTGGACAAAGAAAATCTATATTTTTTTCAGTTTTTGTTTTTCTGTAAACGCATTCTAAATAACTGTTTCTAATACTTATTTTCAGTTTCTACATTGCCTTCAATATCAGTGCTTTTCTTTGACCCACAGAATAAAGCTTTTCTACATGGACTGTAGCCATAAACTTCCAAAACCTCTTGACATAACATTTGTTAAAACTTCTCTTTCAGTTGCAAAGCAGATTGTGTGTGTTTTTTCCACTGTCTTTAAAAGATCTGGATTTTTCTTAATTTATCACAGATTCTTGATGAAGTAACAGTTAAAAGGAAGGCAAAGTTTAGTATTTTATTGAACAAGACTTTCCAAAACTTGAAATGTGAAATTATTTTTGAGCAATGCACTTTTTTTTTTCTAACAAAGATATTCAAGGTAAGGGTGTGTTCTATCCTTCCACACAATAAGCGACTGAAAACAATTTTTTTTTAAGATTTTAAAATAATAGCATAGATGCATGCTGAGTTCTGTTAAAAGGAATCATGGTATCAATTTAATTTATTATGTGGGTTGTGAAATACATTTAAAGAACTTTATCACAATATGTGATTGTGTATTCAATACCTACAATATGCTTTTCAAAAACATCTTCTTTGTTTCATAGCTAACCTTGCTGTTTTCGTGCATATCACACCAGGGCTATTCTTTTGTCTCTCCATAGGAACTCTTTTCGTATAACCTTCAGTAGCTATACAGAACAAAGAGGTAAAATACCTTGAAAATAAGGTACACTTAACAAAAGGTTGTATGCCTTCCTATTCTGCAATCTCAGTCTCTTTGAAAAGTTTCATTTAAATGTCTATATTAATGATGTTTATGTGTGGGCGTCTTTTCAATTTCAGGGCAGCTGAATGAACTTCCTTTAAAGGACTAAAATTCAAGTGCACTGAGTTAAGGACACTGGTAAGTACAATACGAATAGACTTTATGAAAAAGTTTCCAGTCATCTATGACTTGAAAACTGTAGTTTTGATGCAGGATGTTTTGTCATGAATATGTCCCTACTAATACAAGAAGAACCACACTCATATAAGCCAAATTCATTTTGTTATGTTATGCATGCATATTACACATATACATTTCATAAATATTTGATTTGAAATGCATGGAAGGATTATTTCTAATTATGATTTAACATAAAATGCTCTAATATTTATGTATTGAACCTTCCAATCATGTTATAGTCACTGGTATTGAGCGGGAACTTTAAAAATCCAACACTAGGCAATAGAGGAAAAAAGAAAGAGAGAGAGAGAGAACTCATGGACACAGACAATGGTGTGGTAATTGTGAGGAGTGGGGGAGTGGAGGTGGAAGAGAGTATAGGGAGCATAAATGATTATAGAGAAAAATAAAATTGTCTAACAAAACTGGTATTCACTAGTAAAATAAAATAGAAAAATCCAACACTCGGCCCTGAGTAGACTTAACAGGATTTATACCTATAAACCTATAGATTGGTGAGCAGACAAACACCATGTCTGTGTTCTATCTTTTTATGGAAGTTTGCAGTAACCCATGCAACAATGGACCATGTTTCCCAAGTTCTTGTGGAGCTAATGTTTGATTGCATTTCATATTTGAGGTTTACCTTAAATCATGATATGTTTTCCATATGCCAGTGCAACAACAAAATGGTGGCTTTCAAAGATGTGGGAACCGATTTACACAAGACAAATAAAACTTAACTCCAAATGAATTAACATTTACTGTACCTTTAAAATATTAGCTGTGGACACCAGAGATTGTTAGGTCAAGCAAAAGGCCAGGGAGCCATGGTCTCTTTGAGTTTTTGTGCTGCATACATGGTAAACTATTGCTTGAGCACATGATGCAATTCCAAGACAGGACCCTCAGAATAACATGATTTACTGAATTTCTTTTTAAAAATTTTGGCTCAAAACTCCTATGATCAGCTAACAGAAAGATCACCATTACTTAGAACTATAAAATAGTAGTAATGTGTAAAGTTTTTTTCTCATTTGGCTCCTTTAAGAGTCATTTTAGCTGTTAATATTACATTTTGAGGACATACATAAAGCAAACATTCTTCCCAGGCACAATGTAACTAGAGTTGACATCAGCCAAGCTAATACCATGAAACTCCCTCATTCATTTATTTTTAATGTCACTTTCTATATTTTTATAGCAATACAAGAAACATAAAAAATAACTGGATTATTAGGCTAAAACTGGCATAATCTAGGAAGACTATATATATATAGTCTATATATATATAATAATATAGCAAAGCCAAACAATAATAACCATTGTTCTCATGGTTCATTCCTGTGGCAGAGTCCCTAACTTAATCAGCGCATTGGTAATAAGGCCTGTCAAAGATCAAAGTCCCCTATTGAGTACATTTTGCAGCCTTGGATGTTAGCATGCATCTTAAGATAAAATGTCAATGACAATTGGACCAACCTAGCAATGATTGATAGCTTTCTCCCCCAAAAATTTCCCATACACACACACACACACACACACAACACAGGTAGGACAGTAGTTTTTTTTTTACTTTTCAATCTCTCATGTCTATAAAAAATAATTCCCCTTAAACAAATAAAAATATATACATTTGGGCACCATGAGCTATAGAACAGCAACCTTTGAACATAAAGTGAATTCAATCCAGTTCAATTGTGTTGCCATTCTTACCTTAGGTTGTACCTGCTGTTTGTTCTTACACACATGAGCTCCAAAATGTGCCAGTTGACATTCACTACTTTCTAATAGTGAAATAATTTTTGATTTAGTAAATAGGCCAACTTTTTAGTCAAGCACAATTATAAAAATAAGAAATATAAATATAATTATAACAAAATTATATTTGAATTAATTTAGAAACTAGAAAATATTTTTAATATTAATCCCACCCCATATATTAAAACTCAGGTTTGGTTTCTTTTTTTAAATATGAAAATCATTTTTTCTAATCATAAATTAACACAAGCTATGAAAATATATGTCTTGTTTTTTTTCAAGAATAATAAAAATGAAAATAAATTAAAGCCTCCTTTTCCCAAGCAATCATTGATATTCTGACATTGAACTGAGCACAGTACTTAAGACAGAAATAATGGCCTTCAAATCTGTGCACTAGCTGGCTACAAGAAAAACAATTTCAAAAGTGTTCATCAGGATTTCTTTTCAGACTTTCCTTATAAAGGAAAACATCACCTCGTCTCTATTCGGATAGGACTCTTTCATTACAAGAGATCTAGAAAGAATAAAACCAAGAGTTGAGGGTTTTTAAACATGCGTTTCTATTTGCCATTAAGAACTTTTATCAGTCTATCCAGCCAGGAAGCATTATTCTGCCTCATCTATATTTCACGTTTTTAAACTTCCTCTAGTTTTCTCAAGTGCTTTTCAACAAGCTCCAAAATATTTC
Source organism: Myotis myotis (assembly GCF_014108235.1). Lineage (NCBI taxonomy): Eukaryota > Metazoa > Chordata > Mammalia > Chiroptera > Vespertilionidae > Myotis > Myotis myotis. The sequence continues at coordinate 147,718,298 of NW_023416324.1, read as the reverse complement.
ACTGTGAGATGGTATTCCTTTTCTTTACCTAAACACGTTATTACTTACCTGGCATTTTTATTTTATTGTTGGTCTCCTTTTTACTATGATGAAGATTGGAGGTGTCAATAAAACTTCATGCAAAATCATTATTTCTATTAACATCCAGATGTTTATCAAAGGAGTAGTAAAACATGTAGTCTTCTTAATAAAGGTTAAGCCTCAAAATTTCATTCAAAATACGTATGGAAAAAATGTTTGGTGAAGGGACACAAGGACTTAAAAGGTTAACAATGGTAAATAGAAAAATTATTCTACTAAAGAACAGGAAGAAGCTAAGTTTCACTACAGCATGAGTTTCCAACTAGGTCATCAATGAGTAATGATCTTGGTCATTTTTACCCTTCTTCATTAAAGTGATCTGCAATGTCATCAAATAAATGTTCTTCATAAATCCAATAGGGAAGCTAATTTACCTACATGCTCCCCCTAACTTGCACAGGCTATGTTTTCCCAGCTTTTATTCAAGAGAGAGATCTGCTGAGAAAAGATTTACATAAAGTCAGAGGAAATACTTGTTTTAACCACCATAAAATTTTCACTCATAAACATATACAAATATTTTCAAATAATAAAAATTCACAAGGCATTTAAAGAGTATTAACAATGTGAAGGAGGACACATAATAATGGATCCCAGCAGGAAAATTTTAAATCACTTTGAATAAGATTTTAAATTATTATCACAGGTGACTAAAAAAACAATAATCAGAAAACCAGTCAATCATTGTGACCTTTTACAAATATGGAGTGAGTGGATGAAAGGCAACATGGCTTAAAAATCAAGTGAGTGATTTTAAAGATAAATTGTAAGATAATAAAGTAAAAACAGACACAAGAAATTAAGAAAAATATGAATAATATAGAAAGTCTGACAGCCACCTAAAAATATCTTCACAGAAGAAAGCATGAAAAATGAAGAAAGGGACCAATCAGAATACAATAGAATATTCCCTTAATTTGAAGAAGTTTCAGATTGATAAAAAAAAAAAAAAAAAGCTGGAGAATTTATGAGAAAAAACACACAACTTCTAGGCACAACATTGCAACTCTAAGAGTAAAACAAACAAACAAACAAACAAAAACTGACATTTTCTACAGAAAAGTAAGTTACTCACATGGAAGATGGTCCACTAAATACTTCTGGATCATTTAAGTGAAAAGCAAATACTGACAAAGATGTTCTCATAGGAAACAAGGGGTAAAAAAATGTCTTCAAATTCAGGGTTAAAATATTTGTTTTTTAAAAAATATTTGGAGTATTACATTCTCTGCCCTGCCAAACTACCAAGAAAATGTGAGGCTAATATAGAATCAGTTTTGCATTCTAGTTTTATGATGCCATAATTCAGAAAATTTATCACCCATGCACTGTATATGACAGATAATAATTGTAGGAAACTAGACAGAAAATAAGGAGAGTTTATTTAACATTAACATTTGGAAGAATTATTTTTTGAAATGTGAATTTTTAATTCCTTAGGATCATATTTTCCTTTGTATGGGTTCATTTATATTTTTTACTTTAAAGCATGAAATATTTAGAAAAGCATGTTGTGAAAGCTGCCTCTTAATATTTGATTATTTGGAATTAATCTAGACATTGCACAGAAAACTTAATGTTTAAAGCACAGAATGAAATGATGTAAAGGCTGACAACATGAAAATGGTAATATAATACAAAAATTGAGAGATAGACTGATGGATTAAAAGAAAAATTAAGTTGCATAATTTCTTATTTTTGATGGCAGAAATTCATTACACACTATTACTTTTATAAGTTAGTAAATCACATATAAAATGAATCTATTTTTTTTTAATTTGAGGGACAACTAAAAGAGAAAAAAAACAGTAAATAGTGAGATTGGCTGGTGATAGATATTGGAGACGGAAGACGCCAATTAGATTTTATATTTTATTTAATTCACCATATACTGTGAATTTTTTAACCAAACAAATGGATTAGTTCTATAATTAAAACTTTAATAAAAACACATTAAAGCAAATATTGTCTCTGATAATTGCTAGCTTAAAATAAAGTATAATTTTGCTTTACCATTACAAAAGCCATTACTTCAGAAATGCCTTAAGACCATTAAGGTGTTGAATGATAGCTACTGACAAAACCAAACCAAATAAAACCCAAGGGTGAAAAATACTAGTAACATCACAGAAAGTCTAGATATTGTCATTCTTTTCTCTTAATTGTTATTGTGATCTGTATCAGGTTCAGAGAATAAGTACTTAGTAAAATGAGAAACTATGATCTTTGACCAAACAGAGAACCTGAATAAACCCAGAAATGGTCAAAGCCCCGCACCCTGTTAGCTTACTCTGAGGTGCCATCAGTGTCTCCCATTAGTCACAGTTATCTATATATATAAAAGCCTAAGTGACCATCACAACTGAATGGATGACCAAACAGGCTGTGTGGGGTGACTAGGCCAGCAGGGGGGTTAGTGAGGGGTGACCAAATGACCAAGCAGCAGGCTGCATGGGGTGACCAGGCCTGCAGGGGCGTTAGTGAGGGGTGACCAAACAACCGAACAGCAGGCTGTGTGAGACGACAAGGCCCACAGGGGAAACAGTTGCGGGCAACCAGGCTAGCAGGGGGGGAGGCAGTTAGAGGTGACCAGGCTGGCAGGGGGGGCAGTTGGGGGTGACCAGGCCAGCAGGGGGGGGGCAGTAAGGAGTGACCAGGCCAGCAGGGGGGTGGCGGGCAGTTAGGGGCAACCAGGCTGGCGGGAGGGGGGCAGTTGGGGGCGACTAGGCCAGCAGGGGGGCAGTTGGGGGTGAGCAGGCCAGCAGAGGGGGCAGTTAGGGGCAATCAGTCAAGCAGGCAGGTGAGCAGTTAGGAGCCAGTGGTCCCAGATTGTGAGAGGGATGTCCGACTGCTGGTTTAGGCCTGATCCCCACGATCGGGCCTAAACCGGCAGTTGGACATCCCTCGAGGGGTCCCAGATTGAAGAGGGTGCAGGCTAGGCTGAAGGGACCCCTCACCCTGTGCACAAATTTCATGCGCCGAGACTCTAGTTGAGAAGAATGTAGCATAGACTGCAATGGCCCACTGATCTGAGAGAAGAAACCAGGACTCATCAGGGTTCAATTTTATGGTAGTTCCAATTGTCAAAAAAAAAACCGCAAAACTTCATCCTAGCTGGTATTGAATAGGTCAATGTTCCTTACCTCATAGGAAGTGGTATTTTTTAGGGAAAAGAGGTATTTGAGGTCAGATGGCCTTGGGTTTGAATTCCAACTTTACCCTGTGAACTGAGATATCTCAATTAAGGAAATTATGCAAAATAGCACTGCTCTTGATTCGGTTTCTTCACCTTTAAATACAGATAACAAAAGCAAATGTTTGAGGTTGTATTATGACTTATAAATAAATATATTCTTGTTTAGGATCTCCTGTAATTCTTTTTATGGTTTAAATTCTAGAATAAACAAATTAAAAGAATAACTTATGTGAACATTTTAATTGTCATTACTAAGACTAAGTACAACTCAAGGCATCATAGAATAGTAGAATCCCTTTCTTGAGAGAATCACACATAAAGGTCGTTGAAGGTCATAACATTGTTTGTCAGCTGAGCTGTCCTAAATCAGTGAAGAAATTCAGATTGGTGACAAGAGATACTGGTTTTGTTTTACTATTTGAATGTTACTTTCTTTTAAAGCTTGATACTAGGGACTTTATCAGATTGCTTCCTCCATCAGTGACATAAAGGACCAATGACTGTTAACTGCCATACTTGATTTTTCAGATGCTAAAGATCTTACAACTAAGAAGTCATTTTGTCAAGCATACAACTAAAGGAGATAGTTTCCTATAGAAAAAGTTGGACTTAGAAATGCCCTAAATGCATAAAAAGATGTGCTATCCAAAACTAAATTGAGTTGTTCTCATATTTTACATTTATTAGCATAACTAAATTCCCTTTTCACCATATGCATCAACCAGTGCACAAATCTGCTCCTCTAGGGATCTGGTTCTAGGAAAACAACTGCAGTTGAGAGGAAAATATGATTCAGCATTTCCTCCATGAAAAACAGGGCTATTTATAAATTTTAACTTGTTTTTACATTTACAATGAACAGAAAAATGTACATGTTGACATCTATCGTCTATAAACTGGTTTTCCATTTTACTTGAGAGACTTGTGAAAGTTGCCCTAAGTGATGTGCACAATCAAACAAATCCTAACTTTCTTTTACGCCATATTGTTTTATAGCCTCTAGAAGGCCACTTATTCTTGAGGCTCATCTGCAACTAGATTCTTGTTCCCTCCATCTCCTTGTTATATGTCAGTATCCATTTACGGTAGGTCCCAGCGTATCCAATTCATTGAGTGTCTGATGAAGAACATGTCCTCATTCATTTTTATGAAGTTCTAACTTAGATTGGTACATTGTTTTTCCAAGGACAATAATATCAGAATGATTTCTCTACTTTTCCATCCTCAGTTTATTCCACAGAGACCATTATTTTATTTGGTTTTTCTTCCTGGAACTTCCTTTAGCAGAGACTGTCTCCCCAAATCAAAGTTTTTAATTATTTACAATGATAAGTGTTTCTAAGTAGGATTAATGTACCAGCACTTAAAGGCAATTCCCTGGGTCCCCAAGGAAACTCTCCTCCTCACACACTGCACTTAGCTGATACAGACTAGGAAAGTATCTATAGTTTATACTTGGGCCTTAACTTTTTGCTGTTAGCTTTTTTTCTTTTTCATGTTTATCCAGGGCAATAAGGATATGAGCTATTCTTAATGTTGCTGCCGAAATGCACTCTTCTCTACAACCTGATTGACTTGTTGGAAGGAAATCTGAAGAGCACTCAGTTAAGACAACCACTCCATGAGGGGGGAAAACAGACCTTCTGTACAATGAGCTCATCCATACCTCAATCTTGTGTCCTTTTTTTGCATTCTGCACACACTTTCTAAAATGGACAAACACATTGTCTATTCAGTGTGGCATGTAGACAAGCTGTCTTAATTGCATTTCACACTTTCTTCATATAATTTTTTTTAGAAATGCTAAAATCTAAAGAATATACCAAATGTCAAAGAAAAGTCTCTCCTTCTATTCCCAAAGTTTTACTTTTCTCAGCTTTTATGCAAGACCTGAAAATCCCTCCCTCCACTAGAGCCAGAAGAGAGCCCGGGAGAGTTTTAGACCCTCTGATCCTACTCCTTCATGGTACATTGCTCCCTGCCTATGTGCGCCCCTGTCCTCTCCCCAACCAAGCCTAGACCTTATTCCACCAGACAGTGTTTTCACACCATATTAATCCCTATCATTCTTGTAGTTCCTAAACCTACCTACACACCTTCCTTCTATAATTTGTACCCCACTATCCACTGTTTGTGGAAGAGTTTTGACTTTATTTTAAACTATATTTCAATGGGACAAACTTGTGTCCATTTATCTGTTTTTATTCACAGATCTCAAATGTAAAATGGCTGGTACATCATCAAAAACATACTGAATTTAGAACACCTTGGTGTAATCCTTAATTCTGCTACTGCTAATGATAAAAAATTCGGTTAGTCACTGAATCTTTCTAAGCCTGTTTTCTCTCCTCAAAATTAGAGATAACATCTACTTTATGTCACACATCAAATGAGAATATCTGGAAAATGTTTGCAATTTTCCCAGAATAAAGTAAATATCCAGTAAATCCTTGCCTATTCTCTGCCTCTTTTCATGTTGAGTATCTCTGTCACTTTCAGTCCAAGTTGTAACAATTTTATTACAAAATGTGAGTGTTGGGGTCCAACCCCAGCAGGTCCAGGGGTCCCCAAAGGTGTGGATGGAGTCGGTGAAGAAGGAAGGACACGGAGACAGTGTTCAGTTGATCAGCAGCCTAGCCAGGATCTCCAGCCAGGATCTCCAGCCAAGTTCTGGTCTGGATCTCCAGCGAAGTTCTGCTTCAGATCTCCAGCCAGGTTCTGTGTCCATGTTCTCTTGCTAGGTTCTCCAGCCAGGTTCAGTCCAGGTTCTCCAGCCAGGTTCTGTAGCCATGTTCCCTCACTAGGTTCTCCAGCCAGGTTCTGTCCAAGTTCTCCAGCCAGGTTCAGTCCAGGTTCTCCAGCCAGGTTCAGTCACCAGGGTCTAGTCAGGTTCTCTTGCCAATTTCTGTAGTCAGGTTCAGTCCAGGATCTTTTGCCATGTTCTCTCAATCTAAGTTCTGTGTTCTAAGTTCTGTGTTCTAAGTTCTGGCTCTCTTGGTTCCGTATTCTAAGTTCTGTGTCTTGCTGTCTTATTACATCTGTATTTATACCAGTTGATTCAATCCTATCAATCTCTATTACAAAGGCTAGGGCGTTTCTTATCTCCATTCCAGGGAGTAAAGATTATGTAGCTTAAGCACGATTGTTCGTAGTTAAAGTGATTAATTACCCGCCTGGCACTTAGTTAAGAGGTTTTATTCCCTCCCTAACTTCAGGGGAAAATCCCTACCTGGGGAAACAACCTTTCTCAGAGAGGAGACCTTGGTTAAAACACATAGTGCCAAGAGGGTGAGCAAACATATTAAGAAGAGTATGCTATATATGCCAGGTCCCTTGAAACAGCAAGGATGGACCGGCTCCCGGCATGTGAGCATATTTGGTAACAAGTTATAATCCATTTCATTAGAGTATCACCACACCTATAAAATTTTTTTAGCTATACCCATCTTCCCTTGGGTTACAGATCAGTATATTCTGGGATAATAAAATTAAGGTTCCCAAGAAGCCCTCTTTTCTATAAAAGTCTACAAAGCATGTCTTTAAAATCTGTTGAAAGAATGAATGTTTTCTCTATAGAGATTATCTGTATAGAACTGCTCTGTGTACTTTCAGTGTGGTTACCGATTTCTGTCCTGCCAGAGTGAATTAATTTACATACTCATTACATCATTCAGAGACTTCTTTGGCACTGAACTTTGAGAATGGTCCCATGTTAGGCATTGATGCACATTAAAAATGGAATAGACAATGCTCTCTATCCTCAAAGAAGTTATGCTCCAGAACAGGCAGCTGGCCTACTTCTCTAGTTTAACAACCCCTACTCTAGAATATACTGCTGAAGAATGACCATTGTTTAAACATGTCAGTAATAAAATTGCAAGAAAAAGGGGAAAATATCCCTATGTACAAGGTGTATTATACATTTAGGAGGAGAGAGCATTTAACTTTAAAGACCACTCTTCCCTTCCTTTGCCTACATTCCCCTTCCCTCCCTCAGGTATATCCGTCCCATGACTCAAGAATAAAACTTACGAATTCATTCTTTCCATTTAATTGGATAGCCTCTGAATAAAAAGATGGTGACGGTGCCATGATTCTTAGAAGCCTTTTTGCCTAGCTAAGAGAGCATATATGGCACTGCCTCAAATTTTCCTTAAATTTTAACACAGGATTTTACAGCAGCTCCTTTATATCTTGACCCTGAGATCATGGTTTTACTGGCAAAACCCTGGATTTGATCATTTCCTAGAGGCTATTTTATTATTTGAACATCTTTTTCCAGGAAGGACTGGTTTTATTCTTGAAGCCAGCAAAACTTAACTCAAAAAAAATTCTACTTGAAAACTAAGCAAATGTTTTCTTTAATATATATATATATATATATATATATATATATATATATATATATATATATATAACTTATCATATATAGCTAAAGTAAATAAAATGGTACTTTCAACATTCTTTCTATAAAGTCTCTCTGAAAATTTCATTGACCAAATCCACATGTGTATTTTTTATCTTCCATAGTAAGACAGATTGTAGCCAAAGTATTGCTAAACTTTCTTCTACCACATGACATAGTTCACCATTTTTTTCCAGATCCCAATAAAAAATGTTCTTCATGTTTTTTCAAACTTCACTAACAATCTCCTTGAAATGATTTCAGATTCAGCCTTATCAGATTCAAAGCCAACATCACATACTTTAGGTTTTCCTTAAAGCATCACTCTGGAAACAAATTCTGTTCTTGTTAGTTATTGAGGCACTAGAAAGCACCCCCAAAACGTGGTAGCTTCAAACCACTTTTTTATTTTTGATATAAACTGAGGCTAGGGGGTTTAAATAATTTGCCTGCAATTGGGAGAGCTAGTAAGTGGCAAGTCAGGATTTGATCCCACATCCATATTATGTCCACTACAAAATGACACCACTTCATGGCATAGATTCATTCATATTCATTTATGTATATGGCAAATATGCTACTTAGATATTTATATTCTAACTTCCCACATCAATTATATCTCAACAGAATTGGGAAATAATTATTTTTCATCTCTCATGTTTTATATTGATTTGACTAGCTCTGCTTCATTGATTTTGAAGCAAAGTCATCTGGATATCTAAGTCCCCAAGTATCCAAGATGGCTTCTTCACTTAGCAGGTATGCTGGCTGTTGACTGAGTGTTCCACGGGGACTGTAAACCACAATGCCCATGTGTTGCCTCTCCTTGTGGCTTGGTTCTCTCACAGCACAGTGGCTATATTCTAAAAGGAAGTGTTCCAAGATGTTCCCAGTTGTGAGGAAGAAAAAGCTGCTTGTATTGCTAAAGACTGAATGCAGAACTAGAAGTAAGTCACTTCTGCAATCTTACATTAATTACAGCATGAAGCCCACACAAATTTGAGGGGTGGGGATAAAAAAAAACAACCCTCACTTAAGGCATAATGCCAAAGTATCAGGGACATCTTTCTCCAACCATATGGCAGGTACTGGTGATGCAGAGTAAAAAAAGAAAATCCTTGCCTTCTGTGAGCTTATAATTTAGTTATGAATATAAAAACAAATGTACAAATAAATTTAAATATATAATTAATAAAAATAGGTAGTGATAAATATTGTGATAAAGAGAATAGGAAGTGACTATGCGTGAGAGCTACAGTATTTAAAAGGGTTCCAGAGAAGACAGCTACAAGGAGGTATCTTATTTGAGTAAAAACTTAAAGAAATAAGAGAGCAAGTCACACAGATTATCAATGATAGAGCATCCTAGACAGAATTAGTACAAAAGCTCTGAGGTTGAGAGTATGTCTGTACCTAACAATCCCATCTTCCACTGAATCATATCGTTACATAATTACCACAATAAATTAAAAACACAGCTGAAGAATCTCAGTAATCATATGAAGAATGTGCTCTCATACTGAGTCAGAGAATTGTTATATTGCTTCTTCTTATCATTACTAAATTACATAGTTAGTGAAGATGATGATACTTGGATCTCAGAAAAAAAAGTTCTCCAGTTCCTATGGCACCTGAAATCATTAGGTGCCATAAGAACTAGATAGACTATTGTCAAGCATACTGAATGCTTATGAACCAGGACAAACAAGTTTGTTTATTACTAAATTATGTGTTGAAAAAGAAGTGGATATTTGCGAAGGCAGAATATAAATACCTAAGTAGCATATTTTGCCATATATAGGAATGAATACTAATGAATCCATGTTATGAAGTGGTGTCATTTTATAGTGGATATAATATGGATATGGGACCAAATCCTGACTTGCCACTTACTAGCTCTCCCATCTCAGGCAAATTATTTAAGACCCCTAGCCTCAGTTTACATATCTATAAAATGAGGAAAACAATAGCTGCTATGAAGGATCATGGTGAGCATTAAGAAAAATAAAAGGACGGCCGGAACCAATATGCTCAATTAATATTTGACAAAGGAGGCAAGAACATATAATGGAGTCAAGATAGTCTCTTCAATAAATGGTGTTGGGAATATTTGACAGATATATGCAAGAAAATGAAACTAGACCACCAACTTACACCATACAAAAAAATAAACTCAAAATGGACAAAGGACTTAAATGTACGACGGGAAACCATAAAAATTCTAGAAGAATCCAAAGGCAATAAAATCTCAGACATATGCCGAAGCAATTTCTTCACTGATACAGCTCCTAGGGCACTTGAAACTAAAGAGAAAATGAACAAATTGGACTACAACAAAATAAAAAGCTTCTGCACAGCAAAAGAAACCATCAACAAAACAACAAGAAAACCCACTGCATGGAAGAACATATTTGCCAATGTCATATCTGATAAGGGCCTAATCTCCAAAATTTATAGGGAACTCATACAACTTAACAAAAGGAAGATAAACAATCCAATCAAAAAATGGGCAAAGGATCTAAATAGACATCTTTCAAAAGAGGACATTCAGAAAGCCAAGAGACATATGAAAACATGCTCAAAGTCACTAATCATCCGAGAGATGCAAATCAAAACAACAATGAGGTACCATCTCACACCTGTCAGACTGATTATCATCAACAAATCAACAAACGACAAGTGCTGGAGAGGATGTGGAGAAAAAGGAACACTTGTGCACTGCTGGTGAGAATGCAGACTGGTGCAGCCACTATGGAAGACAGTATGGAGTTTCCTCAAAAAACTACAAATGGAACTCCCATTTGACCCTGTGATCTCACTTCTAGGAATATATATCCCAAGAAACCAGAAACACCAATCAGAAAGGATATATGCACCCCTATGTTCATAGCAGCACAATTCACCATAGCTAAGATCTGGAAACAGCCTAAGTGCCCATCAGTAGATGAATGAATTAGAAAACGGTGGTACATCTACACGATGGAATACTATGCTGCTGTAAAAAAGAAGGAACTCTTACCATTTGCAGTGGCATGGATGGAACTGGAGAGCATTATGCTAAGTGAAATAAGCCAGTCAATGAAGGAAAAATACCACATGATCTCACTCATTCATGGATAATAAAGACCATTATAAACTTATGAACAATAATAAATATAGAGGCAGAACTGCCTCAAAGAGATTGTCAAACTGCAGCAGGAAGGCCGGGGAGGGTTGGGGGGCAGGAGGGAGGGGGGTAAGAGATCAACTGAAGGACTTGTATGCATGCATATAAGCATAACCAATGGACATAAGACACTGAGGGGTAGGGGAGGCCAGGGGATTGTCAAGGGCGGGGGGAAAAATGGACACATATGTAATACCCTTTGTAATACTTTAAGCAATAAAAAAAAAGAAAAGGAAAGTGCAGGGCATGGTACCAACCATAGGATGAGTGTATTAGTCATTTCAGGCTGCCATGACAAAACACTATAAACAAGGTGCCTTAAACAACAGAATTTTATTTTCTCAGAGTTCTGAAGGCTGAAAGTCTCAGATCAGAGTGCCCAACATAGTCAGGTTCTGGTGAGAGCTCTCTTCCTGGTTTTCGGGTAGCTCCCTACTCACTATGTGCTCACATGACCTTCCTTCTGTATATGTATTTTGAAAAGGTAAGATATGGAGAGTTCAAGGGATAGGGAAAGGTAACTCTCTGGTGTCTCTTCTTATAAGGACACTAATCCTATCATGAGGGCCTCACCCTCATGACCTAATTTGACCCTAAAAACCTTCCCAAATGTTCTCATCTCTAAATATCATCACATTGGAGGTTAGGGCTTCAACATATGAATTTTGAAGGGGATACAAACATAAAAATGGGTAATCAAAATAATTAAAAATATATGAAATTTTAAAAATTATTGTTATAGATACTCTATTATTATTAAACCTACCACTAATGATAATTTGGGTCCTAAAAACCATTTTACTTATAGTTTCTCTTGCTAACCATAGTACTATGGTAGCTTTTATTTCCTTCATTAAAATTTTCTTTTTGTATTTACTATCAAAATACCTTACTCTCAAGGTGCATAGGTTTGGATTGTAAACTTTTTGAAGGCAACAGCCATGAGACCTCCTTTTTGTTTTTTTTAAGCCATGGCACCTGTCACAATGCCTGGAATATAATAAATGTTTCATAGATGTGTTATGAATAAATAACTATAATTATACTCTCTGCATTCATTCTCTTTAATTACTGTGCCTGCAGTGGACAAATAGAATCTGAAAGGGTGAGCAATAATATAACTTACCACAAATAAAGGCATACAATTAAAAAAAAACATGTAAATACTACTTTAGAGACTCTATTTAGGTAGGATATTTGTTGATGAAGGCTACAGTTTTAAATTTCATATGCTATCTCTGCATTCTGACAAGAAAAGTGGTTCTTTTCCACAGAAAACTGGCCATTGTAAAAGTCTCACTCTTACTGGCAGGAAAATTAGCAGACAGACATGGCTCTGGTCGTTAATGGAAATGTAATCAGTAGTCTATCTTTATGACGGTATGCTGCCATCACCGAATATCCACTTAGGGGGCAAGGCCACGGCTGCCGGCAGCAGTCCAAAAGCATTAACATCCCCCAGGTGACAGCAAGAGGATGAAAAATGCTCATGGGGAGAGGACCCATTTTGAATTTCCTATTATTTTAAAAATAAAACAGAAAGTTGGTCATTTTATATCAATTTAGTCTGCTGAGGTTCTCTAATTTGCCAATAAAAAGATATTATAAAAATTTACCACCATCCATCCAATGAGAAATTTCAGTGCATTTGTTAGTTGAAGAGTGTGTTCCCCTATCAGTGATGCATATTAAGCTAGCCAGCTCTCAGTAAAAGCCTTCAGAATAGTTCTAGATCCTTCCCATGACACCCTTCACAATCCACCCTTATTTCCCTGTAAAGCTACCTCCCCTGATATTGTTCTTCCCAAAATATGTCATTTATGATTATAGAACTACTTGTACTTTCTAATTATGCATATGATTATATGATTCTGTGTCTTTGTATACTCTTCTGCTTTATCCTGGCATTCCTTTCTTCCCTGGATTGTCTGGAAAAGTCCTTAATATCCTCCCAGACCAAAGATAGGCATCATTTCCACTATAGATAGGCATTATCCAAAAGGATAATCTCTCTTATCATTTCCTTGGAGTTTTTCCTCTGGATTTGGGATGTATTTCTCCAAGTACATACTGCATTTTAATTACTTATTTAAAACATCTATCTCCTCCCCTAGATACTGGGCTCCCTGAGAGCAGGGTCTATACTTGTGTTATTTTGTGTCCTAATTACCTAGGACAGTGTCAGATATATACATTTTGAATTTATATGTCCAGGAGAGTTTGGCTTCTAAAGGTCTATTGAAAGCATCCAAAGAAGTTTTCAAAAGATAGGAAATCTATTTTTTCCTAGTCCAGCCAAGTATTAGAGTCGGATATTTGATTTTTTGAATCATCACCTGAGGATATGTTTTTATTCATTTTAGAGAGAGAAAAATAATTGATGTGAGAGAGAAACATTAATTGGTTGCTTCCCATACATGCCCTGACCAGGGATGGAAGCCGAAATCTAGGTATGTAACCTGACCAAGAATCGAACCTGAAACCTTCTGGTCTACAGGACAGTGCTCCAACCAACATAGTCACCCAACCAGGCTGGATATTTAATTTTAATCATTCAACCTTTCAAACATTTACTCAATATCTGTCTGAGTCAGGTATAATGTTGAGTACTAAGAATTCAGTGTCAAATAAAGCCTTGATTTCCAGTATCTTTCATCCAATGGAAAAAAATCTATATGGATATAGATATTTGTAATGCAGTTGGCAAAGTATTTTAATAAAAACATGAATAAATGGTTTTGGGGAAAAAAGGAAGAAGCAATTAACTCTTTCTAAAAGGGGTTGAATAAAAGCTTCCCAGAGCACATCAGATTTGAAGAGAATGTTGATGGTTGAGTTTTAATTTTACCTGAAGGAGAGGGGGACTGGCAGAGAACATTGAAAGTAGAAAGGTAAAATTGTGTTTATGAAAGACACAGTTTACCACTCAATAGCTATTTCCCAACTTTTTACTCAACAAGAAGACCCCAGTTTTGTTCACCCTTTTGCAATAATTCCTTTCAAGAAGGTAAAGTCTCTCTCTAAGCACTGTGGTAAAAATTAAGACTGATTTAAGCCAATTACCAAAAGATCCACAAGAGCATGAGATGCAATTCTGCTTAATGGAACAAGAGGGAATGCAGGAGAGTCCTCAGTCTTTTGCAAAGCTATGTAAGGCAGAAAAACTCTTTTTACTACCTGCAGACCCTATTGTTTGAAAATGTGATTTGTGGAGCTGTTTCAGCCAACTGGTGACCATGAAAAGAACAAAAGCAAAGTGCTCAAGATGGCAGAGAGGAAAAAGGAATGAATCTAGATTTTTGGTGACTTCATTATACCACTGAATCAACTAACACAGAATCACTCTCTCTGTGGATTGTTAAAAATTTGAAATAATAAGTGTTATGTTATGTAAGCCAGATAAGTCTTGTTGTCTGAAAACATCCAATTAATGCAGTATAAAAATGCAAATGCATAATGGAAGTGGGAAAGAGTCAAAAATGTCATGTGTAACTAAGGACATATTTTGGAGGGGAGATGTTTGGAAGAGTGAATAGGGAGTAAAAAGAAGGCTTAGTCTGGAAATATAGGTTAAATTTAAACCCTGAAAGGACACCTCTGTTAAGAAATTCTCTGTCTTACTGTCTATGAAATCATAGACCCTGAACTGAAGAAGAGAAAGAAGTCTCTGAGGCACACATCTGAGACTTATTTAAGAATTAACAGCATGTGGAACAGGGAATGAAGACAAAAAATAAAAGGGGGGAGAATCTTTTAAGAAAGTAGAGGGAAATTTTGAATCACATAGAAGCAGAGATAAATAATTTTTAAAGGGTCTTGAATGAAGAGGAAGTCCACCCAAGAGAGCATCATTTTTTTTCATTTTTCTCTTACAAAGGCAACAGAAATATTATTTAGAAGGGTTTGAATAGAGTAAAAATCAACAAGTGGAAATAAATTAAATGTTAAATTAAAGAAGTACCAAGTATGCTATCATACTGGTCATTATATGTAATTACTCTTATGAAATGTAGTTTAATTATAGTCCTCTCAATATAGTTGTAACTGCATTTTGTGAAAGCTCAGCCATCTCAATGAATACAGGGTCATTCTTACTTGAGTGCTAACACCTGCTATAGTGTGGCTCCCAAAGAGAGGGAGAACAACACTCCACTTAATTACCTCATTGTGTTTATTAGAGGAAATTAGTAGACATATCTCCTATGACCCTGTGTAGCCAATCATTGTCAAAGAGAGGTCGACTAACATTCACTTGAACTCATTTTCACTTTTAAAACCACATTTCTCATTTTAAGCCTTTGCCAGTTTATAGCTACATGGTGCTTCACATTTTTAAAGATTTTTTTTCAAATATACTCATCCCATCAACATTCATTTATTCAGCAAATGATTATTGAATGTCAACTATATGTTAGGGAGTATGCTAGACTCTGGAGATACAATGGTGCACAAAACAAAGTTCTACCTCAGACTCTCCTGAAGGAGGTGTTTTTTTTTTGTTGTTTTTGTTTTATAATCTTTTTTTTATTATTAGTTAAGGTATTACAAATGTGTCCTCATCCCCCCCATTAACCCCCAACCTCCCCCCCACACACACTCATGCTACCATCCCCCTGTTGTCCATGTCCATTGGTATGGCTTATATACATGTATACAAGTCCTTCGGTTGATCTCTTCCCCTTACCCCCGCCCTCCCCTACTTTCCTTCTGGGGATTGATAGCCTGATTGCTGTTTCTCAGTCTTTGAGTCTGTCCCTTTTCATCAGTCTATGTTGTTCTCTATAATCCACAAATGAGTGAGATCATGTGGTATTTATCTTTCTCTGACTGGCTTATTTCACTTAGCATAATGCGCTCCAGTTCCATCCATGCTGTTTCAAAAGGCAAGAGTTCCTTTTTTTTTACCGCAGCATAGTATTCCATTGTGTATATGTACCACAGTTTTCTAATCCACTCATCTGCTGATGGGCACTTAGGCTGTTTCCAAATCTTAGCTATGGTGAATTGTGCTGCTATGAACATAGGGGTGCATGTATCCTTTCTGATTGGCGTTTCTGGTTTCTTGGGATATATTCCTAGTAGTGGGATCACTGGGTCAAATGGGAGTTCCATTTTTAGTCTTCTGAGGTAGCTCCATACTGTTCTCCACAGTGGCTGCACCAGTCTGCATTCCCACCAGCAGTGCAGAAGGGTTCCTTTTTCTCCACATCCTCTCCAACACTTGTTGTTTGTTGATTTGTTGATGATAGCCATTCTGACAGGTGTGAGATGATAACGCATTGTCGTTTTGATTTGCATCTCTCGTATAATTAGTGACTTTGAGCAGGTTTTCATATGTCTTTCGGCCTTCTGTATGTCCTCTTTCGAAAAGTGTCTATCTAGATCCGTTGCCCATTTTTTTATTGGATTGTTTATCTTCCTTTTGTTAAGTTTCATGAGATCCCTGTAAATGTTGGAAATTAAACCCTTATCGGTGGTATCATTGGCAAATATGTTCTCCCATGTAGTGGGTCTTCTTGTTGTTTTGTTGATGGTTTCCTTTGCTGTGCAAAAGCTTTTTATTTTGATGTAGTCCCATTTGTTTATTTTCTCTTTAGTTTCCATTGCCCTAGGAGCATTATCAGAGAAGAAATTTCTTCGGCATATGTTTGCGATTTCGCTGCCTGTGGATTCCTCTAGTATTTTTATGGTTTCCCGTCTTACGTTTAAGTCTTTTATCCATTTTGAGTTTATTTTTGTGTATGGTGTGAGTTGGTGATCTAGTTTCATCCTTTTGCATGTATCTGTCCAATTTTCCCAACACCATTTATTGAAAAGACTGTCTTGACTCCATTATATGCTCTTGCCTCCTTTGTCGAATATTAATTGGGCATAGTGGTTTGGGTTGATTTCTGGGGTCTCTATTCTATTCCATTGATCTATATGTCTGTTCTTGTGCCAGTACCAAGCTGTTTTAAGAACAGTGGCTTTGTAATACAGTTTGATATCTGGTTTTGAGATCCCACCTACGTTGTTCTTTCTCAGGATTGCTGCAGCTATTCGGGGTCTTTTTTTATTCCAGATGAATTTTTGGAACGTTCGTTCTAGATTGTGAAATATGCTGTTGGTAATTTAATGGGGATTGCATTGAATCTATAAATTGCTTTGGGTAGTATGGACATTTTGATGATGTTGATTCTACCAATCCATGAACACGGTATATTCTTCCATCTGTTTATGTCTTCCTCTATCTCTTTTTTCAGTGTCCTGTAGTTTTCAGCATATAAGTCTTTTACCTCCTTAGTTAAGTTTATTCCTAGGTATTTTAATTTTTTTGCTGAAGGAGGTTTTGAATTTCATTCATGCCAACTTCCATGATCTAATGTTTATCAGCAAGTATGAGTTAAACTCATTCTGCTACTATTTCTCTAATTTAGTAGCTCATACAGTTATTATTCATAATCAACTAGAAGATCTTGAGTTTTTGCAGATGTTCCTCTCTTTATTCTCGTCTAGTTTAAAAGGTTTGACTAAAGTTATAAACTTCTATTTTTGATGAGACCATAATCTGTTTCTCAATTTTAAAACACCATTTAATATATTTATGGATGCCCTGGCTCATTTGGTTGGATTGTTGTCCCATACACCGAAAGGTCTCAGATTCGATTCCTAGTCAGGCCACAACTGATGTTTCTTTCTCACATTTATGTCTCCTCTCTCTTTCTTTCTCTCCCGCTCTCTTTCAAATCAGTATATATATATATATATATATATATATATATATATATATATATATATATATATATATATTTATATTTAGATATATATATCCTATCTAATAAAAGAGAAACATGGTAATTAGCGTACATCCGCTACCCTTCCCATTGGCTAATCAGGGCAAAATGTAAATTAGCTGCCAGCCAAGATGGCAGCCAGCAGCCAGGCAGCTTGAAACTAACATGAGGCTTGCTTGCTTCAGTGATGGAGGAAACCAACATTCCCTGCCTGCCTTGCCGGCCTCTGAGCTTGCAGTTTGAAACATTGTTAACAAATATAGAAGCTAAACAAAACCCCAGAAACCTGCTTTCAGCGAGCCGGGATCTCAGAGCTGGAGTTGATACAGTGTTTCGATTATAGAACACAAGCAAACCAGATACCTGCTTTCAGCAGCAGAGGCCTCAGAGCTGGAGTCAGAGCTAAAGCTGGCCCAGAATAAAAAAAAAAAGAAAAAAAGGAGCAGTTGGGAGCTTCAGTCACCTGCCAGCCTGAAAACAGCCCTCAGCCCCTCACCCAGACTGGCCAGGCACCCCAGTGGGGACCCCCACCCTGAAGGGTGTGTGACCAGCTGCAAACAGCCATCATCCCTTCATCCAGGCTGGCCAGGCACCCCAGTGGGGACCCGCACCCTCATGCAGGACACACTTCAGGGCAAACCAGCCAGCCCCCACCCATGCACCAGGCCTCTATCCTATATAGTAAAAGGGTAATATGCCTCCCAGCACTGGGTTCAGCAGAGCCGAGAGTCCTCCCGGCACCAGGATCAGCATGACAGGGGGCAGCGCCCAAACCCCCTGATCACCCTGCAGCTCTTTGTCTGACAGGGCAGGGCCACAACCTCCCTATCTGCACTGCTCTGTTCATGACAGAGGAAGGTGCCCCAATCCCCTTATCAGCCCTGCTCTGTGCCTGATAGGGGGGAGCTCCCCAACCCCCTGATCACCCTGGGGCTCTGTGTGTGACAGGGTGCGGCGCCCTAACCCCCTGATTGGCCCTGCTCTGTGTGTGACAGGGTAGAGCCATAACCTCCCCATCGGCCCTGCCCTTAGTGTGAGAGTGGCGGCGCCCCAACTCCCTCATCGGCCCTGCTCTGTGGGTGATAGAGGGTGGCGCCCCAACACCCCCCCCCCCGCCACGGGCCCTGCTCTGTGTGTGATGGGGTAGAGTCATAACCTCCCCATCGGCCCTGCCCTGAGTGTGACAGTGGTGGTGCCCCAACCCCCTGATCCGCCCTGTTCTGTGCATGACAGGGGCGGCGCCCCAATTCCCCAGTCGGCCCTGCTCTGAGCCCGACCAGGGGCTGCACCTAGGGATTGGGCCTACCCTCTGCCACCCGGGAGCAGGCCTAAGCCAGCAGGTCGTTATCTCCCGAGGTGTCCCAGACTGCGAGAGGGCACAGGCTGGGCTGAGGGACCGCCACCCCCCCCCGGGCCTCTAATATATATATATATATATTTTCAAAACAGATTTAAAAGAATAGATAGATGATAATTTTCTAAAATACAGGTGTAAACACACTTCTCCAAAGGGAAAATTTCATCTCAGTGATTGAGTTCATTCATAACTAGTTCTCTTGTCTTGCTAGGAAAATAGCAGGATGATTTTACATCCCTACCTTCCTGAAATTAAGCAAGGCCATATGACTAGTTCTGGTCAATTGCTTGTGCTATGCATTTCTTCTGTACTAAAGCATTTAACTGCTGGTGACTCTCCAGCATTCTTTTCTTGTAATGTGCTAAAAAACTTGAGAATCATGTGTTTGGGACAATGTGCTTTAAAATAGATGGTAGAGCCCTCAACAATCTGGGTTACTGAGTGACTATGTCAATCTGCGTGGGATAGTACTATCAATAACAAATAGAGATTGGTGAATTGTTTATTACAACATAAACCTAACCTAACCTGACTAATATAGCCTGTTGTCTTGGTATCAGAAGCAGTGGTAGTGGTAAACCGGGTTGCTCACAGCTTTATTCTTTTTGTCTCAGTAAACGGTAGATTTCATCTGCCTCCATGAAAAAATCTGAACAGCCCAGGAAGTCAAACTGTAAGGTTGAATCTATAGACACAACACCCCACTATCTCTTTTTATCTTCATCTCAAAATAGGTGCCATTGATAGGAGCCAGGAAGGTATACAGTTATCTTCAAAGGCATCCATGAAGTAAATTCTTTGTCCACTTATGTTTTCCAGTCCTGAATTTCTCTTATATTTTCTAAATCCTTTGGTTATTTTTGTTCTTTAGAACTAATCCATTACTCTTTGAAATTGCCTCTCTGGAATAATGCCCTAGACTCACAGAAAATGCTATATAGATTAGCCAGCTATAACTGTAAACTTTGTGGTTATTCATAGTATTTGTACTTCCAAAGAGAATAAATTGGATTTACTTTTGCTGAGCCATCCCATTTACAGCTGTCATTCAACATACCAAAAATGTTTTCCTTTGTGTTCAAAGGTTATGCAGAATGCCAAACTGCCTTCTCAAAAAATGATGGAACAGCCATTTCAGGTGGAACAGAAATCATGTCATTTCATTCATAGCATCATTATGAATACCAATGCATTTAAAATATTTTAACTTTAAAATGAAGGCCTCATTTTTCCTCATAAAGAAATAAAATTGCTTTTTCACTTCTAAGATTATACTAGCCAAACAATTAATTCCAGTTATAATTAACCTTTTGGCCATGAAAAAAAAAAATGTATGTCCATTTTGTCTACTACATTTATAACATTTTTTCCTGTACCTGGTTTGAGTTCTAATTATATCACTCAAAAATTATGTAGACTTGAACAAATCATGTACTTTTTAAGAACTCTGAATATTAAAATTCAAACAAACTTTAGAGTCCTCTACAACACCCTAATCCTAAATATGGGGAAACTAAGTTCTTACAGAAAATAGTATCATTTGATAAAAATTGGATGCAGGCCATCTAGTGAGTTCAGTACTTCTACTCTGCCCCAATCATAGCTAATCACTTACCCTTCAACCACAATTAAAACATCATTGGATCAAGAGTAGCCTGACAGAATATAAACTACAGCACCCGAATAACAGCCTCTGGTATGGCTGGCCATTCTAACTTCTCTTCCCTATTCCTGAATCTTTAACTGCACTAGACTCTGCATTCTATTGCTTTAGAAATAGAATGGCCTCCATGTGATAACTTATGCCTTAGTTGTTTTCTACAAAATTAAACTCTGACTTGTAGTAATGGCAAAGGTGATAGTGGTAGTAGTTGTAGTAAGAGTAGGAATAATAAACTCATTTTATCTTAAAATAGGCCTATGGTATATAGTAAACCCTCACTTGATATGATAGATAGGTTCTGCAACTTGAAGCAAAATGACATATAACAAAACCAATTTTATCACAGGTTAACTTATATAAGCAAGAGTTAAGTTCCTACAGCATCTCATCAACATTACAACTAAATGACGTTGAACAAATGACATTACTCAAGGACCTGCTGTTCTGTGAAGGCAGATGTAAAACCTGAGGCACAGAGAGGGTAAATTTCCTATCCAAAGTTCCATAGCTAGAAAGTGACAGAGCTGGAACTAGATTTGAGGCAGTGTGACTCCAGAGCCTGTCCCTTAACCACTATGCTTCATTACTTCCTTCCTTCTATTAAGTCCGCTGATATAAGTTTTTATCTCTCTGTCCACCTTGTGACAATAACTTTGTAAAGCTTCTGTTAAAAAAATGTACATTCCTAAAACAAATATGTGAAACCTACCATTTATTTTTCCTTACCTTCATGTCATACACTATAAAAGTAAAATCCAACTAGAGGGCAAAAAAAAATCTATAAAATTTTGGTTTGAAATGATTAATATTTTTAACAATATGCTTTTTCCTGAAATAAATTACTATGTGACAAACCTTTACATGCACTCATACATCTAATGTTATTTTAATGCAAATATAGTCTATTTTAAAGTATTGTTTAAGATCATCTATTGATTAAGATGTATACAAAGACATTCTTCTTCAAACTACCTTGACTTATTACTGTGATGGATGTTAAATATATTTTGTTTCCTTTATGTATATAAAACCCCTTCTTCTTTGCCCTTATCCCTAAAGTATATTAGTAGCCATGATTACCATATATTATTCTTTCCTAGATTATATTCAGATTTCCAAGAAAACAAATAATCTTTTCTCAGGCAATGTTGAAGAAATGTTGGATAATTTACATTAAACTCCTATGTGGTCATATAATAGGACTAAAGGCCCAGTGCAGGAATTCGTGCACAGGTGGGGTTCAGCCAGCTCGCCCTGATTGGGGCTGATCTGG
Organism: Myotis myotis; assembly: GCF_014108235.1. Classification (NCBI taxonomy): domain Eukaryota; kingdom Metazoa; phylum Chordata; class Mammalia; order Chiroptera; family Vespertilionidae; genus Myotis; species Myotis myotis. The sequence goes on along the minus strand of NW_023416324.1, from coordinate 147,696,384 downwards.
CCAGGCCGGCTGGCAGGAGGGGACACGGGAGGTTGGCCAGCCAGCCCTGCCCCCAATCAGAGTGGGGGACCAGCCGGGGGAGGGGCCCCAGGTGGTTGGCAGGCTGGCTCCACCTACTGGTCATACTCAGGTTGAACTCCTGGTTGAGGGGACAATTTGCATATTTCCTTTTAATTATATAGGATTATTCACATCATTCACAGACTGGGAATCATGTGACTAAAGAGTTAAAAATTTGGGGCAATCATAAGAGTTTGAGGTGCTGATTTTATCAATGACTCATCACTTACTAGTATTAGCAAGGGCTTGCCATTTGGAGCAATCACTTTTAAACCTTATTTGGGGGATAGTTTTGACAATCTTTTCCACTCCAATGTTCCTGGAGCCCTTGCCACAGGGTATCACTTCTCAAATAGTAATAATACATGAAAATATTTTTAGATTTTTGGAATACTTGAAAATGAAATCAAACCAATATGCATTCAAGATCCTATCTGTTTAAACACCTATTAACTATTTTAATAAAAACAAAACAAAAAAAAGGAGGAATAAACTCAGGATGCTAGTTTAAAAGGAAACACCAAGTGCTTTTCAAGTTAATCAGGATATATTACATGTATTTTGTGAATATTAGTGTATGTTAGTCATTGTACTACAACAAATAAACCCCCAAATTTTCTGGCCTATCCCAATAGAAGTGTGTTCCTGGTCTGCAGAAAGCCTTCCACGTGGTAATTCAAGTACCAGGCTTCCACCATGTGCTGTTACTACTCTCTGCTAGAGTCTCCTTTGTGCTCAGCCAATGGTGGAAAGAAAGCAGGCTCTTTGGGACATATGACACTTCCATTTATGTTCCGTTAATACAGTGGTTCTCAACCTTGGCTGCACATTAGAAGCCCCTGGGAATCTTTTTAAAATCCTGATTTCTGGTCCTCATCCTCCGGAAATTCTGTTTCTTTGTTATGGGGTGAGGCCACAACATTAGTAACAAAGAAACAGAATTTCCGGAGGATGAGGCCCAGAAATCAGGATTTTAAAAAGATTCCCAGGTGATTCTAATGTGCAGCCAAGGTTGAGAACCACTGCATTAATAGAACTAGTAACAAGGCCCACAAGATAGGAGAGAAATGAAGGAGCTGCTTTGTAATACTCACTCTATACTCCTTAGTGTGTGTGTGGCGGGGGGGGGGGGGGGGGGGAGTGGGGGGGGGGATTGAATCTTTGTGGGACAGCTATCTGTCTATACCACAGCTAGCATTTATAACAAAGTTCACAAACTGAAATGCATCCAGGGATGTTAATGAATGGAGCAGCTTGAATACAGAACTACATAAAGTAGAGGAAACTGTAGTGAAAATGAAATAATATTCTCTGACTAAAGAGGGAAGATGATTCCCATGCAGAAAAGCATGCATAGCATTGGCAGAACTTTGCAAGAGAGAAAAATGTCTGTATTGAAAATGTGAAATCTCATGAGTTTTAAAAGTAAGCAAATAATTGGGGTGGCAAACACACAATACAGTGCATACATGATGTGTTGTGGAATTGTACACCTGAAACCTGTATAATTTTGTTAACCAATGTCACCCTAATAAATTCAATAAAAGGGGAAAAAATTAAAAAGAGATTTTCCCATTGGTAATATTGCTGCTTACGGTAATATTACTTTATTGGTTTACTGAAGAGTAACAGTTCTGAGTCCTTAAATAAATAAGGCATAAAACACTCTCTATGCCACAGGCCTACCTCTCCACCTTTGCAGGTTCTTGGCCTGCCTCCACTTAGGAGGTTTTGGGTGCTTGAGCTGATCACAGTTGTGAGCAAGAACATCCTAGCATCTCCCTTAGAGAAGACTCTCATCGAAGAAGTCTGCCTTTGTAACTGAGAACTTAGAGAAGGAATTATCGCAGTCAAATAAAGCTTTTTGCACCTACATGTGATTAAAGGCCCATATTTTTGGGTAAATATGGTCTAAGACAATGTACCTCCTGGTATGAGTTTACAGAGGTATGAGATATGGAGTCCCCTTGCTTCTAACTAGTGAGAGCTGGTCAGTCACCACTCTTTCAACATTTATTAAGCACTGTCCTAGCTACTGGGATTTAGCAGTAAGCAAGTGGCAATACACTGCCCTCATGGCACTTATCCTTTTGTGGAAAACAGACAGAGAAATAAAATGCATAGTGTGTTAGATGGTGATAAGTGCTCTACGGGGGGTAAGGTGGGGTGAACAAGAAAGGTGTTCAACTTTCCTTAAGATAGCAAGGGAAAGTCCATCCGAGAAAGTGACTTTGGAACAACGATCTGATGAAAGTACAACATTCACTAAATAGAAACCAGGAATTCACTTAACTGCTAATTGAATTGGGCCACTGGCTACACTAATTCTTCCCATCAGTGCATTTAGAGACACAGAAATAGACAGCCTGATGCACTCAGAGGGCCACAAGACAACTTCCACCCATCCCTGCACCCAGAGCACCCAGACTGGCCCTCAAAAGTCAGCCTCACCCAGTTCAAGAACCCATTTCTCAGAAACAGTACCTTCTAATTGCAAGAGCTGGACACCCAGCAAAATGAAAATATCTGCCCAGTTATTTAGAATTTCTAGGATAAATTATGTGCAGTGTAGGCTTCAAATCTTTAAACAACACAAAGATGTAAATCTAGGTTATATTGTAAAAGCACCAAAGCATCATTTGTTATTTTAAAGATAAAAACGTCATTTTATCGACAGGTGAAAAAACATTGAAAGACTACATAAAATTATACAATAGATAAATAAATAAGTAAATACATACATACATACATACATACATACATACATAAATAAATAAATAAATAAGAGTAAAAACAAACTATTATTTAAGCAACCCACTTCAAGGAAAAGAATGCAATTCAAACTTTCCAATTTATTTGACCTGTCCTCCATTATCATTTGCATGTAGTTTAATCAAAGACCTGCCATTCTGACAGTCCTTGACAGTGAGGGAACTCAAGCTTTGATGTTCACATTCAGTGTTTCTGACTAAAAATCACATTGTGAGAAAGCAGCATTGGCTTTCCAGCTGTAATTAAATTCCAGCCTAAAGAAGCCATCCTTGGTCAGAGGCTATTTCTGCACTCATCCCCATCCCAGACAGAGTTAATACACAAGGTTTCACTGCCATGCATACCAGTGAGGTCAAATGCAAGACAGCTGATTTTCTCCTAAAGCAAACTCAGCTGCCGATGCTGACCACAGAGCAGACATATAACCACAGCTAGCATCTAGAGAGCAAACCTATGGCGTGGTTAAGCCTCTCTTCCTGTAGTATGCCTGAAGCAAGAAATTATAGCAGCCAGGTGGAAATGTAGCTACACAATTCACAGTACAACAAACCTTCCCCAAGTAGAAAACTACCACCATGTGTATCTGGTCAAAGTAATCAGATTTGAAATTTAGATAACAAACTTACTAATCAGGGACTTCATAGTTTGTATAAACTTTAAATCTTGATATTTAACGAATGTTAAGGTTTATTTCAATTTTCATAACAGTAAAATCTACTGCTACCACTGTATAATGATAGGAGGGGAAAAGTAAAACTCAATAAAATGCCAACTGAAAAGACTTTTGGCATTTACTATGTAAAATATCTCTACCTGTGGATTATCCTATATAATAAAGAGGTAATATGCAAATTGACCATCACTCCAACACAAGATGGCTGCCCCCATGTGGTCAAAAGATGGCCACCCCCATGTGGACACAAGATAGTCGCCATAAGATGGCCAGCAGGGGAGGGCAGTTGTAGGCAATCAATCAGGCCAGCAGGAGAGGGCAGTTGGGGGGACCAGGCCTGCAGGGGAGGGAAGTTGGGGGGAACCAGACCTGGAGGGGAGGGCAGTTTGGGGGGGACCAGGCCTGCAGGGGAGGGAAGTTGGGGGGAACCAGACCTGGAGGGGAGGGCAGTTTGGGGGGGACAAGGCCTGCAGGGGAGGGCAGTTAGGGGTGACCAGGATGGCAGGGGATTGGTTAGGGGGTGATCAGGCTGGTAGGCAGAAGCAGTTAGGGGCAATCAGGCAGGCAGGCAGGCAAGTGGTTGGGAGCCAGCAGTCCTGGATTGTGAGAGGGATGTCCAACTGCCCGTTTAGGTGGGATCTGGCCTAAATGGGCAGTCAGACATTCCCTAGAGGGGTTCCAGATTGGAGAGGGTGCAGGCTGGGCTGACAGTCACACATACCCCCTGCACAAATTTTGTGCACTGGGCCTTGAGTCAGTCAATAAAAAGCAAAAACTATACCTTTTCTGCAGTATGAGAGGGTCAGCCCAAGGCAAGAGAGTTGATCCTAAACAAAAAGCAAAAGAAAGAATAAGCAATTAGATGGAGGAGCTATTGTCTAAGGCTTCAAAGCTCAGGGCCAAGCATCCCTGTAATGTGCTTCCTGAGACCTTTGCTGCCTATCAGTGTAAAATGGTGTCACATGAAGTTCATGATGCTTTTGCCAGGCAAGGAGGAAAGAGATTCCATACATCCAGTGTACCCTGCTGTAGATAACATGAATGCAAGTAACTCATTTCAGAAGTGTCTTAAAAATTACTATTTTGGGGGAGAACCAAGATGGTGGTGTAGGTAAATGCCAGTACTTGCTGCCTCCCACAGCTACATTAAAATTACAAATAAAATACAGACAACCATTATTCAGAACAGCCTGAAATCTGGCTGAATGGAAGTCCTACAACTAGATAAGTAAACCAGAAAATATATTGAGACTGGTAGGAAGAGCGGAGGCACAGAATGGGTTGATGCCACACCCACATGTGGCATTTTTGTTTGTTTTTAATCAGGAGGGATAGCTCAACTGTGGAGGTCTCCCAGGAGGAACAAGGGATCCCAGCCCGAAACCAGATCCCCAGCCCAGGGTTCTAGAGCTGGGAAGAGAAGTTGCATTATCTTGGGGCTGTAAAAACCATCGGGGTTGTGGCTGAGTGACATGGAGGCTGCTGCTGGAGACCCAGGCAGTTCCTCTGAAAGGGCTGGCACACAAACTTACACTGACTACCTATCTCTGAGCTCCAGTGCTGGGGCAGCAGCTTGGGGAGATCCAGGGACATATGGGGAGGAACTGGATTGTCTGTCATCAAAGCAAAAATTCAGGAGTGGCTTTCTCCCAGGCACAAGTGCTCATAGGGGTCATTGTTCCTATGCTGAGACCTCCCCCACTGCAGAGCCAGTCAGCCATATCTGAGTTTGCATCAGTCTGGCTCACACTATTGGCTCCACCCTTGTGATTTCTTAAAACCCCACCCCATCCAATTTGCAGCTCTGCCAAGCTGTTTGCAGCTACTATTCCATATGTATGGCCAGTCTAGGCTCAGGCTTCAGACTTTCCTAAAACCTCTGAAACAAGCAGCAGCTGGCATCAGCATGCCTCATACCTATAAATAAGAGACAAAAGACCTGGTACAGGCAGCAGCCTGCCTTGCTTCACAGCTTGGCCTCATCTGGGTACTTCCAAGCTCAACACAAGTAGCAGCCATCTGTAGATAATTTCTGTAGCTTCTGCTGGGTGGCCCCAGGCAGTGGCTGACTTTGCACCTCATGCGCTAGAACCAGTGCAACAATTAGACCATACCAGATTATAACTCTATACATCCAAAAGCAACAGACTCAAAGGGCAGACTTTGTGAGCACCAAAACAGTACTGAAACAAGTCCTGCTCCATAGGAGTGTCTCCTGCATAGCAGCTCTTCCATTGTAGACACAACTGGCCCTCATAGCCAATTGGCCCAGAGGTCAATTCCTCCCAGTGACCCCAACAACAATTAAGGCACAACTACAATAAGAATGTGCACAGAGCCCACACAGGGGTATACCTAGAGTGCCCAGCTCAGGTAACTGGGGAAACTGAGCCACTGGGCCTTACAGGACACCTATTACACAAGGCCAGTCTACCAATTCGAGGAGACATACATCTCTACCTAATACATGGAAACAAACACAAGGAAGCAGTAAAAATTCAGAGACAAATAAACATGTCACAAATGAAAGAACAGAAGAAATCTCCAGGAAAAACAAACAAAAACAAAACTAACCTAAATGAAATGGAAGCAAACAAACTACTAGATCAGAGTTCAAAACAATGGTTATATGATTGCTCAAGAGACTTAATAAGAGCTTCAAGAGATTTAGTGAGAATTTCAAGGATCTTAGTAGGAATTTCAAAGGCATGAAAAAGGACCAGTCAGAAGTTAAGTATATACTAACTGAAATAAAGAATAATTTACAGGGATTCAACAGTAGAGAAGAGGATTCCAAGAATAAAATCAATGATTTGGAATATGAGAAAGCAAGAAAACTCAATCAGAAGTACAAAAGGAAAAAAGAATCCAAAAATATGAAGAGAGTGTAAGGAGCCTCTGGTACAACTTCAAGCATACCAACATTCACATCATGGGGGTGCCAGAAGGAGAAGAGAGAGAGCAAGAGATTGAAAACCTTTTTGAAGAAATAATGACAGAAAACTTCCCCTACCTGGTGAAAGAAATAGACTTACAATCTAGGAAGCACAGAGTCCAAAAATGAGAGGAATACAAAGAGGCCACACCAAGACACATCATAATTAAAATGCCAAGGGTTAAAGACAAAGAGAGAATCTTAAAAGCAGCAACAGAAAAGCAGTTAGTTACCTACAAGGGAGTATCCATAGGACAGAAACTTTGCAGGCCAGAAGGGAATGGCAAGAAATACTCAACGTGATGAATAGCAAGAACCTACAACCAAGATTACTCTACCCAACAAAGCTATCATTTAATCATTCAGAATTGAAGGTCATAAAGAGCTTCACAGACAAGAAAAAGCTGAAGGAGTTCATTACCACCAAACCAGTATTTCATGAAATGTTGAAGAGTTCTCTTAGGAGAAGAAGGAGAAGAAGGGAAGAAGGAGGAGGAGGAGGAGGAGGAGGAGGAGAAGAAGAAGAAGAAGAAGAAGAAGAAGAAGAAGAAGAAGAAGAAGAAGAAGAAGAAGAAGAAGAAGAAGGAGAAATATGAACAATAAATACATATCTATCCACAATTGAGTCTAAAAATCAAAATAAAGGAACAAGGAATCTAATGAACAAAATAAACTGATGAATAAAATAGAACCAGAAGCATGATAACATGGAACAGACTGACAGATCTCAGAAGGAACAGGGGATGGGGGTCAGGAAGATATTAACCAAAGATCTTATATTCATATATGCATTAACAGACATAAACACAGACAAAAGGGTGGTAAAAGCCTGGGGTGAGGTGGGAACTGGTTGGAGGGGGAGCAACCAAGGAACACAAAGTGGGACATCTGTAATACTCTCAACAATAAAGATTAAAATAAAATAAAAATAATAATAAAAAATAAAATTACTATTTTTTGAAAGTCAGCTTCATTTATCTATAAAATGCAGGTACATGGATACTTTTTTTTCTATCAGTGATGAATAAACTAACACAAACCATAGAAGAATAGCTTCTTAGACTGGAAATATAAACTCTTCAGTGTAATCCTTCCGCTTACCAAATGAGCATCTGGCACATTCTCTAAAACCAGCCCAATTTCATGATAGGTAGTAATCTTCAACTGGTAGTAATCATGATTTTCTTATCTTTTAATTTTCAGCCTCTTGAATCACAGGTTTCCTTTTGCCACATGAAAGCTACATATATTATGAAATTACTAACATGTATTACATATATATTATATATATGCAGTAATTACTAACATTTATTGAATGCCAAGACTCAGCGTTTATACCTACTCAGTAAATTTATCATGCTATCTAAAAGTTACCAGAAAACCTTTGGCAACTATGTTAATTAATTAAATAAATAATCCTATAAAATAAAAGCCTAATATGCCAATTGTCTTCTTGGGCAGTGGTTTGACCACTCGTTATGATGTGTGCTGACCACCAGGGGGTGGCGCAGAACATGGCGGGTGTTGGCGATGTGCTGCGACCTCTTGCAGGCTACCTGGGGGTGGGGGTGACAGAGATGGAGGTGTGGTGAGAATGTGGGGTGTCTGCCACACTGACTCCCCCTGCTACCCTCCCCTGGGATGCCAGGGCTCACACTCCAGGGAAGCCCCCTGCGCTCAGGTGCCTGCTCCACACCCAGGCAGCATTTTCCAGGTGATCCAGGTGAGCAGCCACCGGAATGGAACCGCAAGGGCTGGACGGGCTCCCTGTGAGTTCGAGCAGGAGCCGGTTTGCTACGTGGCCAGCAGGAGAGAGCACACTGCCCACCGGCTTTCAAGTGGTGCCACTGGGCAGCTCAGAGGCCCACGCTGCACCCCAGGCCGTGGTGTCCAGCCATGCTCACTGCATCTCCGTGTGGGGACTCTGGCGCTGTGGCTCGGGTGGAGGGGAGCATGCGGGGGCCGGGGGCCCAGGTGCTGCCCAGGGCCCAGAGGTCAGCTGGGACCTACCTTTCCTTGCCAGACGCTCATGTTTTGATTGCCGGCCAGGCCTAGGGACCACACCCATAACGAATTTCATTCACTGGGCCTCTAGTATAAAATATATTTTATTAATTAAATTTTAAAAATAGGTCTGTATTTTTTGTTAAGGTTAGCTTACAATTAAATTGTTTAGCTAAGAGAAAAGGTAAGACTTTATTTTTTGACTCTGGAGGTAGAAAAAATATAGAGAGCAAAAAAGTTGCTCATATAAATTCACTTATTCAAAATTTATTTAGTCTGGGTATGTGCAAACATATTGCTTCATGCTAAACATAGTTCTCTACTCTGAGGAAATGCACAGTGAGGAAAACAATTGCTATGCATAGTGTAAGATCTACAGTAGACAACTATTCCCATAGAGGGGAAAAGAGAAGGGCAAGCATACCTGAGAATGTGAACCAGAAGCCTCAGAGTCCTGAACTTCAAATGGGAACTCTATATTCTTCAATGTCATCCTATCCCTCTTAAGTCTTTCTAGTCACTGCACCCATGGCTAACCCTGAAACTCTGGAACTTTTACCCATGAGCCTCAACTTCTCTTCCCAATCACCACCCAATATAGGTTGCTCCACCCCACCCCTATTGCAGGTAGGAATGTAGGTGCAGCCAATTGCACAATTACGGGGCTTCAATCCTAGCAGCCTTGTTGAGAGGCTATTTCTTCTTAGAAGGAAACAAAACTTACCTCCTAAGCCAGTGTCTATTTTAGCAATTACTAGCATATATCAACCTGTGCAATAAATATTAATGATGATTTTCTAGGTTTTCTATATAAAACTGTTTCAAAGTAAACTATTTATTAGAAAAAAATAGAAAGAAAAACTTTTCCGAATAAAATGGTAATAATTTCCTCAGAGCTTTCCTTTCTGTCATCTATGGCTCTTCAAACATATGACAGCAGGCAGGAACTCATTCTCACTGATCCCTGTGAGGAGCAGAGAAATTATAACCAACATGCTCTTAAATCATTTCCCTAAATCAGTGGTTCTCAACCTTGGATGCACATTAGAATCACCTGGGAATCTTTTTAAAATCCTGATTTCTGGGCCTCATCCTCCAGAAATTCTGTTTCTTTGTTACTAATGTTGTGGCCCCACCCCATAACAAAGAAACAGAATTTCCGGAGGATGAGGCCCAGAAATCAGGATTTTAAAAAGATTCCCAGGTGATTCTAATGTTCAGCCAAGGTTGCGAACCACTGCCCTAAATCAACAAAGCATTCCCCAACTTTCAGTCCCCCTAGGATCTCCTCACCTCCCAGTTGAAATGATGATTTCGAATTGAGCAAGGTCAGATGAAGCCAGATGAAACCAAGCTGGCAGAGATATAATCCTAATCAAAAGTACCAGAAAAGTTTAGCCGGTTAAGAGGAAGCAATTCCAGTCATCTCCACAACAACACAGATGGCAGCAGCTCAGTCATCTCCTGAAGGAGCTGTAATATGCAGGGTTTCCCTTGGGAGGTCCTATAATGACTTTCTAGTAGAGTTCCATGTTACAGATATAGAAATACAGCTCCCCGGGAACACTGTAAAGTATATGTTTGTCTAACTGCTATGATGTACACCTGACACTAATACAAAATAACGTTGAATTACTTTTCAAACTATAATTGAAAAATAAAATAAAAATAGAACACCATCGAATATCTATCATGATTTAATAAATTAATGTGTTTAAGGAATAAAGAAATCTGGCACCCCAAATAATATTTATTCCTTTTGCAAATAAGCTCTATTTTCCTTAAGAAAAAAAGTAAGCAAATAAGTGGAGAAAACAACACTTGTAAGAGACATAAAACATTTCTGCAAAACCAGATTTGGCTAAAAGAAAATGTGTTTGCATCTCTGGTGTACATGGCACCTTCCTCTAATAAGTTCACCTGTCAATAAAGAGAGAATGGCCCTGACTGGTTTGGCTCAGTGGATAGAGCGTCGGCCTGTGGATTGAAAGGTCCCAGGTTCGATTCCAGTCAAGGGCATGTACCTTGGTTGTGGGCACATCCCCAGTAGGGGGTGTGCAGGAGGCAGCTGATTGATGTTTCTCACTCTCTATCTCTCTCCCTTCCTCTCTGTAAGAAATCAATAAAATATATTTAAAAAAAAAAAAAAAAGAGAGAGAATGGTTACAGGATCAGTGTTCTCCAGACTATTTTTATGGTTCAGGAGAAAAAATGTGAAGAAGCACTCCTCATGCCTGTGTAAGTGAATGTTATATATCCAGATTATATATCACATATATTGCTAATATCTCAAGACACAAGATGCATCTGGGTGAGGTCCATTACTAATCATGTGGATATAAATCCACACTTCAAATAATCTTCCTCATAATTTCACTTTTTAAAGAGCTTCCTGACATATATGATTAGGTAATCATTGTTCTGCTCTCAATGTGGCTGATGAAAAGAATATTGAATAAGAGAGGCATCCTTTCCTCCATTTTAACTTTACTTATGCTTATCTTCAATGCAAATTTACACATAAGAATCTTTTTTAGCCATTTCTTCATTATATTAATATAATAAATGTTTGTAAAAGCCTCACGTCTTCCCAAATTTAGACTAAAATGATACTAATAGAAGTACTTAAATTTTCTCTGTGTCCCAATTGCTTTGTGTATCCCTTATTAAACATATCCTATTTTGCCCAGATTATACCTTCTCTCTGCCCAGGTAACATCTGGAATATAAGGGTTCACATTTGTACACAGTTCCATATAGGTCCATCTGGAACCTATTAAGTTTTATCTCACCTTGAAAGACCACATTTTAGTTTTGTTTATGGTTCTTCAATAGCTTTTACTTACTTAAAACATAAAGACATACCATTAGTGTTTAAAAGACTGAAGAAAATTTTACTAGTTAGTCACTTTACCAAGACTATTGGTAATTATAAAAGCAAAACACTAGTTTCTGTAAAATGAGATTTAGTGCCTTTCAGTTGGGCTGAATCAAAATGAAGGAAAGGAAATAAAAATTGGAGCTTGGTTCTCTAGCAATTTTGGCTTAAATGTGTAAAAAGATGCAGAGAATAATTCTTCTCTTGGTTCCGGGAGAGTTATGATTGTGACTCCTCATACATAAAAATGAGCGTATGCCCTGAAGTATGTTGTTACACTAAATAACTACTTATATTTAAAGTCCACAATTGGTTGGCAGTTAATCCAATTAGGCAAAAATAGAACTTTCTTTTCTATACTACAGAGAACAGAGATATTTCACCTTATGAGACGGTGAAGGAAAAAAATGCTGTAACTCTAATTATGGAATTGCCTAAACATTCCTTAAGTATAAACATTACTTCTGAAATCTGCTTTTTATCTATTATTGATTTTCTTTGATATTAAAAATCACTTGATGTTTCTGAGATGAATAATGATTGTAACCAAAACTTTTGTCTTATTCTATTATGTTAGATTCTGAAAATTAATTTCACAAATGTCTTTGGAAGAGAAGTTTATCAAATAAATTATAAGCTAACTCTTAACAGTATGTATGGGCAGATATTACCAGGACTCTTATTTTTACTTCATATATTTCTGTATTATTTAAACAAGATTATATTTGGGGGGAAACATATATGTGTATGTACATATAAACAGTAAATAAGAAAATATCTACCTATTTGTCTATCAAATGTATTTATCTATCTATCTACCAGCTATCTATCTATCATCTATCTAGGGCTCCCTTTATGAAGGTGCTTCTCTGAGCCCTTTACATTTGTTCTTTTAATCCTGTGTGGTCTTGAACAAGTTACTTAATGATTCTGTGTCTAAAGTAATAGAAATATCTATTGCATCTGTTTAATGAAGTCGTTTACAAGATTAACTGAAAATATATGCATATATATTTCTTATTTAGAACAGTGCCTGGAACTCTGTAACTATTGAATAGTTGTTAGCTATTATCTAGTAGAATGTGAGCTCTATGAGGCTAAGTATTTTTGCCTCTTTTTTTTTTCACTTCTGTATTCCTATTACCCAGTATTCAATAACTTATAATATGTCCTCAATAAATACTTAGTGAATGAATGATCTTATAAGTTAGATGAACTTATAAGTTACCTGTAAAGGTAAGACAACTGAGACAGAGAAATTAACTAACATGGCAGAGATCACGTGGCTAGTAAATAATAAAAGTAATTTTAACCCAGCCAATTTGACTACAAGGGTTTGCACACTTATCCCTTCTTACCTACTATCATTCTTTTTAGATCTAACAAGATAACAGGTAGATTGAAGGAGATCTACTAGAGATATCATGAAATCAGTTTCCTGACATAGCTTTCTGAAACTCAATGTAGAAAATACACTCTTGGGTAAGTATATTCTGCCTATGAAACTACAGAAATTTGTATCACAATTTTAGGATGACTTCACCAAAAAAAATAGGTAATTTTTAAAAGCAGGAATAAAAGAATTAATTTCAACTACCTACTCATGCCCAGAGGTGAAGGTTTTAGCTCCTTTTTGAGGTTTTATTCTGTCAGAAGGAATTTTAATTTGCCCCCCAGATTCTAGAAGGTTCTCAACAACTCTTTCCTCTGCCAGTTGTGATGCTGTTCCCACATGAAGCCATGTACTAGTGTCACTTTGTAAACCATAAAAATCAGAAATCAAAAGTAATATGTAAAAACCATCATGAAATTAGCTGTTTCTCCAGGTTTGTCCTCAACAACACCTTGGATCCCACGTTGAAATTCATTCATCCCAAACCAAAATCATCACCCTGACTCCATTGTTTTTAGTAGTGCATGCACATTAGAGGTATATTCATGCATATGGAATTCATTTAAAAGGTCTAGATTTTTATTTATAAAAATAAGTTATTTGTTAAAAGAAAGTACTACCAAGAGAGCAATAAGGCTACCCAAGTGAGTAGAAAGGACCTAAGAGAAAGATACTAAACTAGAAAGATCAAATATTAAATATCATATATCAAATTGAGTTTTAGAAATATCTTTGGAAAGTCAAAAACTTAAAACACGAATGATATTATTGTGCTTATTCTGTTCATTCTGAAAGTTCCCTTTGAGTGGTTTTGGCTCTGGACTAGTAAGGTTAATACTTACAGTCTCTGAATTTACTTGTATTCTTGTTGCCATTTATCATCTAATGAGTAATTTTATATGAAGCAATTTTCATGTGATTTTTGCTTAATGAAATCGTCCCTTGATTTTTAATATATATACTTTTTAAATTTTGCTGTTGCCATTTGCTTTGGACAGGGAGGTGAGAAAGTTCCCATATCATAATAAGAGACTGACTCTGACTAGCCTGCACACAAAGAGAACTGAATCAAAGGAGGCTCAGAAATTAGACTTGGGTAACAGTGAGGAATCAAAGGATCCTCAGAGGCTAGGGCAGCAAAGACAAACCAGTGGGAGCAGTCTTATCTAAACCCCACTGTGAACAATGAGCCCCCAACTATTGCTAGCATCACTCTCCCAAGATTCTAAGTCCTACAAGAAAGCATTCATTTTTCTAAGCCCAAGTATGTACTTAATATGACCTCTTTCTTCAGCCTTGCAAGGACAAGGAATGGGAGGAATTGTATCTCCCTCTAAGATTATATACAAATAAAAGAGTACCCTCAAAAGACGATAAAGATACTATTAGAAATATATGATTGAATATTTACCCTGCAGTAAAAAAAAAAAAAATTAAACATGCACAGGACATACACATAAGTAAGTGCAGAAGTTGGTTGAGCCTTAGAACTGATCAAAAGATAATAGGTACTCTAACGGGAAATACTCATAGGTTTTGAGCAGATTAGATGGGAGCATATCCTAGATATGAGACCATGTATGTAGTTTAATGTCTATGGGCCTGTTTCTTAATATACAATGCTCTCAATATAAGGAGTGTTCTGAGGATTAGTAATATCCTACCTAGCACATGATTGTCCTCACTAAAATGACAGCACTCCACAGAGATGACAGGAACCTCTCTGCCATCATCTATCCTCAGAGCTACACTTACATCCCCTGACAATAGTCCCGAGTCTAGACTAATATCTTATTGACACTGTATTCTCTAGTTACAAAAATCTGGCAGGCTGCCTCAAATTATTAAAAATACCACAAATTGACCTTTATTCAGCCAATTTTCTTCTCTCGACCAATTTTATCATTATTCATGACTTTAATGTTTAGTATAATCCATTATGAGATCATCCGAGATTTTCCCTTTGTTACTAAGAGACCATATGAATTCATTGTTTGAATAATTGTTTTTCGAGAAGTGAGAATTTGATAAATTGTTAATTCTTATCACCTTGACATTGTAAATCCTTATTCATTTATTATATACCAAGTGCATGGTTAGATTCTTCTGAGGAAAGCAGGCTTTTAAAAAATAAGACCACAATTGCTGATGACATGACTCAAAAACTGACTCTTCAGATGGACCACACTGCAGACATTGGTGACTTTAGTATCAAAGTAAAAATAAATGCTTATAATCCAACCAGGGCCTTCAAAGGGAGTTAATACTGATGAGCTCATCTTCTGTTAGGTCAGTTTAATCACTATGGTGTGAATGCACGCACATGCCTTTTCCTAAGAGCCACTGGCCTTCTCACTCCTTTGAACAGATGGGCCTTCCCAAGTGCTGGGATCCCCAGCTCTGCTTCTTGTTTGCCAAGACCCAGAAGCAGGGGCTGATGCTTAATGAAAAAATCTGTTCTTGCTGTAGTTAGTACATAAACCAGCCATGAATTTACACTATGAAATTAAAAGATATATATTGAGGAGCTGTATGGGATTTAACAACAATAACAACAATCCACTTATGCCATGGGTTATTATCTCAATTATTGGTAATTAGAAGAGAAACAGATTTGTGTAAACTCGTGTTATTATTAATGGAAGGTGATAATTATAGTTTAAAACAGTGTCAGTATAATCTTTTGTAATCCTTATGATCCCTTAAATAGATGTCAATTATCTCCAGTTTGCATAAACATAAGGTAGGTTAATACAACTGACTATATTTTCACTTATTTATAACATTAAAGGTAACATTTGTTTTACAACCACTTAGCAGATTAAACCAGGGAGCAAATCTTTCATTTGGAGAACTTTTTTGTGTGCTAATATGCTAATTTGTGCTACATGCAAATATCATTTGATTTAGAAAGCAAGCAATAGACTACAATGATTACTTTATAGTGTAGCCACATTATCTTATTTGTTTGTGAAAAGTTTGGTTAAATATAAATGACATTTTGCCCCATGTGATGTTACACATTACCCAGTTACTCTGCATTTTAAAAGGATTATATTTAGGCAGATGCTAATGCTGGTATTACTTTTTGTGTAATAAAATTAGTAGAAAAAATAAAAAATACTTATTAGAGAAAGTTATATATTAATTACTGAAACTTCACAGTACTAGTTTTCCACTTCCTTTATTTATTGATTGATTGATTTCATTTTTTTCTGCCTTGGGTTTATTTGTACAAATAGCTCAGGAAGACACTAACCCTTTTTAGACAGAAGCCTAGGATCACACCAGTCCTTACATTCTCACATCAGCAAAAAGAGGCCTCTCTTCTGGAGCCTTTAAGAAGGCCTGGGCACCCATGGGAGCCTAAGCCTGGGCAGGACCCTAAGCCTGGGCAGGACCCTGAACCTGAGCTGTGGCTGCTGTCTTGGCCTTGGACTTTGGACAGCAGTGTCTGAGACCCTTGGCTTTGTAGGCACAAGCACATTTCCCAAATTTGGGGTGAGCTATGTAGGGAAGTTGATCGTGCTTGTGGCTGCTGCCCTTTGAGATCTTGGGCTTGACCTCCTTGGGCTTTTGGAGGGCCTTAATAGCCTCCACATGTGCACTCATGGCCTTGGTATTGTTGGTTTGCAGCTTCTTCAGGCCTTTCTTGTTGTGCTTCTAGGAAAAGTGCATATTCCTCAGAAACTTGGAGTCTACCCCCTTAAGATATTCATAGCTCAATGCCATTTCTGTGCCACTTTTGAGACTGGTTGTAAAATGCTGTGGTTCTTAGACTTGGCCATATATGCATCAAAGCCCACTGTTCCCAAAGTGCCTGGGACTAAACGAGCTCCACTTCCTTTATTTTTTTTATAAATGTTTTATGATTTCCTACTAAGTTCCAAGAGCATGAAGACAATGTCTCTTACATGTTATTTATGATATTCTTGGGCCTTTGCACAGAACCCAGGATGAGAAGGTATTCATTTATTTAAAGTTGAATATCTATTACATGCTTGGGATATTCCCGGTTCATCCTCTATGCCCCCACAATCACTTTATAACATCTTTTATCCTCAGCCTTTTGGGGTCCATGGCTAATATAATCCCACATATAAAACAAAGTGTCTTCTCCCATGCACAATGCAATATAATGGTGAAAAGAAAATTATACCTTTGGAACATTTTTTTTAATTAAGTGGGAATTTTATAGTATTGAGAAAAAAGATTAATGCCCAAGGCACTAAAGAACCCACATTGTTGACAGGATTGCTGAGATTCAAAAGACAACCTGGCTTTACCCAGGTGGTTCATTTGGTAATGAGGCAGGATAGTAAGAAGCCAGGAAAATTCCTTGGCAAGTGGAATGGGGAAACTGAGACAGAAAGCTAAACAACATCAAGCCATTTACAGCCAAATAAATCAAAAGTTCTTATCTTCCCTAACCAAGGACACTTAGGAGCAAACGGTTTACACATTCCAGACCATGCTGGGGCAGACCTACTTAGGTTCAGTGACATTTTTTTTAAGGTAAAACTGACCAGAGAATGACCCTGACCCTATAAACTCATTTTAATGAATCAGCATATTAAAAGACACACCTAGAAAGCTAATAAATATTCTATTGAGATCCTCCCCAGAGACCTCCCCTAAAATTCCCACCTTTAGAAAACAGATAAAAACCCTTAAGACAAAGGACCAGTGCATGCTCTCCCTGGAGTATGTCCAAGCCTTCCCCACCTCTTTCCTTAGGCATGTATCTTTGCTTTCTCCTAAATTCTAGTCTCCCATGAGACTTGCAACCAGAGAAGCAACAAGCAGTGGCAGCTCTTCCTGGGCTAACCCCCTAAACCTGTCTCCAAGGGTCCTCCTTTTGCCTCTACAAGTTGTTTCCTGAGTCTGCACAGCCTAGCTGATTCACTTCTTCTGCCCCTAGGACTTTCTAAAGAGTCAAGGCAGCCTCAACTGGGCTCATTCCTATTATTATGACCTTGCCTCTTCTATCTTAAGCACGTTATTTGTTTCACTTAAATAAACATACTCTCAGTGGGCTGGAAGAGATTTATGGGGGGGGGGGGGTGTGGGTAAAAGAACCTGTGTAATACTTTCAACAATAAATATTTCAAAACAAAACAAAACATACTCTCAAAATCACCTGGTCTCCTCTCATGAAATCTTTCCAGCACTAAGTCAGGAATCTACACATTCTAAACAATGCCAGGGCAGACCCACCTCAGTCCTGGTCTGTTTCTGGTGACAGTCATGGAGTAGATACAATATAAGCAATAATACCGAGGAGAAAAAGCAACCTCATACGTGTGTCCCTGTCTGTCAGTGACTTTGTTTATCTGTGAAAGTCTGTGTGTGTCTCTGTGAGTATTTTTCTGTATATATGTCTGTGATCTCTTATTTGTGTATCTCTAATGCTACGAGTAGAGTAAGAGGCACTGAAGAGAGAAGGCCCTCTCATCTGCTGATTGTCACCATCCTCCCCATCTTCTGACCTACTATAACGTGGCCTGCTGCTTTAAATTTCTTTGCTCCAACCATTATAATAACTGGAAGCATCCTGGTTGTTAAAGGTAATGAACAGATTGTTTACTAGACAAGATAAACCTTGACCATAATCTCTTTACCACTACCTACTATTGTACCAGGCCAGCTTTACTGATATCCCCCGAAACACAGTGATGCCTTAGTTGTTCTTGTTCCACACTTACTTCCAGAGGACTGAACTATGTTTACCCTGGTGGTCCTAGAAGCAGGCTCAGACTATGCAAAAGGGAGCAGAGTAACCAGGTTGAAATTTCCTCTATCTTTTAAGCTTAATCCAATAATCAAGACACAAACTCCAAATCATACTGAATCAGTGTTCAATCACAGGATATCTTTGGATGAACTAGAATAAACTAAATAATTATTGACACAGAATTATATGCACTATTCCAAACTGTTAAGAGATTTATGGGATGCTTGTAGGATACTATCAATAGTAAAAATAGAGTCCAGAAGCCTTTTTCAGATAAAAGTACAGCCTTGTTAACAATAAAGCAGATTTGAAGAGGAGAGCTCACACACAAGGCTAAAATGAAGCTAACTACACATTCCTTTCTGAATTGAAGACACGGAGATGCAGAGGTGAGCAACTTGACTCAGGCCTTTTTAGGGTGAGAACTGAGAGAGCAAGAATGTGCCTGCAATCATTTGTGTCTGATCACAGGCAGGTCCAAGAGGAAGAGTGCAAATGAAAAAATTGAATGGAAAGGAGTAGACTCAAGGTGGTTTCAGTGCTGTCTTAGTCTGTTCAGACTGCTATCCCAGAATACCATAGAGTGGGTGGCCTATAAACAACAGAAATTTATTTCTCACAGTTTTGGAGTCTGGAAAGATGAAATCATGGCTGGGTTTATGGGAAAAAATGATCTCTTGAGCCAATGGTTGGAGTTAATATTTTAGTTGTTAATGTAGTTAATGTTGAAGTGATCCAAAAATTGGGAGAAATATTTGTGGCATTAAATGCTTTTATAAGTAAGGGTAGTCAGATCTCCTCCCTAGAATCACAAAGTCTCTCTAGGCATAAATCCAAGCATGCAGGGTTACTTATGCTATTGTGTTCTTGTGTTTAGTGAAGCTGGTCACCTTCAGTATACTTTCATCAAAAAAAAAAAATATTATATGGGGTAGGTAAGGGACTATGGCATTTTTCAGGGCATCTAGGAAACTGGTATATAGGCAACAATTTCAAAGTTCACCAAAACTTAAAAGCATTGCTCATCTTTGAAAAGAGGGTACTTCTAAAGAGCTGGTACTAAGAAAAGCTACTAATCATAAGACTAAGCAAATCAATTCAAGTGGACACTAAATTTGCTTTTAATTCTAAAAACAAAATGCATACATATTCATCTCCATTTTTCTCTATCATTTAATTCAAACAGAGATCTACAAAATAAGAATTTTAACTTGCACAACAAAGACAACTTAAAACTGTAATTTAAAAGAGAAAGTATGTGCATTTTAATTTAAAAAAAAACTTCGGCCCCTTATGTATAAATTACTCGAGATTTCTCAAAAATCAGCCCTAAGTTGTGTTTGTAAACTTTACTAAAATAAAGATTGAGATGAAGATTTTGCTTTAAAGTTTAAAATCCCTAAAATAGGCAAAAGATCAAAACTTGGACAAAAGATCAACACAAGGTATATAGAGTTTTCCATCATTTAATGGCATAATGCCTTTTTTATCCATGGGGGCCTAGGCACACCAAAAGACTTAAAAATCATTTTTTTAGGTTCCTCTCCCGGAACTTGAAAGTTTGATGGGGTGCAAAGAAATCAATTCTCGTTATTTTGAGGAAGGAAATGTAATCTTTGCACTATATATTGTCCTTCAGAATTGAGAAAAATAGAACCCAATTCTATTGTGTCTTAGTATGTGAGCACATCTAATAAACCTAAGAGTGTTGATCAAAGTCAATAACTCAATAATTTATAAGCCAGATGTACATAGCTGAAATAATTTGGAATATAGACAACATGAGCGTTCAGAGGCAATTCAGTAGGTTCAATATTGTACATCTGATCCCACTCCTAAATCCTTATGAAGTTGATTCAAGAAAGAACAGTTTAATATTTCTTATGTTTATAAATTTTATAGCTTTATAAAACTTTAGAATTGTTTAATTATTTAGTTCAATCTCCTAATTTTATAGAAAAGGACACTAAAACCCTCAAAAGTTAAAGATCTTACCTTAAGTTTCACAGCTGATAAACAGAACTAAAATCTATTCTGTCATTTAAAACCCAGCTCTCAACATCACCTGCTAGTTCCAGATTATTTAATACTATTAATACTATTAATACTATTAAATGGTCTAAATTATTTCTCAAATTATAGGATTACATAGTTTTCTACACTGCAAAGCATCATTTTGCATTATAAAAAATTCTGTGAAAGTGGAGGAAATTGGGCTATCCTATCTAATAATAGACAAACATGGTAATTGACCATACCTTCGCTACGCCTCCCATAGTCTAATCAGTGTGGTATGCAAATTAGCCACCAACAAAGATGGTGGCTAATTTGCATACTGCAGGCAGGGCGGGACAGCGCCATCTTGCCTGCCCTGCTGTCATCCGGGCCTGCTATCTGCAACCCGGGGCGGTGGGCGTCCGTGTGCGACCCGACCCGGGGTGGCCAGGCTGGGCAGCAGTGATCGGCCGGCCCACCCAGGCGTCCCGTGTGCAACCCGACCCGGGGCGGTGCCCCAACCCCCAGATCGGCCCTGCTGTGTGCGTGACCTGGGGAGGGGGGGCAGGCACCGAGGGATCAGGCCTGCCATCTGCCACCCGGGGAGTGGGCCTAAGCCAGAAGGTGATTATCTCCTGAGGGGTCCCAGACTGTGAGAGGGCACAAGTGGGGCTGAGGGACACCCCCCACGCCCCTCCCCCACCAGTGCACAAATTTTTGTGCACCAGGCCTCTAGTCTATACTAATAAAAGGATAATATGCTAATTAGACCAGGAGACCTTCTGGGAGACCTTCCGGACATCCTTCCAGACAAAGCCATGGTGGTGGGGCCAAGGCAGAGCTGGTTAGGTGTGATCAGGCTGGCGGGGGGGGGGGGGGGCAGTTAGGGGCGATCAAGCTGGTGGGGGGGAAGTTGGGGGTGTTCAGGCTGGCGGGCGTGGCAGTTGAGGGTGATCAGGCCCACAGTGGGGGCAGTTGGGGGTGATCAGACCAGTGGGCGGGGAGAAATTGGGGGTGAGCAGGCCATCGGGGGGTGGCAGTTGGGGGCAAACAGGCCAGCAGTGGGGGCAGTTGGGAGCATGCAGGCTGGCATGGGGGGGCAGTTGGGGGAGATCAGGCCAGCAGGGGTGGGCAGTTGGGGGCTATCAGGCCGGCAGGCAGAGTGGTTAGGAGCCAGCGGTCTCGGATTGCGAGAGGAATATCCAACTGCCTATGGCAGTGGTCGGCAAACTGCGGCCCCTTGAGTGTGGCTTTTCCACAAAATACCACTTGCGGGCACGCATGTACAGTGTGATTGAAACTTTGTGGCCACACTCAAGGGGCCAAAGAGCCACATGTGTCTCGCAAGCCACAGTTTTCTGACCACTGGCCTATGGGATTGGACCTAAACTGGCAGTTGGACATCCCCTAAGGGTTCCCAGATTGGAGAGGGGGCAGTCTGGGCTGAGGGACACACCCCTGGTCTATGCACGAATTTTGTGCACTGGGCCACTAGTAATCATATAATTGCATGATTTTGTTGTGAATTTTCTTTCTCTACTACTACACCCAACTTCTTTGCCAGATTTTCTTCTCATCCTTGGGAATGTGTGCCAATTTCGCATGACTAAATCTTATCACTAGAAACTGACACTGTGCTTTATATTATTTTTTCTCTGTGTGACTCAAGAGATTAACTCATATTTTAAAGAAAGCTGAAATGACACACAGCTTTAATGTCAATCTGCACCTCTTAATCTCAGGCATAGAAGAACAGAGGAACCCAGCTTCTACTAACACTAATGGGAACTTGTTGTTCTGGAAGGATTTGCCTGTTGTCATTCATTTATTCTTTTTTTTAGACATATTTTAATCAACAATATACTATTGCAATAGGGAAGAGAAGCCAGCATCAACCAAACTCAACTTGATTGCTATAGAGGTGATGGGGCATTTTAAAGAAAGAATGAAGAAGTTAGCAGAGGTGAGATGGGGGGCCTGAGCAGAGTCAGGGAATTGAAAGATTACAAAGGTTTGGTCAGTGTAAACCAAATGTATCTTTTAGCTGGCAATTATCTAAGTTAGGAGTCTGTCTTTTCACAGAGACTGGGAGAGGAAGCCCTATCCTTCCTGTTGATTATGTTTCAAAGGAATGACTTTCAGGTCCTTGAGAAAGACATTTTGGAGTTATAAGATATACAGATCCGTCTCAAAGGAACAGAAGAAGGATTCACAATGGTAAGCCCTTTTTAGTAAAGGCTTTAGGAAAGGGTGGTTAGGGGTCTATTGTCAGTGTTGGATAGAGCAAATAATAAATTATTTTGGCAGCCATCATTCATTTATTGTTGAAACTACATCTATGATACCCAGAAAGCTCATTTTTCTTCTTTTTTTAAATCCAGTAAATATGATGCCATCAAAAGCATCACTGAGTTCAAAAATATTATCTTATGGCTAACTTTCAAGCTTTATATGTTTGTCAAACTAAGAACTGAAGAAAACAGTATAAATTTTTGAAACAATATTGCATGCTTTCCTACAAAAGTGGTCTAATTATTCACTAAAACAAATTATTTGTGATTAATCTCCTTGTTTTGTTATTCGTGATTTTAAGCAACTTATGCAACCTCATCATGGAATGACAATGTCATAGTAACAACAACAAAAAGCTCACTGTGTAATATTTTTTTTCTTGTGCCCTAATTCCATAATTAAGATAGCTGGCATTGCCATCTATTTGGCATTTTTCTGAAACTAGTGATTATTTTTGTTCTTGTACTTATTTTATAAAGGTTACTGATAATTGAATTCCTTTGTGTTTATGTTTTTTAATGATCTGGATGCTCTGTTTTAATGCACCCGTTATTTGAGTTTGATTGTCATCCGCTTTCATTCAGTCCATTTTAAAAATCATGATGTTCTTTCATCAAATAAAAACACAATGTGATTAGAATATATTTTGAAATATTACATTTCAATTGACTAATATAAAGATGAGATCGTCACTCCAAATTTAAAGGTATTGGCTTATAGTTCCACTTGAAAATTAACAAAAAATAATTAAGTACCTTCACTCATTAATTAAATAAACATGTATTGCTCACCTATTATATGACAAGCACAGTGCTCCTCCCTGAAACTATAAAAACAAATTAGAGCCCTGGCCAGGCAACTCAGCTGGTTGGAGTGCTGTTCCACAAACCACAACGGTTGCAGGTTCGATTCCCAGTAGAGGCATGTAGAGGAGGCAACAGATCGCTCACACTGATGTTTCACTCTCTCACTCACTTGTTTTCTCTCACTCTCTCTTCTTTCCTCTTTCTCTAAAAATCAACATATACTATGGTGATGATTTTTAAAAAATAGATGGTAATTAATAGGGATTGGGGGAGGATGGGGGTTAGTGTTCAGTGGATACAGTTTCAGCTGGAAAATAAAAGAGTTCTGGAGATGCATGGTAGCCATGATTGCACAACAATGTGAATGTACATAATACCATAGAACTAAACACTTGAAATGGCTAATAGGCTAAATTTTATGTTATCTATATTTCACCACAATAAAAAACAAAAATAAAACAAGTTAGACAAGGTCCTCAAAGGTTTTACAGCCTAGTGGGAGAAACTGAGAAGTAAACAGATTATTACTGACTATAATAAAGTATGAAAAGCTCTATGATAAAAATATCCTTTGATGTAGGGTGAACACAAATAAAGGGCATCAAGACCAAGTAGGGAAGGGCAAGATATAAAGGAGGGTGCTACTTCATAGCAACCACTGGAGGAAAGAAGAGAAATGAGTTTGACAAACATGAAGTAGACAACTACAGGCAGAGCTCTAGCTTGGAAGCACCCTAATCTAAGAAGGGGAGCACAAGAGTCCATCCTGCTGCCAAAGGCTGGTGGATATGTACAATGCTCTCCTGGGAATCACTCCAATGGCTCTCCAAGTCTCTCTTTGTCTCCTTTATTAATTCCCATTAACATTTAAATATGTTCTAGTATACCCATCTTTAAAAGATATACACAAATATGTTCCTTGACTCCTACACTCTTGTGGTATCCCCAATCTACTTCTGCAGGAAAGTATATATGCCAAGAGACATGTGTACGGTGAAAGGTGAGAGGTCCCACCTGAGATTCTAGCTAATTTATATTCTTCAACAAAGTTTTCCAGAAGTTGAGGATGAGGTTTGGTGTTTAGGTGATTTATCAAGATTAATATATTTGGCCCTAACCGGTTTGGCTCAGTGGATAGAGCGTCGGCCTGTGGACTGAAGGGTCCCGGGTTCGATTCTGGTCAAGGGCATGTACCTTGGTTGCGGGCACATCCCCAGTAGGGAGTGTGCAGGAGGCAGCTGGTCGATGTTTCTCTCCCATCGATGTTTCTAACTCTCTATCCCTCTCCCTTCCTCTCTGTAAAAAAAAAAAGAAAAAGAAAAAGAAAAAAAAGATTAATATATTTGGCCCTGCCTATCTCTTTCACATACTTCTCTCTCTCCCTCTCTCTCTCTCTCTCTCTCTCTCTCTCTCTCTCTCTCTCTCTCTCTCTCCCCCTCTCTTTAAAAATCAATAATCATGTCTTTAAGTGACAATTAAAAAAAGGAAAGATTAATACATTTGGTTTTACATTTTTCTAGTCATCATTACATGTCCACATAATTTTCAGGTCTCCCAAACAAAAACAAGTTGAATGATAAACTGAACTCCCAAAAATAAAACATACTTGAGGTCTGTCACATGATAAACTATGAACTCCCCAAAAGAAAACATACTTGAGGTCTGTCACATGACAAAAGGAAAGAGCCAGACTGAAGGAGGCCTTTTGAAGAGAACATGGATATTACTGATTAGGTTTGTTCCCTCTAGGTCTTATTTTAAACACTCATACCTGAAATGCCAGTAATGGGAACTACAGCAAAAGAAGGGCAAAACCTGAATGAGTTTTAGCACAACCTCTGTAGTGAAATAGTATCCTCAGTTTTAGCCATTGTCAGCCTAAATGGAGATATTGGCTATTAGCAACAGTAATATAACTTTAGCCATCATGAGATTTTAGCAGCATTGGCTGCAGAAGCCGCTTCATGCTAAGGCTTCATTGGACACAAAGACCATTGGTGCAAACATCAGTAACCTCAGATTATGTTTATGGCATCAATGCCAGACCAGATGGCACCTAGAGGCTCATGAGCTGCCTAGCTCGTGCTTTCGGTACCAACAAGACAGTACATATCACTCAGTGAGCCAATGACGAAGAGGAGGAAAGGTCAGTGTCATGAGGTTACAAGCACAGGCATATATTGGATTATCAGCGGAGCACACATTGACCACTTTCTAAGGATCATTAGAACAATTTGAGAAAATTTCTCAGTAAGTTATTCAATAAATCAGGTGAATGTTTGAAGCAAGGGAACTACTATTTTGTGATTAATCCTATTTTTCTTTTTTTTAATTCTTGACTAATGTAATAGATTATTGATAAAGTATATTTGAGGATAGTAAGTATATTTGAGGATACTTTAAGATTGTCTCGAAGTTAAAAATAAATATAGCTTCCATAATTGTTATGGTTCAAGAAGATCACGAGGAATATTTTATAATAATCACCTAAGTTTAAAGAGTAATTATGGTTAAATATTAACACCACTTAAAAATAACATATGCCTTATTAAGGACTGAATTTTTATTTTATTAAACAATGTCATCTCAATAAATTCAATAAAATTTTTTAAAAGAATTGAAGCTTTAAAATCTGGTCTCCTTGTAAGATCAACCATTATTCACATGATTTTTTACAAGGTTCACTGAGCCCCTAAAATTGTAACTATTTTTCATTCATGCCTAGGCTAGAAACAACTGTACATTTGTACCGAAATATGAAATTGCATGAAAAGCCACCCATGTTTTTCTTTATATCAATCACTTTTCTGATATAACATTCTTAATATCAGTGCCCTGAAGCATTTTAAATATTCATGTGGACATATTAAGGTGCTTTCAAGCTTTAAGATAAGTAGATTATCTATGTAACCTAAAGGAATTATTCCAATTCTACAAAGAAAAACAAACCACTGAAAAAAATCATAAATCTTTCCTTCATAACATTTCCTAGATCTACAGCACATAGACTTTTTACTATTCTTATGAGAATAACATAATAGTAACATAATTCTCTATGCTGATACACTACTTTCCTAATAATTGTCAACTCATTCATCTTTTTGACAGCCAGGAGTAAGAAGTAGAGAAACAACATTATTTCTGTTTCATATTGAGGAAACTGAGGCAAAGAGCCCATGAAAAATTTGCCCAAGGTCAGAGTTAATCTACAACTAAGTCAAATGAAGAAAAGATAGAAAAATAAAGAAACATGGGGAACATTATTCAGTGTTCCTTATAATTAGTCATGGGTTGTTTCACCATAGAGAATAGAAGAAACAAATGAGGTTTGTATAGTAGCTAAAAATACGTTTGAATTGAAGCCCACAACTTGTCACAGTTATGCAGATAAAACAGACTACACTGCAGTAACAAAGAAATACTAAAATCTTAGTGGCTCAACACAGCAAACTTCATTTTTCTTTTATTTCCAGTGAAAGTTAGGTTGCTCTCCTCAATTACTCTCCTTCAAGTTATGACGCAGGACTCTGGGCCCCTGAAATTATGTAGCTAAAACATCTGGAACACACGGTCATCAGGAGGGAAAAGAAGACTGGTGGATAGGATCAGATGGGGTATTTTAAGTACAAGTCTTGAAATGAGCTTAAATCAATTCTGACTATATCTCATTAACCAGAAGTTAATCCATGCTCCCAATCTAAGAAGACTGGAAAATATAGTCTTATGTGCCCAGGAAGAGAAAAATGAAACAGGATCTGTAAGAATCATTACATTGGCTTTGTCACAGGCTAGCAGGTGGTTAAGCAAGAGGTTGATGGAACATGTTCTAAAAAGCATTGATTAAGTTTTAGGAGAACCTGAGT
The DNA here is from genome assembly GCF_014108235.1 of Myotis myotis. Taxonomy (NCBI): domain Eukaryota; kingdom Metazoa; phylum Chordata; class Mammalia; order Chiroptera; family Vespertilionidae; genus Myotis; species Myotis myotis. Next base: position 147,668,979 of record NW_023416324.1, on the reverse strand, counting down.
CTTATCCCACCTTCTGATGATAGCTCTAATTTTATTTTGGGCAAATGCCATATGCTATGCTATAGCCTTTAAAGCCTTATCTTATTATTTTCTAAGTCCAACTATTTTTGAAATTCTAACCTGGGGATATGTTTATTGATGATGATGATAGATAGATTATATATATATATATATATATATATATATATAGAGAGAGAGAGAGAGAGAGAGAGAGAGAGAGAGAGAGAGAGAGAGAGAGAAACACCAATATGGGAGAGAAACATGGATCCATTGCCTCTTTATAGGTGCCTAGACTGGGGATCTTGAACTGGAAACCTAGATATGTGGCCTGCCCAGAAATCAAACCTACAACTTTTTGGTGAATGGGTCCATGCTCCAACCAATTGAGCCACCCAGCCAGAGCCCTAAGTCCAACTTTTAACATTCTATGATGCTGAGGAAAGACAATTCAACATTCTCTCATTACCTATAGGAAGGAATAGAGTAAATTAGCATTAAATAGTGATTAGAAGAAGTGGAAACATAGAAGGAACACTTTTTATGTCTCAGAAATGGTCCAAGTAAGAATAGCAAAGATTGGTGTGGGAAACTGTTTATTGCCTTCACTATCTGATACGCATAGACAGAGAACTCCCCGAAACCCCCCAAAGGCTGGGTGCCTTTGAAGCCCTAGCAAAGCTCCTACTCCCCCATTTATTATTATGTAAATCCTTGCCGATGAGCTAGTCTGCTTGTTACTAGGGGGTCACCTGCCTACGGGCTATGCTATGGGTGCATCCCAGATCAATAAAAGCTTGGTGAGGCCTGAGCACAGAGGAAGTCCTTCAGGACTTGCCACCTGGTCCCCCAATATTGCAAAATTATCTCGTGTCTTTTTCTCTCATTTGTTGTGTGGCTCCTCTTTCAGATACCGAACCCTACTCCACGCAGAACATGGATGGAGTCTTACTCAACAATTGGATCTCATTAAAAGAAGAAAAATGGTAGAAGGTTAGTGAAGGTCCTTATTGATAATCATAATTTTTCCATCTTTATTGCTGTAAATCATGGCTTACTCTTCCTTTTTATTCAAATAAATCTCCATTAAGCACTTACAATGTGAAAGACTTAGATGCTGTCAGCCTAAAACCAAAAGAAAATTAAGGATGATTTTCAAGGTTCCTGATTTCTTTATGACATGTAAGTTGTATTACTCAGAGTTCTCCAGAGAAACAGAAACAACAGGAGAAATATATATATATTCCTAATATATATATGTATTAGGAATTGAATTATGGGAACCAGGCCATCTGCAGGTTGGAGAACTAGGAAGCAGGTGGTGTAATTCAATCTGAGTCTGAAGGCCTAAGAACCAGAGGAGCTCACTGTGTAAATCCTAGTCCGAGTCCAAAGGTCTGAGAACCAGGGAGACCGGTGTCTATGGGCAGGAGAAGATTAATGTCCCAGCTCTAGCAAAGAGAGTAAATCCACCCTCCCTCTGTGTTTTTTGTTTGTTTGTCTTGTATTTTTTGTTTCGCTTTTTCTATTGAGGCCCTCAGTGCAGTAGATGATGCCCACCTGCATTGGTGAGGGTGATCTTTAGTCTAATGATTCAAATGCTAATCTCTTCCAGAAACAGCCTCACAGACACCCAGAAATACTAGTTTACCAGCTACCTGGGCAGCCTCTAGCCATTCAAGTGGACACATAAAATTGAGGGAAAGAAATATAGAACTTATCATAACAAAGAAAGAAAAAACTGAAATCCTTGAAGATTCACTTTGTCCTTAGAGATTTACTTTGGGGAAAATAACATCAGTTTTACAAAAATTTCTTGTGACACCTCCTACTGAGACTTTTGTAAAATGAATAGTTTGTTTCATAACTACCCATACATCAAAAACCTCTTGTATTAGAAAATTGCACTTTCAAAACTACTATTTTTAGTTCTAAAACACATGTTTGTTGGCAACATAGTGTTGTCCATGAACCATCAGGCTATTCTCCTGTGTAAATTGGTATATAGTTTTCCCTTAATAACGTTTTTTCTTTTTCCCTTGGAAATGCTGTGATGGAAGTAGATATCTGGCAGATGGGGATCACCTAGGAACACCTAGCCTTAGAAAATCAGTTTAATATTCACATTTCCCCTACTCAGATTTACCAAAGACAAGGTGAGAAAGGTGATTTGTTTATGGAAGAAGAAAAAGTGCCCTCCAATGCTTTTTAATAGAAATTAAATAGGCCCCACAAATAAGGGTTTTAGGTTATTAATGAAGTTAATTTATTCTTTGTGCCAGTAGCCAAGCAATGAGAAATAATTACATCAAAGCCTTTCTCTGACCTCAAAGTTACAATTGACTTCACTCAACTCACAGACTGTTTGAAGTGCCAAAACGATCCCCATCACCTCTGATATAGAGCAGGTTTGAGTTTCAGAAATGCTGCATTCTTAATTAACTTTAATCAAATCAGTCAAACCTTCATCAGCATTCAGCTGCTATAATCTTCTATCTAGAGAGTATTGTCTTTCTCTTCCAATGAAAAACATATATTACTTTGCTATATAGAAATACCTTTGCTCTTACTAAGTACCTGCAGGAAAACATTTCTTATTAAAACAATTAACTGTGTGTGCTTAGAAGTTTTACTTTCTTAAAGATACTATAAATCCAAAATTTTTATAGCTCTGGATTTCTATAAACTTTCTGCCTTATAATTTTAAACTGAGCTATGAAACAATACTTCTAGATATAGTCCATTACAAATCTAATCTCTTACTCAAGTGTTCCTAAACCTTAAAAGTTTTAAACAATTATTTTCTGAGTCACTTATAGTTTGAAGAATCTTATAGATTCTTATAAAAATGAGAGAAACATGAAAATTGACCATACCTCCACTACAATCACAAGCCACACTCACAAGCCAATCAGTAGCGAGTATGCAAATAAACCCAACCAAGATGGTGGCGGCCATGGAGCTTGAGTGAACAGGAGGCTCGGGTTGTCCCTGGCGATGGAGGAAGACAAGCTTCCCGCCTGCCCTGGCTGGCTGTGGGCTCCGCTCAAGGCTACAAAGTTTCAATTATAGAAGATAAATAAATCCCAAATACCTGCTTCCAGCCACTGTGGCCTCTGCTCAAGGAGGGTCTGGTAGCCTGGGTTGCCTGGGGCTGTGGCCAGCCTGAAAACGGCCCTCAGCCCCTCACCCAGGCTGGCCACACCCCCATGGGGTGAGGGTCCCTGCTGGGGGGCTTGGCCAACCTGCAAGCAGCCATCAACCACTCACCCAGGCTGGCCAGGCACCCCAGTGGGAACCCCCACCCTGAAGGGGGTGTGGCCAGCCAGAAAACAGCCATCAGCCCCTTGCCCAGGATGGCCAGACACCCCAGTGGGGACCCCCACCCTGAAGGGGGTGTGGCCAGCCTGAAAACAGCCCTCAGCCCCTCACCCAGGCTGGCCATGCCCCCCCAGCTGGGACCCTCACCCCATGGAGGTGTGGCCGGCCTGCAAACCACCACAGGTCCATCGCCCAAGCCACCCCACGCCCCAAGGGAACTTCCACCCTGATCCGGGACACCCTTCAAGGCAAACCAGCCAGCCCCCACCAGTGCACCAGGCTTCTATCTATACTAATAAAAGGGTAATATACTAATTAGACTGGGAGACTTTCCAGGAGACCTTTTGGACATTCTTCTAGACAAAGCAATGGTGGCGGGGCCAAGGTAGAGTCGGTTAGAGGCCAAGAGGGGAGGGCAGTTGTGGGTGATCAGGCTGGTGGGGGGTGGGACCGTTGGGGGTAAGCAGACCAGCAGGGGGGACCAGCTGGGGGCAAGCAGACCAGTGGGGATGGAGGGTGGGGGTGAGCAGGCCAGCAGGGAGGGCAGTTGGGGTGATCAGGCTGGCAGGGGGGCATTTGGGGGTAAGCAGGCCAGTGGCGGGGGGCTGTTGGGGGTGAGCAGGCTGGCAGGCAGAGTGGTTAGGGGCAATCAGGCAGGCAGGCAGGCAGGTGAGCGGTTAGGAGCCAGCAGTCCCGGATTGCGAGAGGAATGTCTGACTGCCAGTTTAGGCCCAATCCCTGTAAACTGGCAGTAGGACATCCTTCGAGGGGTCCCAGATTGGAGAGGGTGCAGGCCGGGCTGAGGAACAGCATCTCCCTTATGCATAAATTTCATGCACTGGGCCACTAGTATATGTATATTAAAATATATAGCCACAAAGGAATTATTTCTTATTTGTAAAGCTTTTGTGTCAATAAGGCACTTTGCTCTAAACTAAATGGTTCAAAATGGTTCTCACCCACTGGTTCTCAACCTGGCCTATACAACATGGATGAACCTGGAGGGCTTTATGCTGACTGAAATAAGTCAGACAGAAAAAGACACATACTGGTTGGTATCACTTATACTAGTATGTGGAATCTAAAAAAAAAAAAGTTGGGCTCATAGAAACAGAGAGTAGGATGGTGTTTGCCAGGGGCTGGATATGGGGGAAATAGGAAAGATTGGTAAAAAAAATAAATAAAATAAAATAAAATAAAATAAAATAAAATAAAATAAAATAAAATAAAATAATAAAATAAAATAAAATAAAATAAATACAAACTTTCAGTTAAAAGATGGATAAATTCTGAGTCTCTAATGTATAGTATGGTGATTATAATTGACTAGTAGCCCGATGCACAAAAATTTGTGCACTCGGGAGTGAGGGTGAGGAGTGGGGCCAGACCCCTCAGCCCGACCTGCACCCTCTGTCATGTTCCGGGACGCCGGCCACTCCTGGCCTAGGCACAGGCCTACTGGCTTGGGCAGCCTGGCTCCCGAGGCCCCAGTTTATCAAGAGAACAAAGTCGGCATTAGTTACAGCCCTCACAGAACCCAGTACACTGCATCTGTGCATATAACTGCCTCGTTCATGTGCCTGCTTTGCCCTACTGAATTACTAACATCTTGAGGACATAGCTCTGTCTTATCCTGCTTCAACTTCAGTGCCTGGCCTGGTGCCATGGACCTGAGAGGGTTTGCTGAGTGAGTGAATAATGAGTGAGTGAATGAGTGAATGAATGAGGAGTAAGTGAATGAGCAAGCAGCTACCAGCGGGGATAGTTCGCACTCTGCTCTGAGCTGCCTGACGCCAACCCCAGGAAGTTCCCGCCCTGCTCCCAGTGGCCCCACTCCCCTCTCCCAGCTGCATAGTTCGTGCAGGGCAAAGGCTGCCCAGGTGTGAGTTTTGGCAAATCAGTGCATCAGCACCTGCCAGCCTGGGATCCCAGCGAAGGGACATTTGTGGGCTTGGCCAGTGACAGATCGGTGCATTAGCACCAGTCAGCCGGGGATCCCCCTGGAGGGCTGTTTGTGGGCATGGCCTGTGGCTGATCGCTGGGGTTCCACACCAGCCCTGAGTCTGTGCCCATACGGGCTGCCTGCCAGCCAGGTCATAAATAGCAGGCCTGGATGGCAGCGGGGCAGGCGGGATGGCGCTGTTCCGCCCTGCCTGCAGTATGCAAATTAGCCACCATCTTTGTTGGCAGTTAACCACCATCTTGGCTGGTGATTAATTTGCATATCTCGCTGATTAGCCAGTGGGAAGGGTAGGGAAGTTACAGTTAATTACCATGTTTCTCTATTATTAGATAGGATAATACTGTATTGTATCATTGAAATTTGTTAAAAGAGTGGACCTTAAGCATTCTCATCAAAAAATGAGTAACTATGTGAGGTGAGGGATTAATAGTTAATTTGATTATGTGTGAAAACTTTCATGTTTAAATATGTCAAATCACCACATTGTACATTTTTAATATATTATAAATCTATTATTCAGTTATTCAATAAAGCTGGGGGGAAATTATTTTTTAAAATTCAGATGCCCAGACCACACCTAAGACCAAATAATTCAGAATCTCTTTGGGTACTCCTAAGGTGTCAGTGTTTTTTAAAGCTCCCAAGGAAGCTTTAAAGGTCCCTACAAAGTTGAGAACCACTGCTCTGACATATGATCATATTAAGTTGATATATTTGTTATTTAACAATACAAGCTTTTGAAGAAAATATTTAATTCCCATACATGCCATTATGAGCCTAATCTTTAGCAATTTCCCATAATTAACAATATCTTATCCATGAACTGTTTATAGAAAGCTTATTTATAGTATCAATTCCATTTTTAGTGGGCTAAATGTCATTCTGATTTCCTTTTATTAAATAATAGCATCTATTTAATTAGCATACAAGGCTAAAATCATCACAGGTTTTAGTCTTTTTGACTGTTATATTTGCCTCTCAGGGTACCAAGGAGGATAACTATCAGATTTCAGAAAATCTTTTTGCTTCCCTCCCTTTCTTTATTCCCCAAGGCACTGTGTGTGAGCCCTTATAATTTACTTTTGCACTAACAAGGGTAAAGTGCCTAAGCTGCACATTCCATCACACCCACTGCAAATTTAACAACGGGATTTACAAGGTGCCTGTGTGCCAGAATGTCTCTAATGCCCAAGCTCATTCATCCCAAGCCTTAAATTGGCTCTCTTTCCAACCTGTTTTAATCTGTACATATCCAACCATACACAGTGTACAAATGGTTCAAAGAAATGCACATAATAATGTGGCAGAACATGCACTTTCTGCCAAGAATACCATTGTTAACTATGAATGAAAAGACGATTGAAAAGATGTGAATATGGAACATTTTTATGCCTACCAAACTTGGGAGCAAAGAAATATCCAAAAAGTAAAATTCAAATCCCTCTAGAAGCCTCAAAGACCTTCTAATAATAGAAGGACACCTACAAATAATATATAGTAATAAATCCAGTTTACAGATTAATAAGCAAAGGTTGTAAGGGTTACAATAGAAAACATAAAATGAGTTGAATTATCACTTAGATACATAAGGGTCTTTACCCATGAATTGAGCTTGTCCTTTTGCTTGTTGGCATCTACTCATTTGATACTCCCTATTTAAAAATAGTTTGATAAGCAAAAGAATACGGATTCAGCTTCTCACCGAAGGCCCAAGAGGGCTAAGTGCTTAGTTTTACACCTAAGAACAAAAAGCCAGTACATTACAAAGAAGCAATTCATTTTATTTTTCCAACCCTTCAGCAGCCTTCTCTGTTTGAGTCTTTGGAAGTCATTCTAGGAGTTAACAACTGATGTAACATGGGTTTAGAATAGTCAGATTAGACCCCAGGAACTGCTTCTTGCTGGCTCCCTGCCATGCCAAGGTCTAACTCTTTAACTTTTACTTATTGAGGTTATCTTATGGATTTGGGGTCCCTTAAGGACCCAGCAAGGAGCTCTGTGGAAAGGATATATTCAGAAGGCTTGGGCCAGCAGATATATACCATTTGGAGAGAGAAATTTCAATATCTCGACAACTGGCCTGGCTATCCTCAGTATTATGCCTGGCTCTAATACACGGCAACCTATAATTCTAGCATTTATATTACTGATCAGAAATTTTTGACATGATGTTTTTGTCTTGATTATTACATATTTTCCCTGTCTCTTATTAAAATAAGATATTTTGACAAAAAAAATAATTCAGAACAGAGATGAGGGGTAGGGGGAAGGACTGAGAGTGAATGAAAGAGATGAGAGAGAGAGAGAGAGAGAGAGAGAGAGAGAGAGAGAGAGAGAGAGAGAGAGAGAGACTGATATATTTAGACAATGATTGCCTAAACAACCCCCCCATCTTCCCTAATATTCCAGGCTTGCAAAGGACTTGCAGTCATAGGTTTCTGCCACTCATAATCAGTCTCTCAATTTATCAAATTTACCTTGCACAGTAGTCGGCAGAATACAAATGCAAAGATACAAGAATAATGATATTTGAACACATCCTCACCTAGATAGTAATGGCTGTTGGCTGGAGCAGGTGCTAAGATGCAATAAAATTCATGTTAAGCAGCATTCTTATTCTGTCATCTATCAGATGAACTAAGATATCTCTTGGAGGCATGTGGCAAACTGTCAGTCAATTCTATTTAGCTCTTCAATGATCAGAAAACAAAAGATGTTTCTATCACAAAAATAAACTCATCCTGGGCCAATTCTACTAGATAGCATGAGGTTAACTCAACTTCCCATCATTCACTGATTGAATGGTGGGAAGTTTGATTCCCACAGCTATCTGATTGTGATTTCTGCATCTTTTATGCTATTAACCTTTATTCAATCCAATTGCAAAATGTTTTTTTTTATTTGGTCTGAGACTGAATTTAATACCTGTTGCCAGATTGGCAGTCTGAAAGATTGAACCATGTAGCACTGTCCAGTGCTATCCTTAGCAGCATTCAGATAGGCAATGGCCAAGATGGCATCTTACAGAGACTACAGGAAGCTCCCCATGTCCCTTAAACCAGCGGTGGGGAACATCCAGCCCTCTGGCCCTCAAAATCATTTGGTCTGGCCCTGCCCAGGCATTAGGGGTGAATTAATTAAATGTTCAACCATATATAGCAGAATAACTTTTAAGTTGATAATTTTGTATGGCCCAAGAATTATGTTATAAATATCCAAATGGCCCTTAGCAAAACAAAGATTCCCCACCTCTGCCTTAAACTGTGACTACTTTCTAAGCTGGGACCCACACCAATGAGATGTCATACCTTTTAACTTAAGGTTTCATCTCCTTTAAAAATGTTTACCCTGTTCAGATGAGTGATTAAACTTTTTCAGTCATTTAAACCATAATGAAAGCGGGTTTGTCAGATCCTTTTCTGAAAGAAGTTTCTATAAGTAAAGGAATGAGAAATACATGAAGCTTTTTATGACTTGAAAGATAAGCCATAAAATGCCTGAGGGAGAAGAAGATGAAGAGAGACAGATGGATGAGCAAAAACATACTGTTGTCTGACTCATGTGTTTTGCCTATATGGCCTTGTGCCCAGCTTTGATTAAAGGAGAACATCTCCTTCCCTCAAGGCTAAATCAACTTCTCCTTAGTCCTCTTTCCCAAAGAACCTCGTTAAACAGGACATTATTTCACACTGTGACAGAGGAGACTATTTGCTTCCTATGTGCCTTCTCTATATGTGTTCTTCCCTTTTTGCCTAGTAAATAGCATAATTTTTAGCAAGACTCATTGATCCTCAGAATAAAATAAATTTTCCAGAATTCCTTAGAGCTATTTCTTACATGACTAACTCTGCCCTCTAAAATGTATTAGGATATCCAGAAAGGCTGCATAAAGGAAGTTGATACAATAAGGTCAGGGCCCTTTTGTTATCTCCTACTTCATCCTATAATCAGCCTGATATTAATGGCTAGAGTGTTAGTGACCAGCTTGCAATCAATCATTAAATTCATTCTTTATATGATCTTAACTCCTTGACCCCTTTCTCAAGTCACCTTATTGTCTTATAATCTTGAGAAATCCCCTTCTTCACTGGATCTGTGGTGGAACTGCACCCACACAACTAAATTGAAGTACAGAAAAGACAAAACCATAATGAAAGTTCTCATATAATTTCATGATTACTAATTCTACCTTTAATTGTTCATTTTTAAATTATGGGAAAATACACATAACATAAAATTTACCATATTAACCATCTTTGAGTGTAAACTTATTTAGCATTAAGTACATTCAGATTGTTGCACAATCATCACCACCATCTCCAGAACTTTCTACAACTTGCAGAACTGAAACCCTCTACTGATTAAGTAATAACTCCCCATTCTTCCCTCTCCCCAGCCTCAGGAAACTACGGTTCTACCTTTTGTCTTTGTTGTTACAAGTGGAAATTATATTTAACATCCTAAAGTCATAAAATTTTAATTTTAATTTATACCAGCTTAACTTTAATAACATACAAAACCTCCTCTCTTTTACAGCTCAACCCCTATCCCCTTTCAGTTATTGCTGTTACTCACTAAATTTCCCAATTGTGTACCTAAATAGATAGAATAATTATAATTGTTTTTACTCGTTAGTTTCTTAAATGATGTAGAAAAAGTGTAGTTACAAACCAAAATTACAATAGGCACTATCTTATATAATTGTCCATGTAAGTACATTTACCAAAAATCTTTATTCTTTCATATACTTTAAATTACTGTCTACTGTTCTTCATTTCAAACTGAAGGTCTTCCTTTAGTATGTCCTGCAGGTCAGGTCCAGTGATAATGAATTCCCTAAGCTTTTGTTTATCCTGGGCTGTCTTATTACATCCCTATTTTTGAAGGACAGTATTGCCAGATATAGGATTTTTTTTATTAATAGTTTTTATCTTTCTGCAATTTAAATATATCAATGCCCTGTCATCTAATCCCTAAGGTTTCTGTTGAGAATCTGTTGGGGATTTCCTTATATGTGAGAAAAATCACTTCTCTCTTGTTGCTTTCAAGATTCTCTCTTTGGTTTTGACTTTAAATAGTTTGATTATAATGTACTTCAGTGCAGGTTTCTTTGAATCTATCCTGCTTAGAGTTTGTGGAGTTTCTTGGATGTTTATGTTCAAGTTTTTTATTAAATTTTAAAAGTTTGGATATTATTTCTTCAAATAATCTCTTTTCCCCTTTCTCTCTCTCCTTCTGAGACAAATGCTGTGTGTATATTTATCTACTTGATGGTATCTCAAAGATCCTTTAGGGTTTGTTCAGTTTTCTGCAACCTTTCTTTCTCTCTGTACCTCAGGCATGATCATTTCAATTGTCCATCCTATTATAACATTCACTGATGCTTCTGGCTGCTCAAATCTACATTGGAATTCCTCTACTGAAGTTTTCATTTCAGTTATTATAATTTTAAACTCCAGAATTTTAGTTACTTTTTTTCCTCTCATTAATTACATTCCCATTTTGTTCATACATTGTTTTCTTGACTTTGTCCACATCTTGTTTTAGCTTTTGAGCATTCTTAATCCAGTTTAAAATATCTGCCTAGTAAGTCTGCCATCTGCTCTTTTTCATGGATAGTTTCAATTTATTTCTATTCTTTAATGGTTCCTACCTTCCTATTTCTTGGTATGCCTTGTGATATTTTTTGTTGGAAACTAGACATCATTTAAATCTTATAATGTGGTAACTTTGAAGATCAGATTCTCTCTTCTCTGGGATTTACAGGGTTTTTGTTTTTTTGTTTTGTTTTGTTTGTTTTATTGCTGTATAGAATCCCTGTGCCAGTGATTAGCCCAAGATATAGATTTAGAATATTCTCATGTCTTTTCTGAGTTTGCACTTTTCCCGAACATACACAGTGACTTTATAAATTACCCTAAATATGTGATTACTTTCAAACATTAGAGTCCTTAAATGAATGACTCCCAAAAAGGTAAAAAGAGAGAAATGAAGGGGGAAATCTCTTAATCTCATGAAAGTCACTTCATCTCTCAGGGCAGGTACTTATAACAATGGGAATTAAGTGTGCTTCAATATATTCCTCTGTGTCTGCACCTCTGCAATCAGAAGCAGCAAGAAGCAGTCAGAGCACAAATCTCTGATATCTTGATATACAAGTTCTTTTTTAAAATATATTTTATTGATTTCAGAGAGGAAGGAGGAGGGAGAGAGAGATAGAAACATCAAGGATGAGAGAGAATCATTGACCGGCTGCCTCCTGCAAACCCCCCATTGGGGATTAAGCCCACAACCTGGGCAGATGCCCTTGACCTGAATCTAACCTGGGACCTTTCAGTTCTCAGGCTGACACTCTATCCATTGAGCCAAACCGGCTAGGGCCATATACAAGTTCTTTGTCATCCACACCAGTTTCTGTAAGAAGCATGCAAGCTGTTCCAGCAATGTGTGTCCAACTGCCTGCCAAGGGGCTAGTGATGAGAGCTAAAACTAACGGAAACCCAAACCACAGATTCAAAAGAATATAGCACCCCTATGTTCATTGTAGCATTGTTTACAATAGCCAAGCTTTGGAAACAAACCAAATGCCCATCAATAGAGGAGTGGGTAAAACAGTGTGAAATCTAATCATTTTCAACAACATGGATGGACTTAGAGGATGTTATGCTGAGTGAAATAAGTCAGTCAGAGAAAGACAAATACCATATGATTTCACTTATATATAGAATCTAAAGAATAAATTAAATGAAGAAACAAAATTGAAACAGTTTCATACACACAGAGAACAGACTGCTGTTTGCCAGAGGGAAATAAAGGTGGGGGGCGTTGGGAGACTGGGTGAAAAAAGTAAAGGGCTTAAGAATTATAAAGTGGTAGTTATAAAATAGTCACAGGGATGTGAAGAAAGCATAGGGAATATTTGTCAATAATATTGCAATAACTGTGTATGGTGCCAGACTCGGACAGTGCAATTATTATCTATGTGGGGAGGCAAATTTCCAGTGTTTCCTATTTTGCCACCTTCCTTCCAACTCCTACATGACTACTAACACTTAAATTGACCTGCAAGTTATATATTTCTTCAGTTAAAGTATTCTTCCACTCATTTGTAAACTATGTTATATCTTCTGTCTTCTCAAGCCTATAGTAGCCAAAATATCAGGGTGAACACTTTGTAAAGTATATAATTATCTAATCAATATGCTGTACACCTAAAATTAACAAAAAATATTGAATGTAAACTGTAATTTAAAAATAAAATTAAATACTTTTTCAAAAAAGAAGAGAACCCTTCCCTTGACTGCATATTCTTCACATTTGCCCATATTTTACATTTGTTTCATAGAAAAACTCTTTACCAATCTCCAATATCACTGTATATGATTTTATTGTCCTATTCTCCCATGAACCCTCTCTCATTAGAATTTAACTCCTTCTACTCCATGGAAACTACTCTTATTACCAGGAGGTGCCTGAGCCTGATCCAATGCCCAATTCTCCACCATTTTTTCTAATTTACCAGCCAGCTGCATTTAACACATTGATCCAATTCTCCCCCTTGAGATACTCTTCTCTCTCTCTCTCTCTCTCTCTCTCTCTCTCTCTCTCTCTCTCTCTCTCTCCCTCCCTCCCTCCCTCCCTCTCCCTCCTCCTCCTCACCCTTCTTTTTCTTCTTCTTTTACTTCTCCTCCTCCTCTTCCTCCTCCTCTTCCTCCTCCTCCTCCTCCTTTTTCCTCCTCTTTCTTCTTCTCTTTCGTTTCCCCTCTCTGATTTCCTTTGTGTCTTCCTCCTTATTTTCCCTTCCTCTGAATTTTTGACCAAGGTTCAGTCTTCCATCTGTTATTTCTAAGTCCATTTTCTTTGAAAGCTAGTCCAGTTTCATGGATTTCACCATCATCTATGTTTATGGTTCCAAATGTGTACCCATATCTTGCACCTCTACTGTGAGCTCCAAACTTATATAACTGATTGCCTACATGCATCTGCACTTGGTATTATAACAGTCTGTGTCTAACCAGAAGACAGAAACCATGCAGTAGGCTAAATAGTGAAGTTTAAAATTAAAAAAAAATTATGAGCTATTATAAAAAAGTAACTAAGGCATATGGTACCCTAGAGCTGAAGGAGGGTACCCAAGGAAAAACAGATTTGGAAGGTGTTCAGACCTTGTTGGAGAAGGTGTGGTTCAGCCCTGCTAAGAGTAGAGAAGGCCAGAACTAGTCTGGAGTTGCTGGAAGGCTGCTCTTTGGGAACAGGTAATCAGTAGCCAATAACTTAAGGAGGAAGAAGGAGACCCTCAGAAAGTGTAAGGCTCTGGTTTCCATGTCTATTTATTGCCACACTAAGGCTACAGTGTCATAGAGGGGCCCGACCCTCGTCCTAAGACTGGAGCAGCTCCACTGAATGTCCTCACACCCATATCGCCAATACCCCGTCTCCACCAGAAATGGCAAGAGGAAAAGCCTCTTCCTTCTGCAATGTCCCTCTGGCACCCTCTACTAAGAAAGCAAAACAATTGTGCTCACTTTAAAGGATAAATGCTTAAAGAAATTCTGGTGTTTATCACAGAGCATATATTGGACCTGAGAAGCAATAAATTGATACTGACACAAATGTTTAACAGGCATTTTAACTTGGCATGGACAAACTAAACTCTTGGTTTTGACCCAAAACTTCTCCTTCAGCTTTTCCCATCTCAAGAAATGGAAACTCCATTCTTCCAGTTCATCAGCTCAAAACATTTGGAGCCATCCTGACTCCTGAATTTACTCTCATACCACATAATGTTGGCTCTGTCTACAACTTAAATCTGGAATTAGTCTACTTCTTAATCAAATATATGACTATCAACCAAGTCCATGCCACCATCATCTCCCACCCTGACTGGTATCCTTGCTTCCACCTTGTCAGTTAGTGGGTCTAGGTCTATTTTCTAACACAGTAATCCTGATAAAATGAAAGCATAAATAGTTATGTCACTTCTCTGCTCAACATCCCCTATCCTCTACCCACAAGCTAAAATTAAAGTCTGTACAGTAGCCTATAAGGTCTAATCAGTATGTTTCCTGCCCCCAATCTCTCCCATATCCTGCTTAATCCCACACTCCTCCAGTAGCTACATTTGCCTCTTTGCCTTCTCTCATATACATCAGGCCTATTCCTAACTTAGGGACTTAGACGCTGCTTTCCTCTGCTTGGAACACTTTGGCTTTAGATATCGACATGACTTATTCCTTGACTTTCTTTAGTTTTTTTACTCCAATGTCACCTTCTCAGCAAGATATTGTGTAGGCACTCTGTTCTAGAACTGCTACAGGGTAGGTGCTTAACAAATATTGGTTGAATAAATAAACAATGAATCACATTGTGAGGTGATTTTGTGAATGAAATTCATATGCTGAAAAACATAATATGATGGTTCCATAAAGCTACCACCCAGCTCTGGATTTCCTACCTCCAAAACTGTGAGAGAATTAAATTTCAATTTTATTTAAAGCACTGTTATTCAGTTTTACTTATATATATCTGGTAGCTGATTAATCCTGATATCTCCTCCTGTAGTACACTGGTTCTCAATCCTAAATTTATATTAGAATCACCTGTAAAACTTTCAAACTATCAATAGTTGGGCCTCATTTCCAGGACTACCAATTTAATTAATTTTGGTAAAGCCAGATATTATTACTTAGAAGCCTCCTAGCAATTACACAATGTAGCCAGTATTGAGGGGAATTGCAATAACCTTTTTTGTTCATTTTTGTATCATTATTCCATAGAAATAGTTCTCTTTTTTTGTTCTCAGTTTTTATCAAGTGACTCTTAGATCTGCCACTATTGGGGTATTTCAAAATAAGTAGAATAAAACAATAATAATAATAACAATAACAATAATAGAAACCATAAACAATACTTGCCTATTATTTATACTTTACAGTGTTTTCACATAACAGCCAATTCTGTTAAGAAAGGTTTGATTCCACAATGAAGATTGAAAAAAAAAAGGTTGATTCCTTTCCCACTTTGCAGATAATGAGGCCTCCCACTGAGAGAGATTATCCTTGGTTTCTAGTCAAAGTGACTCACCGTTCTGCTCAGTTTTCTGTGTATGTCCCAAGCTCTAAAATAAGCTGGCATAGTCTGCTCTTCCTCTGCAGGAACGGAGAGTAGGATATAGCTGTAGTGATCAGAGAAAGGAAATTAATCTTACAAAACCTTTTATAGACCCTGATTGACATGGCCCCCAACAAAGTCACCCAAAGCCTAGAGAGTACAAGAAAACCAGACCAACTGAGCAAGGAGGATGCACCCCAGGGCCAGGAAAAAAGACTTCAAAAGACTTCAAAAGAAAGGTGGCAACACCCTCATTGATCTAGGTCAGGGGATATTTTTATTACAGAACCAAATATAGGCCCATTAAATAAAAAAAAAATAAGACTGGAGACTCATGGAATTTCACTGTATATTATTTATGACCTAGACAGCAGAGAGTCACATATCTGCGATCTAGATAAAAATGGAAGTAAGTCCAAGGATTTTACCTCACCTCTGGTTCCTGGACAGTTGATGTTAGCATTTCTTTCTTTTTTTAAAAATATATTTTATTGATTTTTTACAGAGAGGAAGGAAGAGAAATAGAGAGTTAGAAACATCGATGAGAGAGAAACATTGATCAGCTGCCTCCTGCACACCCCCTGCTGGGGATGTGCCCGCAACCAAGGTCCATGCCCTTGACCAGAATCTAACTTGGGACCCTTCAGTCTGCAGGCTGACACTCTACCCACTGAGCCAAACCGGTTAGGGCCAATGTTAGCATTTCTGAGTGCTACTCATATAAATAATAGAAGCTTTCATGTACCAAAGACAAAATGGGAAAGAATATTATAAGCAATACCCGTTGCCTTGGCCCAACTGAAGGATAAAGTATGCCATGATTTCCATGTTTAATAATTACTATATTTTTATTATTGAGAAGCAGTGTAGCATAGTGCTTAATAAATGTTACAGAAATCTTTTATGCCTCAGCTTCTTCACTAATAAAATGGGAATAATAATAAGACTTACATTAGTCTATTGTAGGGATTAAATGAGTTACCATGTAAAGTGTTTAGAAAGTGTCTGATTCCTTATAAGTATTGCAAAATATTTGCTTATATTATTTATATCATTAGCAACATTATCATTATTAGGAACATCATCATTAGTAACCTGATCCTGGGAAATTTATTTCACACAATTTCACTCTCAGTTGGGCAAAAGATAGCTATGGGCTGACTTATATCCTACCCTTTACCTCAGAATGTGACGTATTTAGAGATGGGCTCTTCAAAGAGGTAATTAAGTTAAAATGAGTCTTATAGGTGGGCTCCAAGCCAATATGACTAAAATCCTTAGAATAGCGGTTCTCAACCTGTGGGTCGCGACCCCTTTGGGGGTCGAACGACCCTTTCACAGGGGTCGCCTAAGACCATCGGAAAACATATAAAATTACATATTGTTTTTGTGATTAATCACTATGCTTTAATTATATTCAATTTGTAACAATGAAATTGGGGGTCACCACAACATGAGGAACTGTATTAAAGGGTTGAGAACCACTGCCTTAGAAGAAGAGGAGATTAGGACACAGACACACACCGAGGGAAGACCATGCGAAGGCATAGAAGACAACTATCTACAAGCTAAGGAGAAAGGCTTTAAAAGGAAGCAACCATGGTGTCACCATGATATTGAACTTCCAGTCTCCAGAAGTTTGAGAAAACAAACTCCTGTTGTTTAAGCTACCCAGGCTGTGGTACTTTGTTAAGGCAGCACTAGCTAACTAATTCAATAGAGCATTTCTTTATTTTCTATAAATGTACTTAATGTCGATTGCTTGCCCACCTTTTGCTAAGATAGTCTAAATACAATCTCAGCAAATCCTGGGGATTCCCTCAACCCCTACAGTAGTGAAACTATATGAGGGTCTTAGGTAACACAAAGACAGAGAGTCATTGGCCATATGCCCAGTGGTTACTACCTAGACATGTTCCACATGGTCCCTCTGCATCCAGCCTTCTTCATGCCACACTGGGGATGTAAGAATCTTAGGCAAGCCAGGGATCCATACAACATTCCTTCCTGGGGTCTTGCTTCTTCACAACATTGACTGGGCAGAATCTCTACTGTGACTCTTGAGGTATCCTTACAAAGATTCCCTCTCCTCGCACCCCTATGAGGAAGGAACTCTTTTCAGTATAAGGAAAATTAATTTATTTCCTTTCATCTCTCTCATGAGGCATTTTCTCTCTCTCCTCTCCCTCAAGGTCACCCATCATAATCTCTTCAAAAGGCCTCAATTGTTAGAAAATGAAAATCTGTGTGGAAGTGAAACTTCAGTCTAGTCATATCCAAATTTCTTTTGAAGCAAAGAAGCAGAGCCAGGCCACCTATTTGAAGGAGGATATGAAAGGAAAACTAGAGGAAAAACATAAATTAGCATTTTAAAAGTTACCCTGAAATATTACCATGTGTTTTCACATAAGCATTTGAATTTCATGATTTTTAATTCTAAAAGAATGTGTATTGGGCTTCTTTCCTTACTTTTCCTGTCTCCTGTCAGCTTATTTAGCATGCTAATGCATTTGTGAAAGGTGGCTGCGTACTTAAGCAAAAATTGTGAGGTGTTTCTACTATCTAGGCTGTCTCTCCTCTGACCTCTATTCTTTTGGCTTAGAAGATAGAAAATGCATCAGGCGGGGTTTTTAGTTGCAAGAGAAATCAACCATGACTGATTCCTCCAGTGTGGGAGGGGGAGAATTTATTTAAAAGGCTTTTGTGTAGCTCTCTGAAGCACTAGGAGAGCTGGAGTATCTTGCTCAGAAGTATGCATCTTAAAACAATGCCACAAATAAGCTGCAAAACCAGGCTCAGAAGGGAAGGACTTTTGCCTCTGCAAGGACTGGAATACGTATTGTCCTACCTACTGCTGCCACTGATATGCAGAGCACAATTCTGCTATTACTACCTTTTTTTTTTATCAGCGAATGATCTACTTTGCATGTTTCCCCCTGTCACCAGATCCACACTCAAAACCTGGTATGGGTACATCCAGTTGAAAATCCTTATTTGAACTCCAGGTTCAAATGAGGCTAAGGCGAGTATCTGGCATGTTTAGTTTTTATAGTTTAAAGCTTATTCTGTCTCTCATCAAGACTCATATGACATAGGATGGGTATTCAAATGCCAGGCAGCCAAAAAGACTAAAATTCTCCACAGCAGAGAATTACTTACAATCCAAAGCATTCCTAGTTACATATTGATAGTGACTATAAGGAAAATGTTCTTTATTCAGGAAAACAGTGGAATTCAAATTTACCAAAGTATGGATACTAGAAGACAAAAGCTGCAGAGATATAAGAAACAGAAAAGGGGCAGGATGAGAGTGCTGCTTATTCTAGAGAACAGCTGTTTCATTACTTACAGCCCAAAGCATTCCTAACTGAATTCTGAATTCCTCTATTTCTTGTTTTCTCTTTTTAAGCTTTCTATACATGGCTGTGAACAGAAAGCCACATCACATGTCCTATATTCTTTAGGAGGAGACGGTAAAGATTTTAAAGTTAGTCTTATGGGTAACCGACAGCCATATTGGAATACTGCTTGCACATGTTTATGGCTAATGTTCCACAGAGCAGAAGCTAATTGACACAATTTCTACTGAGGTAGGGAAGCTTATATGCTAGACTCTTACAATGTATACCCATTTACTTAGAGAGGACTTAGCTTGGCCGTTAATCCAAAAGGAGCTCAAAACCTAAAGAAAGTACCTGAAACAAATGCAAAATAATATTAAATGTACATTGTAATTGAAAAACAATTAATTACAAAAACCTCAGAGGGAAGGTAGGGGAGCATGGGAGTAAGGGTAAGAGATCAACCAAAGGACTTGTATGCATGCATATAAGCCCAACCAATGGACACAGACACCAAGGAGGTGAGGGCAAGAGTCTGGGGGAGAGGGAGGGCAATGGGGAGATAAAGACACATATGTAATACCTTAATCAATAAAGGAAAAACATAAACAAATAAGAAGGCACACAATATCTTCTTGTACTTTTCTCATTCACCTTCACTTGTTTACTGTCCTTTTTTAAGGCTTTCTTTGAGAAGATTTCTTTCCTGCCTGGACGACCCCTACTGACAATTTTATGTATCTTTGATTTTCAACATTACTTGATATATTCACAAAGCAAAGTGCTACTTTTCTGTTTCTTATATCTCTGTAAGCTTTTGTCTTCTAGTGTCCATACTTCGGTAAATTTGAATTCCACTATTTTCCTGAATAAAAAACATTTTTCCTATAGGCATTATCAATACATAAGTAAAAGAAAGTATGTTCCAGACTCTCTTCTGACCCATGAAGTTTTCTGCATATAAAGGCCCTTCTGGAGACCAACTGCCCCCAGGAAATATGAAAGCACCCCAGAATGCATATTCTCTGGGGAAAGCCAAAGAAGGTCGGGGCAGGATGAGAATGGTACATATTCTAAAGGAGTGTGAAAATACAGACATTAAAAGTGACAGCACCCAACTCACACTTGCTTATGCAAGAAAAAGTAATATATTGTTTGTCCTGGGTGGTTCAGTGGTTGAGTGTCAATCCAAGAACCAAGAGGTCACCAATTCACTTCCAGTCAGGGCACATGCCCAGATTGTGGGCTTTATCCCCGGTAGGGGGTATGTAGGAGGCAGACAATCAATGTTTCTCTCTCATCAGTGTTTCTATCTCTCTATCCCTCTCCCTTCCTTTCTCTCTCAAATAAATAAAAACATATTTTAAAAATAAAAAGAAATATACTGACTCATGTACCTGGGGAGGATTCTGGGGATAGTACATAGTATAAAAGAAACAGCTGAAGAGCCAGGGCCAGCAGATGGGAGCTAGAACTCAGAGATCATTACCTTTTCTGTCACTCAAATAATATGTTTCTTTCTATTTGGTTTACTTTCTTCAAGAGACACTTCCTCTTGTCCATCAGGCACAGTGGCTATCAGATTGTGTTTAGTCCTTCCCCACACCCCCACAACAGAAATTCTCTCTTTTAGTGTTCACAAGGAGGGGTCCCTCTGGCCCCACTTTTAGAGTTGCAAGATTAAGCAAACAAAAATATAGCACATCAATTTAAAACTTAATTTCAGAGAAACAACAAATATAAGACTTCTCTATAAGTCTACATCAATATAAATATGTTCCATTCAATATTTGACAAGATTTCTACAGAGGCAAAAAGAAAATGCCATAACTTAGATCTGTTCATTGTTAATCTAAAATTCAAATTTTAGTGGAAATCCTGTATTTTATCTAGCAACCTATCTACTTGGGTCAAGCTCTATCACAGAATAATTACTATGTCCAGGGAATGGGGTTACTGTGCTTGGTCATACCCTCCCTCCACCCCATCCAGTCACCATTAAAGTGAAGTCTGATACCAGGACAACAGATAATGAGGGAAACAGCCAAAAATAATAACCACCCCACTCCATGACAAAATGCCTAAAAGTGGATGAAGAGGAGCTAAGGATTAATCAGTCAAATCTTTTCACCATTTGCTTATGTCTTGGCCTAAATCTAGGAGATGCTGATCAAATTTTGGTTTTACTGTTGTTCCACATTATTATCCACTAATATTGATTACAAGAGAAAGTCACAGGAAACTTTTTCTTGATGTTTTTGGAAAGCAGAATAGTCCCTCTGTAATTGGTACATTGATGCAAAAGACAAATGTTAAGGGTGCCTAAAATGACTATGTTTTAGTATTGGGGGCACTGTCAGGATGGTAAGCAGTCTTATTTTATGGTGGTTTTCCTAGAATTCAAGAAGCTTCCAATAGCTTCTCTAAGTGGTGATTATAAAATAATAAGTAACAAACATGACATATTGGCTCTGGCATCAGGCAGGATGACAGAAATGTAGAATTATTTGAGCTTGGCAGCAGCACATTTAATTATATTGACAATGTGTGTCTGTGTCATTTCTTAGGAACTAATTATTCTCTTCTTTTGGAAAGAAAATATCCCTAAAGATAGTTTTTGAAATACAACTGTTGGACCAAAGACCTCAGACACAGGGTATCAAATAATGATGCTTGGTTGTTGATAGGATGGTTTCAAACTTTAAAATGAGGATAACTATTTTAAACATCTATATTCCTTTACAGAAATATTGCAAGTATACATATGGCTATTTAATGACTATACAATTTGAAAAATTAAATGTAATTCCTCAGAGGAGGATTGAGCTTTAAAACCAAAGTGTCCTGTACAGAATGGGAAAAGGGAGGAGTTTCACAATTAATATCAATTTAAGTGGGAGCAACCACTTCCATTGGTAAATGGTGATTTGTCAACAATCACTTAGCTCTGATAAATTGATCTGAATAGAAAATAAAAGTAGTAGAGAGAGTGACAAATACTAATGTACATGTGTGTGTGAGAGAGAGAGAAAGAGACTGATTTTACATTGCGAAAGAGAAGGCAAAAAAAGTGCTTTCTGTTTGAAAGTTTTTATCATGAGAATAGTTTTGGACAGTATGCAGAGGAATAGACATGGACCCTGGAGATGCACTATTCTGGACCACTTGCACCTCTCTGACTTTTCCCTCTTCCCCTTGCTGGCTTATCTTCCTTTTCCTTTGACCCTCTAAATTTCTCAATACTCTCTCCCCAAGTAAATATTCATAAGTAGAATTATCTTTCTTTGGGCACACAGCCCCTGCATATGTTTGGTTAGGCTGCGCAATGCATAACTCTGGTGTCCCTGCAAACATATCAACTTCAGTGGGACTATTTGATATGGATGACCAAACCTATTCCACACCTCTTTTGTTCTTCTGAACTCCACTCACGAACTTCTAGCTACTTATTCAACAATGAGAGGCCTGGTGCATGAAGTTCACAGGGATGGGGCCTAAACTGGCAGTCGTCTATCCCTCTCACAATCCGGGACTGCTGGCTCCTAACCCCTTGCCTGACTGCCTGTCTGATTGCCCCTAACCACTTGCCTGCCAGCCTGATCACCCCTAACTGCCTCTGCCTGCTGGCCTGGTCTCCTCCTAACTGCTCCCCTGCTGGCCTGCCTGATTGCACCTAACCACTCTAGCTGCCTGCCTGATCGCCCCTAACTACCTCTGCTTGCCAGCCTGGTCACCCCCTAACTGGTCCCCTGCTGGCCTGGTTGCCCCCTAACTCTCCGGAAGAAAGTCGGATGCCCAGAAGATGTCCGGTCGACCCTGTCTAATTAGCATATTACCCTTTTATTAGTATAGATTCTTTAACCAGAAAGTGAATGCCGATTTTATTTTGCTCTAAGAGCAGAAGGAATGAAGAGCAGAGGTCTTCCTCTATCAGAAGAAAATAATAATCGCCTGAAGTCATCCCCATTTTGTTGGTATTTTTGAACATAAAGGCCCTACTATGATTACTTGTACACATTTCCCCTAATACTATAGAAATGTAGCACCAAAGGTGATTCTCAGAGGATTTGGTTATAATAGCACTACACAGTCATAGCAGCAGTAAAGGACAGCTGGACAGGCAAGGTTCTAAATACTAGACAGCAGTGATATACTTCAGCATAACATGATAAATTCCTGGTTCTTAGGACAACCTCTAGTATTAAGTGGGGAGAACAGGAAAACGTTCGGCTGAGATGATAAAGTGAGTGCTAACAACAGGTATAGCAGCTTACTGAGTGGGCTGCTTTTGAAGACACACTCCAGCTATTGCTGACAAACAATAATGTCAGCTCATAACACTAACAGAGCTAAATGATCTGCCCAGTCAACAAACGCTGTTATGCTTGGCTACCTCCCAGTTCCTACATGTGTGCCAGATTATAAGATCAATATGGATTTCGCAGCTGTCACCTTATAAACCCAAAATTTTAACCTTCTTCCTTTGCCTATTTTCTGGTTACTTCTACATTTGAGCACTCCAAAACAAAGGACAGATCATACCCACTTCCAGATCTAGAGCTATGCTTCTGAGGTCCCTCTCAGATCTTCAAGAGTACCTTCACATTACTTCTCTGAGGGAGACTACCTCAGTGGTTCCAAGATGTTTCCCTTTTAAGTGGAACCCTTTAAGTACCCTAGCTAATAATCAATAGGACTTTGCCTTTAATATCTCCAGAGTTGATTGTTTCTTTAACATCTCTCTAATTAATGTCAGAAAAAATAAGATCTCTAAAAATCTCTCTCGAACAAAATTATAAAGTAATTTTATATTGTCATGCCATTCATTCTCAAAACTTTCAATAACTTATCAACATGCACAAAGAGAACAAAGTGAGTGCAAAGAATTTCTATCATATATCTACACAAGCTTCCTTTCATTCTACTGGCCCTACAATGACTGAAGAGTGCACCATTTCTCAAATATGTTCTTAGCATCATTTAGGTAGTTGTTAATTTATTCCCTCCACATGGAATTCCATCTATCTTACCTATCAAAACTATACAGGATGACAGTTCTTTCAAGAAATCTTTTTTGTCACCCTCAGACAATGGTAATCTCTCTGTCTTTTAAATTCTACCGAGTACAGTGCCAACCTTGAAGGCTTTGCAACTCAACACAGTAGGGTATGAATCCCATTTTCACAACTCATTTCACTCTATGTCCAAGAGAAATTTACTTGACCCCCATTTTCTTTGTTATTAAAATGATGATTTTACTCATTTATAAAATATAGGCAATAATATTTACTTTCAATAATGATAAAAATAATATAAATCACATAGAGAGAGCAGGACACATAATATGTGCTAAGTAGATAGTAGCTATTGCTATCACTATTAACTGTATAATCTTCTATATCTTTGCAAGGTAGGTGACAAAAGACTTTAGCCAAAAATATAGAAACTAAAACAAGCCACTTACAGGAAATCAAAGGCAAATTCATAAGTAGTAATCAAAACCCAAACCAGGTCAACGTTTGACAAGTGTACATAATTGGCCCAGAGCTCAAGCAAAATTGTAACCAATGACTGAGTGTTGAATTATATCACTTTTTGCTGCATATGTGGTTGTTTCTGCCAAAGAGTGCCTTAATGATGTTAAATTGCAATTTCTGACAGCAATGTAATCAATTCTTTTATTATTCATTACCTGACCACCATTTATTTGCTTGCACAACTATCTAAAATTTTCCAATGTTTCTATACATCTCCTAGGTTTGATTATCAGCTTCTTGGAGATGACCATATCATGTCTTATAATTCTTCCTATCCCTTTTATATATGGAAATAGTAAAGAGTACTAGCCATTGCAATCAGACAAGAAGAAGAAATAAAAGGCATCCAAATTGGAAAAGAAATAAAACTGTCCTTATTTGAAGATGACATTATATTGTACATATAAAACCCCAAAGACTCCATCAAAAACACTACTAGACTTAATATATGAATTCAGCAATGTAGCAGGATACAAAATTAACAGCCAGAAGTCTATGGCTTTTCTATATACCAATAATGAACTCACAAAAGGAGAAATTTAAAAATCAATCCCATTTACCATTGCAACAAAAAAATTAAGATACCTAGGAATAAACCTAATCAAGGAGACAAAGTACCTCTACTCAGAAAATTTCAGGATGCTAAAAAAAAGAGATAGAGGAAGACATGAACAAATGGAAGAACATACTGTGCTCATGGATTGGTAGAATTAACATCATTAAAATGTCCATACTAACCAAAGCAATCTATAAATTCAATGCAATCCCCATTAAAATACCAATGGCATACTTGAAAGACCTAGAAAAAATTCTCCAAAAATTCATTTGGAATAAAAAAAAAGACCCCAAATAGCTGCAGCAATCTTGAGAAAGAAGAACATAATTATGTTGGAGGGATCACAATACCAGATATCAAGCTATACTACAAAGCCGCTGTTCTCAAAACTGCCTGGTACTGGCACAAGAATAGACATATAGACCAGTGGAACAGAACAGAGAACCCAGACACAAGCCAGTATGCTAAATTAATATTTGACAAAGGAGGCAAGAGCATACAATGGAGACAAGAGAGTCTCTCCAATAAATGGTGTTGGGAAAACTGGACAGATACTTGCAAAAAAATGAAACTAGACCACCAACTTGCACCATCCAAAAAAAATAAACTCAAAATGGATAAAGGACTTAAACGTAAGAGGGGAAACCATAAAAATCTTAGAAGAAACCATAGGCAACAAAACAGCAGACATTTGTCGTAGCAATATCTTTACCAATACAGCTCCTAGGGCAATGGAAACTAGGAAGAAAATAAACAAATGGGACTACATTAAAATAAAAAGCTTCTGCACAGCAAAATAAACCATCGACAAAACAACAAGAATGCCCACTGCATGAGAGAACATATTTGCCAATGTTATAACCGATAAGAGTTTAATTTCCAACATTTACAAGGCACTCATACAACTTAACAATCCAATCAAAAAATGGGCCAAGGACCTAAATAGACACTTTGTGAAAGAGGACATTCAGAAAGCCAATAGACATATGAAAATGTGCTCAGAGTCACTAATCATCCAAGAGATGCAAATCAAAACAATGAGGTACCATCTCACACCTTTCAGAACAGCTATCATCAACAAATCAACAAATGACAAGTGCTGGAGAGGATGCTGAGTAAAAGGAACCCTCTTTCACTGCTGGTGGGAATACAGACTGGTGCAGCCACTGTGGAAAAGAGCATGGTGTTTCCTCAAAAAATTAAAAATGGAACTCCCGTTTGACCCACTAATACCATTTCTAGGAATATATCCCAAGAAAACAGAAACACCAATCCGAAAGGATATATGCACCCCTATGTTCATAGCAGCGTAATTTACAATAGCTAAGATTTGGAAGCAGCCTAACTGCTCATCAGCAGATGAGTGGATTAGAAAACTGTGGTACCTCTACACAATGGAATACTACATTGCTGTAAAAAAGAAGGAATTCTTACCATTTGCAATAGCATGGATGGATCTGAAGAGCATTATGCTAAGTGAAATAAGCCAGTCAGTGAAAGATAAATACCACATGATCTCACTCATTTATGGATAATAAAGAACATTACAAACTGTTGAACAAAAATAGACAGAGGCAAAGAAGCATTGAACAGACTGTCAAACTACAGTGAGAAGGCGGGGGGGGGGGGGAGGTAAGAGATCAACTGAAGGACTTGTATGCATGCATATAAGCACAACCAACAGACGCAAGACACTGGGGGCGAGGGGACGAGGGCAAGTGCTGGAGGGTAGGGGAGGCTGGGGGGAGGTCAGTGGGGGGAAAAAAGAGAGAGACATATGTACTACTATTTGTAATACCTTAAACAATAAAATTTAAGAAAAAAGAAAGTAAGGGTTAAACTGGACCTAACTGCATGCAAAGCAACATCATAGACAAATGTATGTAACGTTGGCATCTCTCATAGGGAAGCAGCAGGCATTAGTAACTAAGCAAAATATTAGAAGCACTCCTGTATTATTGCCTTAAAATAGTGTATAATGTAGGGCAGGTTTCCAACTTTTTTTAACCATTTCCTCCTCTGTAATGTAACGTAAGACAATGAAATGACATAGTAGTCCAAGCGCAAAAGTGAGAAATTACGCTTACAGACATGGATACTAATACTTACTAAGTGGTTCTCAACCTTGCTAATGTTGCAACCCTTTAATACAGTCCTCATGTTGTGGTGACCCCAAACCATAAAATTATTTTCATTGCTACTTCATAACTGTAATTTTGCTACTGTTATGAATCATAATGTAAATATCTGGTATGCTATATGTGTTTTCCGATGGTCGCAACCCACAGGTTGAGAACCACTGAAGGCGTGAAGAATCACAATGTAATCTTTACCTTACATTAAGAATGGTTTTTATTTTTAGGTTCTTATTTACTTAAATTCAAAAACTGAAGAATCCAAACCAAATTTTTATCCAGAAAATAGTATTCAGCACCTCTTATGTTCATTAGTTATCCCATATGCTCTTAAAGGATTAGAAAGCAATAACTTTTCACAATTTGGTGGTTAAAAAATAGATTTGTAAAAAGTTCAATTAATTAAGTACTAAAGGGAATTATCAAGCCAATAATGAGGTGAAGAGCAAGAATAATTCACCCAACTTGGGGTAATCCAGCAATGCTGTAGGAAGAAGGATGGCACTTTTCTAGCACTTGAAGAATTTTAGCATTTGAACATGCACAGGAAAGAATCTAAATCCTTGGAATCTGTGAATATGGCAAAAGGACCTTGCATATATGATTAAGACTGAGGACCATGAAATGGGGAGGTTATCTTGGATTACCCAGGTGAGCCAGATCTAATCACACAGGTCCTTAAAAGTGAAGAACGTTTCCTTGCTGTGGTCATGGGGACATGTGACTATGAAAGCATGGTCAGAGATGCAGATGGAGGCAGGGGGTCACATGTCAAGGAATGTGGGTGACTCCTAGAAGCCAGAAAATGTGAGCAAACATATTCTTCCCTAAAGTTTCAAGACAGGAACGTGGTCCTGACAACACCTTAAGCCCAGTAAGAACTGTAAGACTTCTAATTTTCTCAAACTTTCAGATAATAAGTGTGTTGTTATAAAGGCACTAAGTTTTTTATAGCAGCTATTGGAAACTAATATGGAGAACAGTGAGCTCTGCTTGGAATCAGTAACTAAGTTTAAATAAAAGAGGAAATGGCAGGAAAAGAGCATTACCCTGTCCTCTGCATGGAAAGCAAGATGGTTTTGGTGCATTGTGGTCTCCAAAGAAGTCAGCACCAACACAGTGATCACCATGCAGAGTGTCAGTAGTGTGTGATGCAAGGTGCAGGAGCTCAGGGGAATGTACTTAGCAGCCAGCACTCACAGAGCTATGAGGCAGCTTTGAAAGCAGGAGAGGTCTCAGGAGAAGCACCATAAGGGTCCCAAGCAGTGTCAAAGGACTTATTGAGTTCTGGGTGATGATGGATAGGACTCCTTTGTGGACATGCATGGAATTCTCAGTGAAGAATTTTAATAGTACTCTTCTATTCCTTTATTCTTAAACTAGTGGCCTGGTGCACAAATTTGTGCACACTGAAAGGAAATTAATTAGAAGAAATATTTTAATATCGCCATTTGCCCTTTCTCTGTAATAGAAGTGTCAACCAAATTCATGATCGACAATGACAGATGGAAACACACATGTGATTGGCGCCAGTGAGAGCTTTATATGTATCACACATGTGCAAGTCAACTTAGCCTTTTATAGATACAGAATAAACTTGCTTAATTAGACCTGCTTTCTGATGTAGCTAAACTTTTTCCATCCCAGTGAAATACCCCAACTTGTCTTTCAGGTAACTGTCAGCAACACAGCAGTAAATATCAACATAAAGCAGATTATTATTGTAGATCATGCAGGGAGAACAAAGGGTAAAATATTTAACTGCAGCAGTGTTTGACTATAATCTGTGCAGTGAGAAAACCTGAAGTCATTTTCAAGGTCCACCACTTCTTACTTCTTTTCAGTTGAGTCATGTTTCTAAGCCTTCTAAATCTCCATTTTCTGGCTAATGAAAAGAAAACAGGATTCCAATGAGTCTTCTATCTACCTACTCCAGGACTTCTGTGATGATCAAAGGAGATGAAGCACAGGAAAATACTTCACAAACATTTGGTTAAAGTGTAAAATGTTCCCACCTGGCTATAAAGCAAATCGTGTTCCTGGGCTGAAGAAACTGCAAGGAGGCTAGTCACCAGGGAGAGGAAGCCAGGCATTGCTACCTGATGTCATTACCTGGAGAGACACTTAGCATGTTAGGCTTTTATATAGAAAGAGATTCTCACCAAATTTCTAGATTTGGGGCAATATCCAGAAAAGTTGCCAATGACAGCTATAAGTATTAAACTGTAGTACAGCTTTGAATTCAAAAGACAATTTTGAACAATTAAGAGATATCTAGAGAGATCAATTAGTTGCTAACAAAAATACGTATCCATTATAATTATTACTAATTATTTTTCTGCACACATACAGTTCAGAAATAAATTAGAGGCATAATGATCTGCCTTGCAGACTTCATTAAGTCTATTCTAAGGTTTGTTTTTTTACTTCCTCCTAAGAACAAAATTTTTAAAAAATTACCTAATTCTCAAAAGTAACCCTACAGAAATATGATTTGAAATCTAAACATTATACTTTATTATCTTTAAGTAATTGTACAATTCTGTGATGACACATTCCTAAGGAATAGATATTCTACTCTCTTTAAAACACTCCAACTCAAACCTGACTCTAACTTTTTCCCTATATGTTCCTAATATTGCAGGCCAAAATAGAATAGCCAGGTAATCCTATATAATAAAGAAGTAATATGCAAATTGACCATCACACCCTTGCACAAGATGGCCGGCCCCATGTGGGCACAAGATGGCAACCCCCATGTGGTCAAAAGATGGCTACCATAAGATGGCAGCAGGTAAGGGCAATTGGGGGTGACCAGGCATGCAGGGGAAGGCAGTTATGAGCAGCCAGGCCAGCAGGGGAGCAGTTTAGCATCGATCAGGCTGGCAGGGGAGTGGTTAGGGGGTGATCAGGCTGGCAGGGGAGGGCAGTTGAGGGGGACCGGGCCTGCAGGGGAGGACAGTTGGGAGGGACCAGGACTGCAGGGGAAGGCAGTTAGGGGCAACCAGGCCAGCAGGGGAGCAGCTTGGCATTGATCAGGCTTGCAGGAGAGTGGTTAGGGGGTAATCAGGCTGGCAGGGGAGTGGTTAGGGGGTTATCAGGCTGGCAGGCAGATGAGTGGTTGGGAGCCAGCAGTCCCAGATTGTGAGAGGGATGTCCGAGGGGTTCCAGATTGGAGATGGTGCAGGCTGGGCTGAGGAACACCCCCCAGTGCACGAATTTCATGCACTGGGCCTCTAGTAGAATATAAGAAGGATAAAAAGTACTTGAATCTTTTAGATGCTGTGTGCCACTGCAATGAACTAAGCATAAGAGTAATATGGCCTCTTTACTTCAAGTAAAATATTTCTTAAACTAAAATGTTTGATAGTTAAAATATTAAATCAAATCAACTTTTCAATCCAGAACTTTAGAATGTTTTTCTCCATGATGGAATTACAATCTTTAGACCATTTAGACCATTTTCTCTCCAGGATGCAGGTTGGTAATGGCTCTTATTTTAGCAACCAAAGTATCAAAACAAACCTGGGTAACTATTTGATAGAACACATACTAGTAAATCCCAGAGTTAAGTGCTCTCCATTTTTCTACCCTTTTACTCATCTTTTACTAATGGCCATCCAGGTAATGGCCACCTTTCATCAGCTCTGAGCCATGGTAGTAACTCTCTCCTGCAGAACTTACATTGACAGTTTGTTTATTAACAATGTATTCTTTGTGTTGATTATATCTGCTCTCTGGTAATCACTTTTTTGACTTTTTACTACAATGTCCATTACCACTATAAGAATTTGCAGGTAATAAAAAAGGCAATGACTGGCATGATTTCCAGAATGCTATGGTACAGTGCTTGGTTGGAAAGCATGAAAGCTACTTCTTAGGCTTAGTCAAAGATATAATTTTGAGGACAAAACAAAAATATTTTTATTTTTTTAATGTAAAAGCAACATGTGGCTTTTGTATTGACTTAAGCAATAAGTATGGAATAAAAAGTTAAAACCACAGCAAGAATGTTCACTATTTCAAGTATTATTTAACCTTGTTCTCAAAGTCCTAACCAATGAAATAATCAAAGGAAATGAGATTTTAAAAACTGGAATAGAAAAGAAAAAATGATCATTATTTAGTGGTGATAGGATTTACATATGTAGAAAACAAAGAATCAACAACAATATTGGAAATAAAAGAAATTTAGTAAAACAATTGGTTACAAAATTAATGCATAAAACTCAATAACATCTGATATGCAAAGAATTTACTAGAAAATATATGAAAATAAAAAAATATTTTATGATAGCAATAAACAGATGGGAATATATTTAAGAAATATGCTGGCCCCATAAAAACTACTATAAAATAAACTGGGGGAAATGAAGAAGAAAATTAAAGCAATATATATCATGTTCTTAAATAGAGATACTCAATACTGTGAGACATAAGTTCTTCATAATTTACTCAGTATATTTTGTACAAGCCCAATTAAAATAACAACAGAATGTATTAAATTAGAAAACCTTGATGATGCCACAAATGATACTGATGACTCAGCATTCCCATCTACCATTGGAACATCTTTTTAGAAAGCAGTTTGGAAATAACTATCAATATTAAAATGTTTATGTCATATGATCTACTAAGTCACCTACTAAAAATGAACCTAATGCATATTCTAATAATAGTCAGAATTTCAATCTAAAAATAGTCATCAAAGCCTTGTTTAAAATTTTAAAAAATGATAAAGAATGCATCAATGGGGCACTGAGTAAATCTACATTTCTGTGTAGGTGAACTCTTTGTGGTTTAATCTACACTAATAAAGGACAAAGATGCTAATTGACTGTACCTTTGCTATGCCAAAGCCACGCCCATCATCCAATCAGTGTGACTATATGCAAATTAACCCAACCAATATGGCGGCCGGCATCTTGGAGCTAGAACAAGCAGGAGGCTTGGTTTCCTGGGCGATGGAGAAAGCCAAGCCTCCCTCCTGCGCTGGGCCAGCTGTGGCCTCAGATCAGGGGTGGGCAAACTTTTTGACTCGAGGGCCACAATGGGTTCTTAAACTGGACCGGAGGGCCGGAACAAAAGCATGGATGGAGTGTTTGTGTGAACTAATATAAATTCAAAGTAAACATCATTACATAAAAGGGGTACGGTCTTTTTTTTTTTCTAGTTTTATTCATTTCAAATGGGCCGGATCCGGCCTGCGGGCCGTAGTTTCCCACGGCTGCCTCAGCTCATGGCAACAAAGTTTCAATTATAGAAGACAAATAAATCACAGATACCTGTTTCCAGCCAGCCTCCACTGAGAGCTTGGGTGGCTGGGGGCTATGGGTAGCCTGCAAACAGCCATCAGCCCCTCACCTAGGATGGCCACACCCTCATGGAGTGAGGGGCCCCGCTGGGGGGCTTAGCCAGCCTGAAAATGGCCCACAGTCCCTCACCCAGACTGGCCAGGCACCCCAGCAGGACCCCCCACACTGAAGGGGCTGTGGCAAGCCTGCAAACGGCACTTAGCCCCTCAACAAGGATGGCCAGGCACCCCAGTGGGGACCCCCACACTGAAGGGGCTGTGGCCAGCCTGAAAACAGCCATCAGCCCCTCACCCAGGATGGCCAGGCACCCCAGGGGGGACCCCCACCCTGAAGGGGCTGTGCCAGAATGCAAACAGCCATCAGCCCCTCACCCAGGCCCTCCAGGCACTCCTATATAATAAAAGGGTAATATGCAAACTGATCCTAACAGCAGAAAGACTGGGAATGACTGGTCACTATGACACACACTGACCACCAGGGGGCAGATGCTCAATGCAGGAGCTGCGCCCTGGTGGTTAGTGCGCTCCCACAGGGGGAGTTCTGCTCAGCCATAAGCAAGACTGACAGCTGCCAGTACAGCGGTGGTGGTGGGAGCCTCTCCCACTTTCTCAGCAGCACTAAGGATGTCTGACTGCAGCATAGGCCTGTTCCCCACTGGCAAGTGGACATCCCCCAAGGGCTCCCAGGTTGCCAGAGGGATGTCCGACTGCCATCTTTGGCCCAATCCCCCAGGGAGCGGGCCTAAGCCAGCATGTGGTCATCCCCCAAGGGTTCCTAGACTGCGAGAGGGCACAGGCTGGGCTGAGGGACCCCCCGAGGGCACAAATTTTTGTGCACCAGGCCTCTAGTTTAGATAAATAAAACAATATTGGTTAAAAACAAAACAGGTTTAAAAAGTACTTTTTTTCTGCATTTGATATTTTCTACTGTGAGACAGTTTTTATTAGCATATGCATGTACAAGCATACTGCCTAGAGTTACCATTATGGTGGACTATGAGCCATTTTAAAATTTCTTTACACATGTGATAAAGACATAGGAAATAAACATGACACAGATAAATTACATACACTCACATTCATATAAGCAGACTTTCAACATGAACTGATAATACTGTTCATGTTTTTCTACTGCTGCCCTTTCCTAAAATTATATAAATTACTTGGAGATCTGTTCATTTCAGCACAAAAAATGTTTTTGACTGTTACATATTCTTCTCTAGTATAGTTGAGTTATAATTATTAAACCATTTCTCTGTTCATATGCATTTGAATTGTTTTAAATATTTTAAATGATCATAAATATAACTGCAACAAATAACTATATATATATAAGAAGTAAAATAATTTAGCTAAAGCATATGCTTTAACTGAAATTTTGATACTGTCAATCTTCCCATCAAAACGCAGTTCCAATTAAAACCAAGAGAGAATGAAAATGTCTATTTTACAACCCTCCTGTTAATTCCACATATTACACTTTGTATGGGCTAAAAAATATGATATCATTACTTGTTAGATTGAGACCCTTAGTAATTATTTTGGTCCATTTGTATTTCTTATTGTCTAAATCACTGGCCATACCCTTCTTTAATGTTTCTACTAGTTCTCTTATTGATTTAAAGGTATTCCTTATGTAGTATGCTTATTAATCCATTAATAAATGTTTATAAAAATAGATTTTTCAATTGCTTTTTAATTTTATAGTGTTTTTTTAATATTAGAAATAGGTAAGGGTGATTTTGGTCACCAGTTTTATATGGTGACATTTATGAAGCTTTTTTTCTATGGTTTTTTGAGTTTTGTGTCTCTTTTTGAGAAGGCCTTTCTTGTTACAATTTTTTTGTACTTTAAATAATTTTTTAATTTTTCAATTACAGTTGATATTCACTATTATATTAGTTTCACATATACAACCCAATGATTAGACATTGTATGCTCACCCCAATAAATCTACTACCCATCTGAAATTATACATAGTTATTAGCATACTATTGACTATATTCCCTATGCTGTACATTTCCACAACTATGCTTTAACTACCAATTTTTATTTCTTAATCCCTTCACCTCTTTCACCCATCTCCCCAAATTTCCTCCCATCTTATACAAGACTCTTCAATATTTCTTATAATACTGGTGAGGTGTTAATGAACTCCTTTATCTTATTCTTGTCTCAAAAACGCTGTATCTGACCTTCAATTGTAAATGGTACCTTTGCTTGGTAGAGTAATCTTATTTGTAGGTTCTCATTTTTCATTACTTTGAATATTTCTTGCCACTCTCTTCTGGCCAGCAACGGTTCTGTTGAGAAATCAGCTGACAGTAACATGGGCACTCCTTGTAGGTAACTAACTGCTTTTCCTCTTGTCAATTTTAAGATTCTCTCTTTGTTTATCTTCGATATTTTAATTACGATCTGTCTTGGTGTGGGCCTCTTTGGATTTATCTTGTTTGGGACTCCGTGCTACCTGGATCTATATGTCTATTTCTTTCACCAGGTAGGGGAAGTTTTCCATCATTATTTTTTCACATAGGTTTTCAATTTCTTGCTCCCTCTATTCTCCTTCTGGCACCCCCATAATATGAATACTGGTAAGCTTGAAGTTCTCCCAGAGGCTTCTTATACACTCTTCATTTTTAAAAATTCTTTGGTTTTTTTTTTTGCTCTTCTGACTGGGTATTTTCTGTTTCTTTATATTCTAAATCTGATTAGATCCTCTGCTTCATCAATTTGACTGCTGAATCCCTGAAATGCAGTCTTCATTTCAGTTCATGTATTCTTCATTTCTGACTGGTTCTATTTTATGTTCTCTAGCTCCTTATTTCTATTACCTTATTATTTTCCTCATCTATAAATTCCTATGTTTTCTATTAAGGGGATAGATTTGTATATTTTTTCTGACTAGATTTTGCTTTATACCCCTCAGTATTATGATGATAACATAAAGGCTAACAAAAAATTAAGACTTTCTGATTCATTAATTTTTTTCAATAGAAAATACTGTTTTCTCATGTAATACATTAGACTTAAAATCTACTTTTAAATATTAATATAAACTTTATTTTTGTTGTATGTAATACATATATTTTTGTTCCAATTCATCAATCCATTGTATTTAATAAGCACTGTCTTATGTGTGTGTGTTTGTGTGTGTATCTTCTTTTAAAAGAATGTATAGATCATATTGCATTTTTAATATAATCTTTTTCTGTTACTAATACTGTAGTTTAATCATTTTATAACTATCATTTTGATAGTGAAGTGCTTGTATTTGCACTCAGAGAAGGAAATACAATCCTATATTATTAAAACTTTACCACTTAAAAGTAAATCTTTGGGATGATAATATTTAACACAGGAGGGTTTTTTTGTTTGCTTAATTTTATTTTTATTTTTTTAATTTTATATATTTTATTGATTTTTTACAGAGAGGAAGGGAGAGAGATAGAGAGCTAGAAACATCGATGAGAGAGAAACATCGATCAGCTGCCTCCTGCACATCTCCTACTGGAGATGTGCCCGCAACCCAGGTACATGCCCTTGACCGGAATCGAACCTGGGACCTTTCAGTCTGCAGGCTGACGCTCTATCCACTGAGCCAAACCGGTTTCGGCAACTGCTTAATTTTATTTTTAACTTGCTTCACTTTCTCTGAGTGCCACTTAATTTATACTGTGGTGGCTTTTGTGCTGCATACCTTTTACTTACTTACATTTCTTTTTCATGTTGTAGGACCATGTCTCCAAATACCCTTTTCATTCTAGAATGTATGCTTGAGGGATGAACATTTTGAACTCTTGCCTCTGCAAATATGAATATTTATCCTCACACTTGGTTATACTTGGATTAAGTAAAGAATTCTATGTTAAAAGATGATTTCTCTCTTCGAAGTTATTTTTTAATGTCTTCTAGTAGCTAGGATTGTAAATGAGAATTCTGATGCCACCCATATTCTTTATTGTTTACAGGGGTAGTCTGCTACCTTTGCAAGTAATAGAATACTTAATTTAAATAGTACAAAAATAAAAGAGACCTCTTTTCTCACCATATAGGCTAGGTTACTGGCAAAATAGTACCAGTGTGGGTGTGGATTAATTCACAATGTTGACAGAATCCAACTACATTGCTATTTTTTTAATGCTATCGTAAGTGTTTTGAACAAAAAAATATCCTTATGCCACAATTCTGATGCACTCTTGACAACATCTTGTAGCAGAAGAAGGTCTGTATTTTTTTTTTCTTTTTATCTTTTATCCAAGAATGCAAACATTTATTCTGGAGACAGAATTATTTATATGTCCCATGAATCAGATGGAATTACATTTTCATTCCCAAACCACTCCTTGCAAGGGGAATATAAGCATCACAATTCTACCTTTGCAAAAGAGGTCTACCTTTCCTGAAGAGACAGAGATTCACAGTCACCTGAGAAAGCAGAATTCTTCAGACAAAAAAAAAAAAAAAGAGGTTGGGAATGGATTACTGGCAACCTAGAGCATCTACTGAGTAAGTAGCTTTTTTGTCATTCTCCCTGGAACCTTTTAGAATATTTATCTTTGTTTTTGGAGTCCAGAAATTTAACCAGGATTATTCTAGATGTTTACTTTTATTTTTCCCAGCTTAGTATATGGTGAGATTTTATAAATTGGGCCCTTGACTACAACTCAAGGAAATTTTCTTCTATAACTTCTTTGATTATTTCCTGTCTTCATTCTTTCTGATTTCACCTTAAACTTCAAATTGAACTTTCAGATCAATACCTTGTTCTTCAGCAATAGCCATTCAATTTTTTTTTTGGCATTTCTCTTGATTATTTTGTTGTATATATTATTTTTAATATAAATCACTTTTGTTGTCTCATTACTTGTTTTTTTGTCATATCTTGGTCTTATTTATGAATTTAAATTTATCCCCAATTTCTGTAAAAACTAGTAAGTATGTTTTTGTGAGGTTATCATCTGTTTCCAACATTACCTCTGTTTTAACTTAAGTTGGTCCTATTTATTCATATCATTTTCCTCTCTGTATTATTGATTTATCTCAAATGTTTGATGATTTTTCATAATCTGTTCCTATTTATATATGAAAACTTAGATTTGTTCATGTAGAGACCCAACTTGAGTTTTCTTTATGGTTCTGATGTTTCT
Organism: Myotis myotis; assembly: GCF_014108235.1. Taxonomy (NCBI): domain Eukaryota; kingdom Metazoa; phylum Chordata; class Mammalia; order Chiroptera; family Vespertilionidae; genus Myotis; species Myotis myotis. Next base: position 147,631,555 of record NW_023416324.1, on the reverse strand, counting down.
TTCCCTGTACTCCATAGGAGAAATGAGTGCTCACGACAGGGTCTGTATAAATGGATTGGGTGATCAATAGATAGGCTCCTTTTTTGTGTGTGGTTGGGTGGAAATGGGCAAGCTAAGTGCTCCCAAAGTAAAGAAAGTTCTGCAGAAGTGAAAAATATTGGAACACTTTACTTCTAAAAGGCGCTGCCTTCTATTTTTATTAATCAGCTATTGTGAAGGTCCACAGTTACCGCAGAGACGACTTTGCTTCTCTGTGCATCCTCGGTATCTGATATGAGAATTACATCTACATGCAGGGCCTATTAATTGGTGAGGCAGTCTCAGCACCTCATCCTGCAGTAAGTTACTTTTGTTTTCATGGTTTAGAAGATGTAACTCTGCTTTATTAGAACTGTAATATTAATGTATGATGTGCCATAGAAGAAAGAATGTGTAAAATAAGTATATCACAAAATTGAACCAAGCTAACATAGGTATTTCTAAACAGGTAGCAAGTGATAAGTAACCTTTGTCTATCATGGAATTCCTTTTAGCAAGGACCTGTTCAAAATGAACAAATAATTCCTTTGATCAGCCTTGTTAATCTAATTTGAGTATTTCATTTTGTTCCCCCATTTTGACTATATTCTTTATACTGCACTTTATATCCCATGACTATTTTTTAACTACCAAATTGTACTTCTTAAGATCTTCACTGTTTTTACCTAGACCCCAACCATCTCTCCTTTCTGGCAGCCATCAGTCTGTTCACTGTCATCCTGGAGTAAATTCTTTTTTTCTCTCTCTCTTTTTTTTTTCCTTTTTTGATCAATCCCTTCACATCCCCAACCAAGCCACCTAACTCTCTTTCCCCCACAGCTATCAACCTACTCTCTATCTATGAGTCTGTCTCTATTTTGCTTTCTAGTTCATTTTGTTCATTAGGTTCAACATATGAGTGAAATCATATGGTACTTGTTTTTCTCTGACTGGCTTATTTCACTTAGCATAATTCTCTTCCTGGAGCAAATTCTAAATCTAGAGGCTCCATAAAGTGCAAGGGGTGGAGCAGGGGGGAGACAAGGCTTGAAGAATTTAGGGAAAGAAGATATACTTCAATTAATTAACCTAATGATGGCATTAGTGCCCATTTCTGATCTGTACACTTAACTCTGACCTTGAAGTTTCTCCAAAATTTCCTTTCTGGCAATTATTTTCTATGCCAGTTTAAGGCGAATTTATTTCTAGTCTCCTTTTTCTGCAAATCAGATTTCTCCCAGAAATTCTTCAAAATGTGTTCTTTTATGCTGGTGCTTCTTTTATGATTTCCAAAATATTTATGGATTAAAAAAATCAGTCTTTAATTTCACAGGGGTTTAAAAGAGACAAGTTAGAAAAGATCATGTGCTTAACCTACTCTCTTGAAGCAGTTTTACATGCCTTATCTGATTTGAACACTTTACTATCCCCTCCCTGTTTCAGCATTCCCAAAGGCATGACAATGATGGCTATTACCAGGAAAAATCAGCTAATCATTGGGGACTGCTCCAAATTTTGAGACTGTCTGCCCTCAGTGTGCCCAGCCTACCCCTCCATATACTATTCAAAACCACTTCAGGACCTATTATACATTTTCTCCCATGTCCAACATTGATAGGCTAGAAGCCAAGTTATTAAGATCCTACCTGTTACCTTGATAAAAATGAAGGCAACTTTCCCTTTAAAAAGCCACCAGAGTTTTTCCATATGATGCTGTTAAGTAGGTAAAGACATGCCAGATGGAGAAGATAAGGCTGTAGACTGGCTTAGTCCCCAGCTGGTTCTGATTCTTATTCCTCCAATGCTTAAGGAGCAAATCCATCCAGAAGAGTTCCCTGCCCCCATTCTGAATAAAATGACCCTCAATATTGCCTAGAGCAGAACTTTTGTCAATAGTCCTTTAAATGTATCCACAGAGGTAATGATTATTGACTTAAATCTAATTCTGGTAGTGACTAGTTAATTGCCCTTAAATAAAATAACTAACCTCACTGGTGCTCAGTTTCTTTTACTTTAAATAATTATGTTTCTGAATAATCCCCTATATTCCTCCCAGCTAAATATTTCTGGACATAGAGCAAAAGAATGAAACTGGAGATAGGCCGAAATGCTTGAAGGTAGCGACATCTGATTTTAGAGTAGTGTGTTTGATAGCCACAGTTAGGATGTAGTGTCCCCATAGATCAAAAGTGTTTGCATTTGATTGTCTATAATGAAATATAAGCTTGATAAATATAAGATGGCTTGTAATCTACATATATAAAAGGCTAAGCGACCAGCCAACCAGCCAGTAGTTATGACATGTGTTGACCAGCAAGGGACAGATGCTCAATGTAGGAGCTGCCAATCGACAGCAACTTTGCAGAGTGCCCTCCGGCACTTCAGGACCCCTTGGGGGATGTCAGACTGTTGGTTTTGGCCTAATCCCTGCAGGCCAGGCCGAGGGACCCCACCTGCTAGAGGGAATCCCACTCATTCTACAGATGGCCTTCGAGTCCCAGCACCACTCCAAGTGCAGCTAGCAGGGGAGGGACCGAGAGAGGCTGGCTGCAGGGCATGTCCAGCCCATCCCACTCAGTCCTGTCCCACCAGTCATCTTCTAATTAATTTTCTTTCAATGTGCATGAATCCATGCACTGAGCCTCTAGTTACAAATAAAGCTTTGAGAGTTGTCTTATGTATATAACCTTCCAAAGAATTGCAAACAGCCTACATAAAAAATCTTATTTCCAAAGTCAAGGTGAATATAATTTCTAAGTACAAGAATTCCATCAAAGGCTGGGTTCCCCTAGTGTCAATGAGTTGCTGTGTGGCAGTGGAAAGGTCACAAGTCTTAGAGCTGATGCTTAATGCCAACTATATCGATTTGGGTAAAAAAAAAATATGCTCTCTGATTTTGTTTATCTATAAAACAGGATATTATAATGTGCATTACCTGCTTCAAAGATTTATTGTGAAGAAAAATGAAATAATAGATGTTAAAGGGATTTGGAAATTAAAAGCCTGAATATGATTATGCAGCTGTTTTTAGGGAGAAATTTAAGTGACCAGGATATACTTTGTTCTTTTTTGGGGTCATACTCCTAGTCTAGGGAATGGAGCTAACTGATTAAATATCTTTACCGTAGGGAATCAAGATGGCAGCATAGGTAAACCCTGGAACTCACCACTTCCCACAACCACATCAAAATTACAACTAAAATACAAAATAAACATTATTCAGCAGTGCCTGAAATCTGGCTGAATGTAGGTCCTACAACTAGAGAAGCAAAGAAGAAAGCACATTGAGACTGATAGAAGGGGTAGAGGCACAAATGGGCTGGTCTGACACCGACATGTGGTGTGTTTTTAATTGGGAGGGTATCTCCAAGGCCTATCCCTAGATGAAGGGGGTCCCAGTTGCACTTCAGATCCCCAACCCAGAGTTCCAGAGCTGGGAAGAGAAGTCAACAAAACTATGGGCTGTAAAACCAGTGGGGATTGTGACTAAATTACACAGAGGCTGCAGGAGCCCCAGGTGTTCCTCTTAAAGGGTCCCAACATGAATTTAAATGGTCTCACTTCCTCTGAGCTCCAGCACTGGGTGGTGGATTTGGGGGAATCTAGGAATATACGGGGAGGAACTGGACCATCTGGCATCAGGGCAAAAACGCAGGTGTGGCATTCTTGAAGACAGAGGTGCTCCCAGGGGTCATTGTTCCTGTGCTGGGACCTCCCCACACCCCAGAGCTGACTGGAAGCCATATCTGAGTTTCCATCAGGGTGGCCCAACTCTTCACTCCACCCTGGTGATTCCCTGAGACCCTACCCCACACAATATGCAACCCCACTCAAGCTGTTTGAAAAGTCTTTTCCATATAAATGACCTGTCCTGGCTCAGACTTCAGACTTTTCTAAAATCTTTTAAACAAGTAGTAGCTGAATTCAGCATTCCCCAAACTTATCAGTAAAGGCCCAAGACCCAGCACTACCACCACCCTGCCTTGCTTCACAGTGTGGCCTCTCCTGAACACTTCCTAGCCCAACACAAGTAGCAGCCATCTGCAGATATCTCTGTAGGTCCTGACTGGTGGCCCCAGGAAATTGCTGACTTTGCACTTCCTTGGAGGCCCCAGAGCCAGTGCACCCAGTGGACAGCTTCATACAATACCAGATTACAAGGGGCACACTCAAGGGGCAGACTCACCAAAGCCCCACTGAAGCAAGTTTGCTCCATGAGGGTGTCTTCTGTATAGCATCTCTTCCACTGTAGACACAGCTAGTCCTCACAGCCAATTGGCCTGGAGGTCAATTCCTCCCAGTGACTCCAACAGCAATCAAGGCTCAACTACAACAAGGCTGTGCACACAGCCCACACAGGGGCACACCTAGAATGCCCAGCTCAGATAACTGGGGAGACTGAACCACTGGGCCCTACAGGATACCAAATACACAGGCCACTCTACCAGTTTCAGAATACATAGCAGGCCTACCTAATACATGGAAAAAACATAGGGAAGCAGCCAAAATGTGGAGAAAAAGAAACATGTTATAAATAAAAGAAATGGGAGCAAGCAAATTACTGGATACAGAGTTCAAAACAATAGTTATAAGGTTACTCAAGGATCTTAATGAGAGCTTCAAGGACATGAAAAATGACCAGTCAGAAATTAAGCATACACTAACTGAAATAAAGAATAGTTTACAGGGATTCAACAGTAGAGTACAGGATTATGAGAATCAAGTCAATGATTTGGAATATGAGGAAGCAAAAAACACCCAATCAGAAATGCAAAAAGGAAAAAGAATCCAAAAACATGAAGATAGTGTAAGGAGCCTCGTGGACAACTTCAAGCATACCAACATTCACATTACGGGGGTGCCAGAAGGAGATGAGAGAGAGCGAGATATTGAAAACCTTTTTGAAGAAATAGTGACAGAAAACTTCCCCTACCTGTTGAAAGAAATAGAATTACAAGTCCAAGAAGCACAGAGAGTCCCAAACAAGAGGAACCCAAGAGGCCCACACCAAGACACATCATAATTAAAATGCCAAAGTGTACAAACAAAGAGAGAATCTTTAAAGCAGCAAGAGAAAAGCAGTTAGTTACCTATAAGGGAGCACCCACACAACTATCAGCTGATTGTAGGCTAGAAGGGGATGGGAAAAAAAATACTCAAAGTGATGAATAGCAAGGACCTACAACCAAGATTACTCTACGCAGCAAAGCTATCATTTAGAATTGAAGGACATAAAGAACTTTACAAACAAGAAAAAGCTAAAGGAGTTCATCATCACCAAACCAGTATTACATGAAATGTTTAAGGGTATTCTTTAAAAAGAGAAAGAAGGGGGGAAAAGATTAAAAATATGAATAATAAAGTAGCAATAAATACATATCTATCAACAACTGAATCTAAAAATCAAAATAAATGAAAAAGTAATCTAATGAACAAAATAAACTGATAAATAAAATAGAATCAGAGACATGGAAATATGAAACAGACTGATGAACTTCAGAGGGAAGGCGGGGAGGTGGATGGAGCAGGAAGAGATAAACCAAAGATCTTATATGCATATATGCATTACCCATGGTCACAGACAATATGGTGGTGAAGGCCTGGGGTGGGGCAGTAACCTGGTGGTGGGGGACAATAGGAAGAAAGAGGGGTACATCTGTAAGACTCTCAACAATAAAGATTTAAAAAAATAAATAAGTAAGTAATAAAAATAAATAGTGAAGATCACAGACCCTGACATTCATTTTCCAATATTAAAATCCATACATTAAATCACCATTCCTTTTTGATGAATTTATGGCCCATCAATTGTGTACCCTTTCTAGAAAGAGATTAAGTTTGATTTTTTAAGTGAGATGTCAGCTTTCAGGCTCTGGAGCTTCTAAGTGCATCCTAACTGGTGAAATCCTCCCCATCAGTCAATAGCAGATGGATCTTGCCTGATTCAAGTGGATTATTGGATAAGAGCAAGATGTGGAGCATCCTGTTTGAGGAATGCATATATTTTGTAAAACATGATAGCTTTTTGTTAAAATAAAATCAAGTTTTTCTTCTTCAATATTTCAAATATTACAAAATAATAAATAAAAACAGCTGCTACTAATGGCACTGAGTAGTCCAAAACTAAAAACCAAAAACATTTGGCGTTGTGGTGTTGAGGGAAAGCAGTATTTCTGTTGTTTGTTTTTGTTGTTATAGTAGTAAAAGCCTGAAAGAAACATGCAGAGGGGGAGATGATCCTAAGCTATGTTGAACTAGCATGAAAATGGCACCTAGGAACAAGTGCATTGCCAACTTCAATGATGGTTTGTCAGGTCTGATTAAAACCTGAATTAAGCAGTCCTCATTAGAACCTCAGAATTATGAATTATGCTGCATAAATAGATTACTCACGCCCTTATAGAAACACTGGCACAGCACACCCTGCTAGTAACTTTCAATTACATTGATAAATGAGAAGTTAAACTGTAATATTTTAAGCACTATCCATTTTGTCTCTAATATCCTGCCACTTCTGTTTTTATTATGCTGAAAAAAAAGAGAATGCAATGAAACAAACAGTCATCTAGATTAGTGTCACACTCCAGACCAAGAGATAGTAAGGGGTTGGAGTTATGGTGGGAAAAAGGAACACCAACAGAGTGAAAGGTCTTCTTTATATATCTCCAATGCTGCCCCAAATACTTACAAAAGTTGTATAACAAGTGTATTCAGAACTTGTTCTCACCCATGTCATAGATAAACTAGACAGATTATTGGAGAAACTACTAATGACAGTGTCTTTAAAGTACTATTGGAAAATTTAACCTCATATGTTAGGGTCTATACTTGTTAAGCAGCCAACAAGCCCATACAGTTGATCCTTGAACAACGCCAGGGTTAGGGGGGCCAACTCCCCACTGCCATGCAGTCAAAAATCTACACTTAACTTTTTAACTCCCCCAAAACTTCACTACTAGTAGCCTATTATTGACTGTAAGCCTCACCAATAACATAAACAGTTAACACATATTTTGTATGTTGTATGCATTATATACTGTATTCTTACAATAAAGATAAAGAAAAGAAATATTAAGAAAATCATAAGGAAGAGAAAATACATTCACAGTATTTATTGAAAAAATAAAGTGGCCCCATGCAGTTCAAATTCATGCTGTTCAAGAGTCAACTGCAGCCCTAACCGGTTTGGCTCAGTGGATAGAGCGTCAGCCCGGGGCTGAAGGGTCCCGGGTTCCATTCTGGTCAAGGCCATGTACCTTGGTTGCGGGCACATCCCCAGTAGGGGGTGTGCAGGAGGCGACTCATTGATGTTTCTCCCTCATCCATGTTTCTCACTCTCTATGCCTCTCCCTTCCTCTCTGTAAAAAATCAATAAAATATATTTTTTTAAAAAAAAGAGTCAACTGCAGATTTCATTTGCCACAGTTAATCATCATTATATAATGTTTCAAAAATAGAGAAGACAATAAAAGCACTTAGCATGTTAGTCACCATTTCCTCCTCTCAGCTGTTTATAAACATTAATTAAATTTACACCCCATCTCATACTTTTGGTTCCTGCCACAGAGCCATTTTTCCTACTAATACAGATTGTGAATGATTTGGGCAGGCATTGTGGGAGAAAGGGAAGGCAGCAAAAACAGTTGCTATTTTCCAAATGAAATTGGATTTTCTAGCTCCAACATTGAAACCTATGTTAGAATAGTGTTATACCCAATAAACAAAAATCTAGCTCCTCAAAGACTTGGAAAGCTATACTAAAGTCCCTTGGAGAGCAAAAATAGGAAGAATTGTATTTAATGATTCACACACCAAAAAAATTCTTAAAAGTCCTTCTCCCCATATTCTACTCCGGTTTTAAGCAGCTGTTAAAACTCTTCTCACCCAGACTCAAAATTCCTCCAAACTTTCTTAGTTTCACCACTCCATGTCCTCTCTCTTGCTGCCTTCTTCCAGTCATCTGGGCCTTTTCTTTTCTTCCAAGTCTAGGTGTAGACCCAGAATGTAAATTAAGTTTGCTAAACTCCCTTCAGCTGTCTTCTCCATTCATTACTCTAATCAGACAATAAAAAACCATGATCCAAATAGCATTAATAAATCCTCCTAATAGTAGAGGAGAAAGGAACTAATTATTTACCTTTTAATATTTTTAGCACAATTCTATTACCAAGAAGCTAGGGAGACCTCTAAAAAACAAACAAACAAACAAACAAAAAAAAAAAAAAAAAAAAAAGAAGTTGCTAGAAATGTCACTGACAGTATTTCTACTGTTACAGGTTGGAGGCAAATTCCTCTTAGCTTTTTTTTTTTCATCCCATAACATTATGCCAGCTTAGATCAGAAACTTTCAAAATCTTCCCCCTTTTATATAAAAGAACTTCAAGTTGAGAGGGAAGAAATGTGAGGGGAAATTTTCAGCCAGAGACTTGAAGAAAAAAGATGGAGGAAAAAGAGGAATGAGATTTTAAGCAAGAAAGCATAAAAGACAAACTACTACTTCAAAAATAGCCTGCAGCGTGGAGTAGGGAAAGAGACCATAAAGAAATAAAAGAAGGCTGCAACCCTTAAGCTCCAAATCCTGGAATTTGAGTACTGGTCTTCCTTTTGTATTAGGAAAATACCTCCTGGGCCTCTGTTTATTCCTCCAAAAATGAGGGAATTTGTCTAAACAATCTGAAAGGCTCACATCCCATGATTTAATGAATCTCTCTTCAACTAACCTGCCCTCTCACCACTCCCTGGATTCATGCTCAGGACTCTAACTGTGCTCTTGCCCAAAGGCTAAAGATGTGTTGCTTTTGCTTTCTACCCTTTACAAACTCTGGCAGTCCCCAAAAACAGGCACATTCTCTGCCTTATTAAATTCATCATCTACAACAAAACAGTATTTTAATTCCCTGATTGATTATGATACTTCACTAAGTTTACAGAATAATGACCTCATGGGAGTTGACAAATTAAGAAAAATGAAGCTGTTGTGGATGCAGCTACACATACAAAGAAAGAATAAAACATTGAATAAAAATATATCTGAACAGACCCTGGCTGGCTAGCTCAGTTGGTTAGAGCATCATCCCAATACATCAAAGTTGCAGGTTTGATCCTTGGTTGGCACATACAAAAAACAACCTATGGATGCTTAAATAAGTGGAACAACAAAGCGATCTCTCCTTCTCTCTCTCTTTCAGTCTCTCTCTCTCTCTCTCAAATCAATAAATAAAATTTAAAAAGAGTTCATGTGACCAATAAGTGTAAGTCGTGAGAGTGTGTGTCCATTACCTATTTTATCTGACAATTTTTACAAACAGTAAAAATTTTCAATTAAGAAAAATATCAGATTATTTTTAGTCATGCCTTCAATATGTCAAGTTCACCTTAGGAGTAAGGAACACAATAGATCATCTATTTTGAAATAGACACCCACAGAAAAAACGTGCAGCAGCTAGAATTGCTCCGCAGTCACACACAAAACTCAGTGGCATTTCTTTTTTTCACCTCTTCAATTTCATTTCCCTAAATGGAACTTATTAACTTTCCTACTTACCTTATTCACTGGACTTAATGCCAAACGATCTTGGTCTATTCCCAGGCAAAGGAATTCAAAGGAATTCAAAGGAAGAACTCTAAAATAACATGATGAGCTATTTAGTATCTAATTTTCTCAGGTGAATACTTTGAAAAGAACAAAAAGTAAAAATATTCTATTAAGAAAATTATCAGATTATTTTTAGTCATACCTTCAAGATGTCAAGTTCACCTTGGGAGTAAGGAACACTTTAATAATACGAAAATGAGGCCTCGGAGGCACCAAGTTAAGATGCCACTGTTTGCACTGAAAGATCTGCTCATGGCTCAGCTCACTTTAGACACTATATCAATGTTATGTGTTTCACTGAACAAGATGCAAATCTTATAAACATGTGACAGAAAATCTAAGCAAAAGTTATGGAATTATTCGCAGGAGGTTGAAACAGAGATAAGATGAAACCTTTAAAATTTCTAGTTCTGCCCAGCCCATATGGCTCAGTTGTTGAGCTTTGACCTATTGAGGGGGAGGTCACAGTTTGATTCCTGATCAGGGCACATGCCCTGATTGCCAACTTGATCCCCAGTTGGGGGTGTGCAGGAGGCAGCCAATTGATGATTTTCTCCCATCATTGATTTTTTTTCCTCTCTCTCTGAAATAAAAACATAGTTAAAAAATAAAAATCAAATCAAATCACTAGTTCCAATTCTAACACATCACCTGAAATCAGAATAGTGTGTAAAATAGAATTTTGCTTATTTTGATTTTAAAAGATCTAGTAAATAAAATAATGAGAAAAAATGCTTCATGTATCTCTTCATCATACAAATTCTTCCCTTCTATCCAGAATACTGAAGTAACATTTTATTACACTGTAATATTCATATGTACTCATAATAAAATAAATCCATGCAAAGATCTGAGAGAGTCTGAATCAACAAGTCCTTCAGCGAGAAGACTTCCTTTTTAATTTTTTTTACAAAGTTATTTATGTTGTTAAAATAATCAAGCAATTCTTAAAGGCTTAAAAAAAAAAAAAAAACCAACATGCAGCAGTCCTTGGATTCTCCTCCTACTACACATTCACACCTTCCTCCCCCTACTCTGAAATTTCCATGCCTCAAGTCCTACACTCAGAATCTCACTAACTCCACCTCTCCGGAGGTGGCCTTTATTCAGAGGAAGGGAGCAGGGTACCTGACAGTTGGTCTAAAGGAGGAAATATGGAGGTTGTTTTTGTTTTTTGTTTTTTTAATGGCCTTTCCAATAATAATCCTCCGGCTTTTCAGTCCTTCTAGCACTGGCAGCTTCAGATACCTCATGTCTCCATGTGGCCCAAATTGTTTTGCTATGGTCTTTAACTCCTACCCAGTTAAGGTTCTACTTTCTTCTGTCTGCTTTTATACATCTACTATGTTGTCATCTCTATGGTTTTCCTTGCCATTGTGGACTTATGCCTTTAAAAAAAAAATCACCTTATTGTCCTTTTATTGGAATTTTAGGAGGAAGCACAGCATAAAATGTGTGTCATACTCAGACAAAAATCTCAACATCTACTTTTTATTCTAAATCCTTATATATTGACAATTGCTGATATATTTTCTGTAATTTAAAAATAAATTTAATCTACAACTCAAAGAATTAGAAAGAGAGCAACAAGAAAACCCCAGAGTGAGCAGAAGGAAGGAGATAATAAAGATTAGAGCAGAAATAAATGACATAGAGACCAAAAAAACAATACAGAAAATCAATGAAACCAAGAGCTGGTTCTTTGAAAGGATAAACAAGATTGACAAACCTCTAGCCAGACTCACCAAGAAGCAAAGAGAGAGGACCCAAATAAGCAAAATCAGAAACGATAGAGGCGAAATAACAACAGACCCCACAGAAATACAAATGATTGTTAAAAAATACTATGGACAGCTCTACTCCAACAAACTAGACAACCTGGAGGAAATGGACAAATTCCTAGAAAAATACAACATTCCAAAACTCAATCAGGAAGAATCTAAAAATCTCAACAGGCCAATAACTATGGAAGAAATTGAAGCAGTCATCAAAAAGCTTCCAGCAAACAAAAGCCCAGGACCAGACGGCTTCACAGGGGAGTTTTACCAAACATTCAAGGAAGAACTAAAACCTATCCTCCTCAGACTACTACAAAAAATTCAAGAGGAAGGAACACTTCCAAGCTCATTCTATGAAGCCAGCCTCACCCTAATACCAAAACCAGGTAAAGACAACACAATGAAAGAGAATTACAGGCCAATATCCCTCATGAACATAGATGCCAAAATCCTCAACAAAATCTTAGCAAATCGGATCCAGCAGTACATCAGAAAGATCATACACCATGACCAAGTAGGATTTATCCCAGGGATGCAAGGATGGTACAATATCCGCAAATCAATAAACGTGATACATCACATAAACAAATTGAAAGAAAAAAACCACATGGTCATATCAATTGATGCAGAAAAAGCATTTGACAAAATCCAACACCCATTTTTGATAAAAGCTCTCAGCAAGGTGGGAGTAGAAGGATCATACCTCAACATAATAAAAGCCATATATGACAGGCCCACAGCCAACATCATACTCAATGGACAAAAACTAACACCATTTCCCCTAAGAACAGGAACAAGACAGGGATGCCCCCTCTCACCACTCCTGTTCAACATAGTACTGGAAGTGTTAGCCATTGCAATTCGGCAAGAAGAAGAAATAAAAGGCATCCAAATTGGAAAAGAGGAAGTAAAACTGTCCTTATTTGCAGACGACATGATATTATACATACAAAACCCTAGAGACTCCATCAAAAAGCTACTGGACTTAATACATGAATTTGGCAATGTAGCAGGATACAAAATTAACCCCAAGAAATCCGAGGCATTTCTATACACCAATAGTGAACTTTCAGAAAGAGAGATTATAAAAACAATCCCGTTTACCATCGCACCAAAAAAATTAAGCTACCTAGGAATAAACTTAACTAAAGAGGTAAAAGACCTCTACTCAGAAAACTACAGGACGTTGAAAAAAGATATAGAGGAAGACATAAACAGATGGAAGAACATACCGTGTTCATGGATTGGTAGAATCAACATCATTAAAATGTCCATACTACCCAAAGCAATCTATAAATTCAACGCACTTCCCATTAAAATACCAACGGCATACTTCAGAGATCTAGAACGAACTCTCCAAAAATTCATCTGGAATAAAAAAAGACCCCGAATAGCTTCAGCAATCCTGAAAAAGACCAAAGTAGGTGGGATCTCAATACCAGATATCAAGATGTATTACAAAGCCACTGTTCTCAAAACTGCCTGGTACTGGCACAAGAATAGGCATATAGATCAATGGAATAGAATAGAGAGCCCAGAAATCGGCCCGAACCAATATGCTCAATTAATATTTGACAAAGGAGGCAAGAACATACAATGGAGCCAAGATAGTCTCTTCAATAAATGGTGTTGGGAAAATTGGACAGATATATGCAAGAAAATGAAACTAGACCACCAACTTACACCATACACAAAAATAAACTCAAAATGGATAAAGGACTTAAATGTACGACAGGAAACCATAAAAATTCTAGAAGAATCCAAAGGCAACAAAATCTCAGACATATGCCGAAGCAATTTCTTCACTGATACAGCTCCTAGGGCACTTGAAACGAAAGAGAAAATGAACAAATGGGACTACTTCAAAATAAAAAGCTTCTGCACAGCAAAAGAAACCATCAACAAAACAACGAGAAAACCCACTGTGTGGGAAAACATATTTGCCAATGTCATATCTGATAAGGGCCTAATCTCCAAAATTTATAGGGAACTCATACAACTTAACAAAAGGAAGATAAACAATCCAATCAAAAAATGGGCAAAGGACCTAAATAGACACCTTTCAAAAGAGGACATTCAGAAAGCCAAGAGACATATGAAAACATGCTCAAAGTCACTAATCATCTGAGAGATGCAAATCAAAACAACAATGAGGTACCATCTCACACCTGTCAGACTGGCTATCATCAACAAATCAACAAACGACAAGTGCTGGAGAGGATGTGGAGAAAAAGGAACACTTGTGCACTGCTGGTGGGAATGCAGACTGGTGCAGCCACTATGGAAGACAGTATGGAGTTTCCTTAAAAAACTGAAAATGGAACTCCCATTTGACCCTGTGATCCCACTTCTAGGAATATATCCCAAGAAACCAGAAACACCAATCAGAAAGGATATATGCACCCCTATGTTCATAGCAGCACAATTCACCATAGCTAAGATCTGGAAACAGCCTAAGTGCCCATCAGTAGATGAATGGATCAGAAAACTGTGGTACATCTACACGATGGAATACTATGCTGCTCTAAAAAGGAAGGAACTCTTACCATTTGCAATGTCATGGATGGAACTGGAGAGCATTATGCTAAGTGAAATAAGCCAGTCAATGAAGGAAAAATACCACATGATCTCACTCATTCATGGATAATAGAGACCATTATAAACTTTTGAACAATAATAGATACAGAGGCAGAGCTGCCTCAAACAGATTGTCAAACTGCAGCAGGAAGGCCGGGGAGGGTTGCGGGGCAGGAGGTAGGGGGGTAAGAGATCAACTAAAGGACTTGTATGCATGCATATAAGCATAACCAGTGGACATAAGACATTGGGGGATAGGGGAGGCTAGGGGACTGTCTAGGGCGGGGGGATAAAATGGACACATATGTAATACCCTTTGTAATACTTTAAGCAATAAAAAAAAAAAAGAAGAAAAAAAAAATAAATTTAAAATTAAGCCCATATAATCTGAAGTAGTTTTGTCCTTGCTCAGAGGCTTTCTACAAATTGTTCACTATTTTCTGTTCTCTGGCTAATTCTAGATGGTTAAACTTGTTTGAAGTTGTGCTTCTGAATTGGTGCACCTATCTGAATAGTACACATTAATTCAAAATGACATTCAGCACAAAAGATCATGCAAGTTATCATTATAACAGTTATGAAAATTGTTGCTTTCTATACAGTGTTTCAGGGGATAGTTTGTGGAGGTAACCTTCCCAAAGGCTTTAACAGCCCTTTTCCCCATAGATTGTTTAGGCTGCTGCATATAAAGATACTTTAAACACAATTCTTAAGGTGGTTTTTCTGCTTAGAGTATTCCTTCTCTTTTCCCTTTTAAATTAAAGAATCTTATTCTTCAAGGCATAGCTCAAATACTATTTCCCTTCTTTGGCCTCCTCTTTTCCCTTCTATTTCCCTTGCAGATCAACTATCCCATTAGCTGAGCATCTCTAATATTTTGTGTGTACTTCTACTGTAGCAGACTACAATGTGCTAAGATGATTTATTATGTCCACTTCCACCATATTTTGCATTCCTCAAAGACAGAATCTATGTTCCACTTTTTGGTATCACCAGTAGCTAGTAAACTGCCTAGAACTCAAGGGAGCATCAGTAAACCATCTTGGACTTGATCACAATAAAGCAAATACTCTTTTTACGCTGAGAAAGCCCAGGACTGAATAGGAAAAATGAGGATGAACATTCAATTTAAAGTCTACAATAAAGAAATTTTATGTCTTAATATGAAAAGTAAAAGAATTGAGACTCAACTAATTTGGTCTATGTCAAAGCTAATAAGCATAAGAATAAGAGCATTTGAACCCTCATCTGGTTCCAAAGCTAGAGCTCCTATTTTGACTATTCTTTTTAATGCTCCTTTCTTAAGAGATCAGTGAATATAACATGCATAAAGTTTTTCATCTGCATTTTCCCAGATCTTGTTATATAATTGACTACAGTCTTCATATACAAGTTATGTCCAAATGTTAGTTTTTTTGACTTATTTTTACATTGTTCATTTCTGAGCCATTGCATCTGCCAGAGTTAGTTAAGCCTGCTGTGAACTGGTATAGACTGAGACTACTATTACTTTAAATGGCAGTTCTTAGTGCACTAAGATGATACTCCCAACTGCTCTACCTTCAGGGAAGGAAGACAGGTACAAACAATTACTTGACCTGCATTTTCAACACATATTGTGCACCTATAATTTGCATACTTTGGGAAACAGTGCCTACTGGGGGTTTGATTTTGTGCGTGTGTGTTTTTAGAAAAGAAAAGTAAAATGCAATGTGGAACACATGCGTAACATAATAAACATTGCTGGGATGTACACTTGGTGCTTTTTATCTTGTTTTTCTCCTTTAGGCACCTACAATATGGGCTGTGATACTTGAGTTTGAGTCCGCATAGCTATATCTCTACATCTAGATTCCTATATAGTTAACACAAGCATGCTCCCCAATGTCTACATGAGCAGTTTTTAATGCAAATTCCTCTTCCATCTTCTCCAGAAATTAGTGACTATTAATCAGCATGTGAAAAAAATGTTTCTGTTGTGACCAGTCTGATTTTTCTTCTAGATCTGGTTCATGCAATCCAGATATCTCACAGATTCTTGTGCCATGTGTGTCATGCTGTCTCTGCTATGATTGGTAGGAGAGCAGAACACAGGTCCTTAGCATCTACTATTCCCATACCTGTTGAGGGTTCTTACTTCAGGTACATGTGGCTCTTCACTGAGGGCTTTACCTACTTTCCAGGGAATGCTCAACCCATGCATAAGGGTGTCCTGAGGTGGCGCAAAAGTGATATCCTGAAAGCAGCCCTGAACCCCTGACAAAGAGAAGTTGGTGAATAAATATGACAGCCCATTCACTCCTAAAGGGGACAACTGAGAGGTGTGTCCTGTACTGACTCACAGAGGTACCCAGCAAGACTGAACCCTGCTTCACTATTGTGAGCATCTTCTCATTGGAGTATTGGCTTCCTTCACTTTCCTGTCTCACTTTCCTCTGGTGCTACCTGGGATGGCCTCCCACCTGGCTGCCAGCCCTGAGGCCTGAAATACATAAGAGCCTATTTTAGGAAGAGTGCTTATGAGATGATACTATGGAGATTTTTTCCTCTTCTATGCAGAGTAAACCACCTCCTCCTCAATCTCCCATTTCACTAGGTTTGGCATTGGTTTATTTCCCGAGTTCATCAGTTCTCTCTCTCCCAGGTGTCCTGTCACAAGCTCTATCTATACTCTCTGCATACTGTAGAAAAGTTAGGGCATTTTAGACTCCTTGGGGCAAGAAGAGTCACTGTCCTATGTGTCCAAGATGTAATGACTTCACTCCTATCCTTGACCAGTGAGTGACACCGTTGCAGCACTAATTACTCCTTTCTCCCCAAGCTGCCTTTCACCTCGGGAGTTACTAATTTAATAACATACATCCTTTTGCCCAATTTTCCCAAGTAAGCATTCACCATCTTTTCTTCTGGTAAGCTACATACCTGCACACACACAAATGCACATATACATTTATTTTCTTTAATAATTGTGTTCATTTATGATTGCTGCTGTAAACACAGGCTATCCCTGAGGACCCGAGTGCCTCTGCTGACTCCACATTCTGAGTGGGCCACCACACAGGTAGCCCTGAGCTGGTCATAGGCTACATCTGACATTGACCTGCACCTGAATTCTCTCCCAAGAGGCCCCAGCACCAATACACTGGGTAGCCAATTTCAGATCACATTAGAGCACCACCCAATTTGCTCCACAAGCAGCACACCCAAAGGGAAGTCTAAGCAAGCACCCCACTGGGAAAATCCCACTCCATGGGGTAGCTTATACACCATAGTTGTGGCCAATGCTCAAAGTCAGCCTGCCTGCGGGTCAATTTTATCCACTGGCAAGCCAGGAGCAATCAAGGCTCAACTGCAACAGGAGGGCTCATATACCCTCACAAGGGAGACTCCTGAGCTAGACACCTAGCTCAGGTGACTGGAAAGACTGCACCGCTGGGTCCCACAGGAAACCTACTACATAAGACCACCCTGTCAAGACTGGGAAACAAAGCAGATCTATCTAATATATAGAAACAAACACAGTGAGGCAGCCAAAATGGGAAGACAAAGAAACATGTCCCAAATGAAAGAACAGGAGAAATCTCCAGAAAACAACTAAATGAAATGGAGGCAAGCAGTCTATCAGATATAGGGTTCAAACCAATAATTATAAGAATGCTCAATGAACTTAGGTGAAGAATAGATGAACCCAGTGAGAACTTAAACAAAGATCTTCTTGTGTAAACATAAAAAAGGACATAGAAAACACAAAAACAACAAATCAAAAATGAAGAATATACTATTTGAAATGAAGAATACACTAAAAGGAATTAATATCAGATTAGATGAAGCTGTTGTAAACACATTACCATAAATTTAGTGGCTTTAAAAAAATCATTATTATCTTATAGTTCTGGCGATCAGAAATCTGAAATTAGTCTCATTTGGAAACTCAGAGTGTTGTTAGGACTGCATTTCTTCTGGAGATTCTATAGGAGAAACAGTGTGCTTGCCTTTTCCAGCTTCCAGAGACTACCCTCATTCTTTGGCTCATGGCCCCATTCCTTCATTTTCAAAGCCAGCATCATTAAGGTAAGTCCTTCTCATGCTGACATACATCTGATCCTTTCTCTTCTCTCTCCCTCTTCCACTTATAAAGACCCATGTGATTACATTTGGTTCATTCAGATTTCTCAAGATCAGTTGATTGGCAAATTCAATTTCATCTTGCTATGTAAACTAACACACTCAGTTTTTAGGGATTAGGATGTGAACATCTTTGTGAGTAGGGATATTATTCTACATACCAAAATAATTGTTTACAATGTTAATTATATTACCTATTACTGTCAATTCTAAATTATTCTAGATGCTGTATATAAGGATGACCCTATTACTGCACTTACTCTGGAAATAACATCTAAAACACTGAATACTATATTTGTGGGTTCATATTGCCAATAATTCTCATCACTGAGAAACTTATGTGTCAGTTATTCGATGTACTAAGTCATGTTTAATAGTTACAGTGTGGCCTTCAGAATCAGACTGGTCTGGACTTGAATATGTCTCTATCACTTAAGTGGATAATATTCTGGACAAGTTAATTAAACCCTCTAAATCTCATTCTATTAAGTGTCAAAGAGACACTATACTGCCTTCATAATGATGAGTTTATTATTTCATTATTTTAATAGTTGACACCAAAAGTCTTCATTGAAAAGTTTGTCATCACTTGAAAAAATTGAGATTATTTGATTACATATAGACTTACCACATTATTTTTGCCTTTAATGCTTTTGAAATTACACTAGAATGACAGTTGAGAAATTAGAATTTTATTAACCCATAACATAGAGAATGATAGAGGGGAAAAAGAAACAGTGAAAGAAAAGTAAAACAGAAAACTAATTGGTGGCTATATACAGTTGAACACAATTGTGTCTTTCACACTAGAAAATCTTTCACAAAATAATCATCCTAGGTTCATAGAAAACCAATGTTCAGTGTTGTACTGCAAGATTGGTTAGGTTAGCAGTCTTCTCCTGTTTTCTCCCATGTCTTACTTTAAGATGGCTGATAATTGTTTGGTGATTGCCACCCACCCCCAAGATGCCTTGCAGTAAATGCTGTATTGGTCACTGTAGTCTGCATATCCCTGTCCATATCCATAGTTCACATAGTTACACCCAGTAAAATCATAGTCATCATAGCCACTAAAGTTTTGATAAACACCAGTGACACTACTGTAATTCCATATCCTTAATAATAATAGCTATTAAGTCTTTGCTTTCAGTTTTGGCTCTGACTTAGGCCACGACCCCTAGTACCACTTCATCTACCAGTTGCAGTACCTCTTACCTCTGCTCCTTTTTGTTGTTGCTCTTGCTATCTATATACTTCTTTTGGATGGGCAACATTGATCCCTCACTTCCCAGAACCAATTTGATATGTGCTTTCTAACAATTTCTTTACTGGCTCTTCATTTGTGTATGTGAAAGAAGAAAAATATCTTCTTTCATTTGTTTTTGTACTCATGGGAAGTTCAATATTTTCAATTGCCCCAAAGGCTCCAAAATATTGTTTAATTTGTTCTTCAGAAGTATCTGGGCTCAATCCACCCAGAAAAAAAAAACCCACATTTTTTTGGGGGGGATGTTCTTTTTCTTTTAAAGCTTTGGCCCCTTTGGGGTCTAGCAATTTGCCATCCAGTTTGTGTCCTTTAAGTTCTAAAACCTTATCAATACTAGAAGCATCTTTGAAAAGCACAAATCTAACCAAATCCTTTTGATCTGGTGATTGGGCCTGTTTCAATTGTGCATCTATAACTTCCTCAAATCGAGACAAATATTCAGTCAGATCTTTCTTGCTTGTAGCCCAGCTCAAGCCTCCAATAAACATTTTACTGTCATCCTGATGATTCCTGCTCACATTGACCTTGGATTCCTCTGTGAGTTCTCTATATTGCTGTGTTGGCTTATGTCCTCCATGGTGGCAGGGCTGTCAGTGGGGTGCTGGGTACAGTCTGAGTCACGGCAGCCCCAGTGGTGGCAGCAATGGCAAAGGTTTTTATGGAGCTGTATTTAAAATGGTGGTGGAAGAGTGAAAGAAATTATTTCAACAAATATTTGAGAGATGAAAGAGATGGAGAAGTGGTGACTGACTTATCAGACAGAATACAGGAAGTTAAAGCCTACATCAGTGTCAAAGGGAACCAAAAAAGAAGCTAGCCAATTCATCTAACAAAACACCTGGAAGCTCAGGCTTTGAAATCAATCACCTTTACTAAAACATGGAAGAGTTGGGGTGAACTCAGAGAAACGTTTAAAGATCTACACTTGTAGTAAGTGAAGACATGAAGGCTTTCCCTCCAGGTTCCCTTTTCTACCTGGTACAGTCAGGCAACTTATTCTGAACCTAAGCTGTGTGAGGGATGGGATATAATTTTTCTTCTGGAAAAATAGAGCCAGTAAGGCTCCTAATAGGGAACAACAGACACATGGAGAAATCGGTGATTCATGGCACTGATGAGCAGGGAATTTTTTATAAATCCATATACTGAACTACTGGACTCTCAGAACATCAGGCGAAAACTAGAGGGTTTTTGTTTAAACAGTTCTGATCAAAAGTCTAATGACACATTTTTAAATATAAATGGAAAGCCAATGTTTACCACTTGAGAAAAATCTCCAAAGTAAAAGATCAAAACAAACAGAAACAAACAAACAAAAATAATACAAGGTAATGAAGAAGAAAATCTTTGAAATATATAAGATGTTCAAAGAGATTTTATTCTGTCTATAAAATGAGAAACTGATGCAATCAAAAGGAACAGTTCCAGAGTTTAAAATAGAAGAGCTCCTAAAAATTAAAGATATAACTGATTTTTTAAATCAAAAGCAGGATGGAAGTTGAAGTTGAGAAACCCAAGAAAATAGACTAAAATATAAAACAAGATAGAATATAGGAAAACATGACAACAAGAAAGTGAGAGCATTGCATCCTGCTGTCCAACATCTAATAAGAGTTCCAGAAAACCTGAATATAGAAACTATGAAAGAAATATTAGGTTTCCCTGAACTGAAATAAGTAATCTTCCAGAAAGAGAGTCCACAAGAATACCCAGAACAATAAATAAGAAACATCACTAGAAATGTCATCAAAAGTTAAAGGAAGATTCTGAAAACTTATATACAAACTAGAGGCCTGGTGAACAAAAATTTGTGTACTCGGGAGGGTCCCTCAGCCCTGCCTGTGCCCTCTCACAGTCTGAGATGCCTCAGAGAATGAACACCTGCCGGCTTAGGCCCGCTCCCCGGGGGATTGGGCCTAAGCTGGCAGTCAGACATCCCTCTGGCAGCCCGGGAGCCCTCGGGGGATGTCCACTTGCCATCGGGGAGCAGGCTTAGCTGCAGTTGGACATCCTTAGCACTGCTATGGAGGGGGGAGAGGCTCCCACCACCACCGCTGTACTGGCAGCCGTCAGCCGTCAGCCTGGCTTGTGGTTGAGCAGAGCTCCCCTTTGGGTGCACACTGACCACCAGGGGGCAGCTTCTGCATTAAGCATCTGCTCCCCTGGTGGTCAGAGTGTGTCATAGTGACCAGTGATTCCCAGTCGCTCTGCTGTTAGGGTCAATTTGCATATTATCCTTTTATGATATAGGATATACACCTGTGCATGGATGGGGGCCGGCTTCCCATGCCTATAACCCGCAGGGATTAAAGCCTGTGGTTTCCACCCTGAAGGGTGTCCCAGACCTGGGTGAGGGGCTGATTGCTATTTGCATTCAGGCCACAGCCCCTTCAGGGTGGGGGTCCCCCCTGGGGTGCCTGGCCAGCCTGGGTGAGGGACTGATGGCTTTTTGCAGGCTGGCCACAGCTCCTTCAGGGTGCAGGTCCCCACTGGGGCTCCCAGACAGTCCAGGTGAGGGGTTGATGGCTGTTTTCAGGCTGGCCATGCCCCCTAGCAAGGACCCCCATCTCATGAGAGTGTGGCCAGCCTGGGTGAGGGGCTAATGGCTTCCTGCAGGCTGACCACAACCCCTTCAGGGTGGGGGTCCCCGCTGGGTGCCTGGTCAGCCTGGGTGAGGGGCTGATGGCTGTTTGCAGGCTTGCCACATCCCCCAGCCACCCAAGCTCCCAGTGTAGGCTGGCTGGAAGCAAGTATCTGGGATTTATTTATCTTTTATAATTGAAACTTTGTTGCCTTTTGCAGAGGCCACAGCTGGCCCGGGCAGGTGGCTTCCTCCATTGCCAGGGCAACCAAGCCTTTTGCTTGCTTCAGCTCAGCAGCTGCTGGCCACCATCTTGGTTGGGTTAATTTTCATATAGTCTCTCTGATTGGCTTGTGGGCATTGGATGGGCGTAGCAAAGATATGGTCAATTAGCATCTGTGTCTTTTATTAGTGTAGACAAGACCCTCATGAAATAACTAGAGGCCTGGTGCATGAAAATTCATGCACTCAGGGGACGGGGGGGCGGGGGGGGGGGCGCTCAGCCCAGTATGTGCCCTCTCTCAGTCTGAGTCCCTTTGGGGGATGTCCACCTGCCAGCTTAGGCCTGATCCCCTGGGGAGCAGGCCTAAGCTGGCAGGCGGACATCCCTCTAGCAGCCTGGGAGCAGGGCTAAGCTGCAGTCAGACAATCTTAGCACTGCTGAGGAGGTGGGAGAGGCTTCCGCCACCACTGCTGCACTCAAAGTTATCAGCCCAGCTTGTGGCTGAGTGGAGCTCCCTCTGTGGGAGCGCACTGATCATCAGTGGGCAGCTCCTGCATTGAGTGTCTGCCCCCTGGTGGTCAGTGTGCGTCATAGCGACCAGTCATTCCCAATTGTTCTGCCGTTAGGGTCAGTTTGCATATTACCCTTTAATTATATAGGACTAGAGGCCCAGTGTATGCAATTCATGCACTGGTAAGGTCCCTAGTGGCTGCCGGCTGCCGGCCAGGTATTCCCTCTGTTCCCACAGCTGCCTGCCACCACTGCTGGCTGGGGCCTCCCTCCCTTTCTCCAGCTGGCCCTGGCTGGCCCTGTCCCCTGGTCAAACTCCCAGTGGAACTCCCAGTTGAGGGGACAATTTGCATACTACGCTTTTATTATATAGGATAGGTATCACATGATATCAGCAACACTAGATATTCAATGACAGGGAAGCAAAACCTCTCAAGTTGTTTTTTCTTTCTTTCTTTCTTTATTGATTAAGGTTTTACATATGTGTCTTTATCCCCCCATTGCTCCCCCCCTGCCACTCATGCCCTCAACCCCCTGTTGTCTGTGTCCCTTGGTTATCCTTATATGCATGCATGCAAGTCCTTTGGTTTATTTCTCCCCCTTACCCCCACCCTCCCCTACCTTCCCTCTGAGAAAACCAAAATTATTCTTAGTCTAGATCTCCATATTAACTCTATCAATCTTAGTTGCAAACAGGAGAATACGCACTGTTGGCCAAGAAAAATACATTTCTAAAAGATAGTGGATAATTCATTGAATCATTGGAAGGGGTAGAGAAAACAGCTCAAGATCAGGTTTCCAGTGCCAAGGTCCAGAAGCAGCTTGATGAGGAAACTTTTTTATTTTACCCTCCACCAACCTTGCACTGGAAATCACTGTAACTACTCCTGGCTCCAGCACTAAGGACACTACTGCCCTTGAAAATCATATGCCCCTGAACCTTCACTAGAAAAATAGTAAACTCCTACAAAACTCAAGCTACTTGCTTCTGAATGAAAATCTGTACTGATTTGTTTAATAGTAACACAGCACCATACCTGCAAATGAAGTTGGTGAAAGGAATAGTTGAATTATACCTTGAAAAGACATAATTCGCAAGGTGGGAATCATAAAAATACAAGGGAAATTATTTGAGAGATACTCTCAATGGCCACTATTCTAATCAAATGACAAATGTATACTATTGTAGTCAAATTATCAATCTAATTTGAGAATAGGCATTTGGAAACATAAGGATTCAAATAAACTCTCATGCACCCTTTCTTAGAGAAGACGAACAGCAAAATAAAAGAGTAAACCAAGAAAGAAGCCTATGTAGCATCCCAGATAAAGATCAAACACTAACCAAGTCTAACATTTGTTCAGGAGACCTTCAGTATAACCAGCTGGGCCTGAAGAAGGGTGATGGCGGGATAGGAAGGAGGCTTCCAAGTGGGAAAAAGATTTTAATAAATTTATTTGTTATCTCATATTTTAACATATGAAAAAATATTAGTAAATGTTTGACAGATTTATTAAAGCCATTGGGGGAAATGGAAAATAGAGAAATACAAACAGAATAATAAATTCAGTAAAGTAATAGAGTAAATCTGGAAAGGAAGAAACATAATATGCTACTAGGCTCAGCAGTAAATAATATTTAATTATTCAATAACATGGAAATGGAGTATTGAATTCATTATAAATGTGCTAAACTATATTGAGAGAATAGTATGAGGGAACATGTGTATATTATGTGTTAAGAGTTATATGATGTGTGGAAGGGGTTGTATTGACTGATAGATCCTGAACTAGCAAAGCAGGAAGTCTAAAACCACTGAGATTGATAAATTAAGAAAAAGCAATACAAATATAAACGTTTATAAAGATGTTGACAATTATAAAAGAAAACTGTAAAAGAGCTGAACTTGATATGTATTAGGAGAACAGGACTTGAAAATGAGGAAGAATGGGACAAGAAACAATATTTTATTCAAAATACACCTTTTAGTTCTATTGATTTTTAACCATGTGAATGTAATACATTGATAAATGTAGGATTTTTTTGTTTGTTTGTTTGTTTTAAAATATATTTTATTGTTTTTTTACAGAGAGGAAGGGAGAGGGATAGAGAGTTAGAAACATCGATGAGAGAGAAACATCAATCAGCTGCCTCTTGCATGCTCCCCACTGGGGATGCGCCCACAACCAAGGTACATGCCCTTGACCAGAATCGAACCCGGGACCCTTCAGTCTGCAGGCCGACGCTCTATTCACTGAGCCAAACCGGTTCGGCTGTAAGATTGTTTTTTAAAAAGAAAACTACCTTGGAAAATGATGCTGCAGAAAATGGGATCTCAAGAGCCTGGATATCAGACAACAAAACTTTAAAAAAGGATCACTAGTTTTGCATAACAGAAAACAACCAATGTGAAGTTCCCAGGAAGATTAAGAAGAAAGAAAGTAAAAAGAAGAGGGCAGGAGAAAGACATAATATGAAGTAGACAGGAAAAAGATGAAATTTTGTGCCACACATTATATAACTCTTTCTCATGACACTACAAAACCATCAGTACCATATCCTGAACTCACAAATGATTGGTGTAAGTGATCTCTGACAAGGAAACTAAAGAAGAAATTGTCATCTTTCATACTTAGGTGGTATCAGATGAAGAAAGATTCAACAAGCTGGGTTCACTTTTAGGAAATGAGCTCCTTTTGCAACAGCATGGAGGGACCTGCAGATTATTACGCTAAATGAAACAAGCCAGACAAAGACAAGTACCATATTATTTCACTTATATGTGAAATCTAATGAACAAAATAGAACCAGAGGCATGAAATAGAGAGGATAGGAAGGGGGAGGGGGAAATGGATGAAAGAAGGTGAAGGGATTAGCCAAAGAATATATATGCAGTGTCTGGCCAGAGAGAGCAGGGGTGGGGGCTGGGTGAAGGTGGGCAAAGGAATGGAGGGAAACGAGGTCATCTGTAATAGTGTCAACAAAAAAATGAGCTCGTTGAAAGTTAGGAAAATTAGCTCTTTAAAAATTAGAAGAATTTTTGTTTTACAGATTTGATTTTGCCTGGAACATGAGGGGCAGCAAACTACACAACTAATATTTGATTGACTGTGTGTTAGACATAAAACGGTTGATGAGTTTAGCACAATGCTGGCATATAGTAAGGATTTGGGGGTAGGGTAGATATTATATATAACCTCATAACCCTCACAACAACCCTGAGATAAGCAATGATTTATTAACTCCTTTTTTCTCCAGGAGGAAAAGGTTGAGAGACATGATTTTCTCAAGATCATATAGACCAGTTCCTGTCAATCAAAGTCTTTGCACAAACCAACAAAAACATCATCAAATTCATCCTAAGGTAGAAATAAAACCATAAATGCACTGATCACTCATTAATATCTTATCCGCTGTATTCTATTTTTTAATGAGTGTGGCAAAAGATGAAGAACTATACATCCTTTTGCTTTGGAACCCCAGATGCTATAACTATTTTTAAACAGATTGAATGGTAAAACTGAGTAGGAGTAAACAATTAATCATGAAAGTGTAAAGGAACTTTTAAACATGTCTATATGTTATGTAGGAGGTTTGTTTTGTTCTGTTTTATTTTTAACAACATTTTTTTTTTGTGGCAGGGTAACTTCTATCCTCACACTGTTTTAAGAAACCCATTACATGGACATAAGACACTGAGGGGTAGGGGAGGCCAGGGGATTGTCAAGGGGCGGGGGGGGGGGGGGGACACATATGTAATACCCTTTGTAATACTTCAAGCAAAAAAAAACAATAAAAAAAAATAAAAAAAAGAAACCCATTACCCAGATCACTTAATATTTTAGATCATGAATGTTATCCTGATTCTGTTATGAGTACTAGATCCTCAACTACCAGAACAAAAAGTCTGAAAATACCAACTAAGATTAATAAATGGAAAAAAAAAGGCCATACAAGCATGTTATTTGAAAAGATGCTAGAAAATTCGGTTTGAAACCACTGTCACAATCCTTTAACTTCCCAATACCCCAATTTACTTCATGTTACTGTTAAATACTGTTTTTAAAAAAAGGAATTAATTGGAAATTAGAAATTTGTATGTCTTAGACATCACTCTTTTCTCTCCAATATTTAAAAAGCCATCCATCATTGCAATGATGTATTCTAGAATTTTGCATAGGGTCAATGTCAATGATCTGTTGGACTCTAAACAACAATGCTTCCAAAAATTAGTCAGGGAATAAAGCTGGGGGACACAGAAGAGGGAGGTAAAAACTATGATAAACTATAAAATATATGTCCCCTAAAAGTATTCAGATTCCATAACTTCTTCTGGAACAGTCAATACATTCTTGCCAGTATTATTTGTCCTGCGAGCTACGAGTTTGTGACTTCTTATCAAAGGTGTCCATTTGTCATCAACATCTTTTTCAAAAGCAGTGTCATCATCTGTGTCAGTTCCTACTGACTCCTCAGAAGTCACCTGCAGTCAGTAAATTCCTTGGTTCATTGAAGGTGTGTTGAGGCCCAGCTATGTCCCAGGCATTTTATCAGCCATAAGGGAAACACCGCAAAGAGCACAACATAGAGCTGTGTTTCTAGTGTCATACCTGGGATGGAAAAGCAATCACTGACATAACCACAGAAATAAATATATACTTACGAATCATAACATACACTGTTTTACAGGATGCTATGAAAAAAATTCAACAGGAGCATTGATCTGTCTGAGATTGTGTCAGTCTTCAAAGGCATGTTTCTTCTAGTAGGAGACCTGAGCTCATTTAGACCCGTTAGATGCTGCTTCATAATATCTTCACCCCGATAGATTTGAATCCTCCTGCCTGTAACCCATCTTGTTTTATCCTCCTATGAGTTGAAGATAATTCTATTTTGAAAGAGAAGGTAAAAACAAATTTGAGAGTGTCTGCTCTCCATATTACTTATCAATATTGTAATGTTGGCCCTAATCAACACACTGCTCCTTCATTGATCTTTTTTGTCAAATGCAGCTTTTTAAAAAGGCATTTCTGATAGTCTTTGTGTGCTTGTTCTAGTGTCGGATCAATTTGGATTTTAAACTTTATGACACTATTCTTTAAAAGAGCAGCTCAATTTAGTAAAAAGATAGCTTGGGTTCAGATTTAAATCCTCAATGAAATACTAACAAGTTATTTTATCATAAACAAATTATTTAATTGCCCTGAGCCTCAGTTTCTCATTTAAAAAATGAGAGTAATAATTCTTACTTTGCAGTGTTGAGGTAATGATGAAACTAGATCATGAAAGCAAAAATATATCTTGCAATGCCTAGCATAGACCAGGGCCCCACCAAACAACTGAGGGCTGTTATTCTTTTACAGGTCTATGCTCTCTATAATGGCGGACCTCGCCTATACTGTGAGTTTCTTAGGGAAGCAGACAGAGCCAGCCACTTTTGTTCTCTCACACATTATGTCTAAGCACATGGTCCCTAATAAATAGAGCAGGCAGGTGCGTTGACCATTAATAACACTGGAGTGAAAACTTAAAAGGAATTCCATATTTGACAATATTCTTTAGTTTAATAGGGAAGCATAGCTTTTATCTTGTTAATAGTAAATTGCATGCTCCTTTTCCAGTTAAACACACAGTTTGTTTACCATTAATTGTCACCTCAGTGGCTTCTGCTCCAATGAACATTGTGTTGACAGTTTTACACTTCTATTATGTCCCTATTCTCACAGCATACACACCCTGTATGATGAGGGCTTATTTCCCTATACCAAACAATCCTCTGCCTAAATATTTTACTAAATCAAAGTGTTTAGTTATTTCGATCCTGCTGAGCAAAAGTAAATTTCATCAAACACCATTAGAACAAGGTATAGAAGAGAAATCCTCGTCTTATATATTTATAGCATCATTGTGTATGGCAATAAATTCCTAACTCCAGGTGGGTATATCAAGAAAGAAAGAAGGGAGCTCTTACTATCCCAGTTATTTAAGAACTACTATGAACATCTTAAATGTTACAAATGACCTCATTTTATAAAACAGAAGGCAAACAGCCTCTATTTTATAAATCAGTTGAGTTCTAGCAGTTTATTCCAGCAAATATTTCTTTTGGGGGCATCTGAATAAAACTAAAACTATATGCCATTAGAGAACGAAATAAAACTTCTCTGGGCCCATATCCTAATAATAGAGATAAGTCCATTTTTTTCCTCACCCCATGCCATACCATGTCTGTGATAATAACCTTGTGTAGAGGAACTGTCGATGCTCTTCCCAGATCCCCTCAAATACCTTTTACAGGTCCTGTGTGCCCACCACTGGCTTCTGCATCCCTTTATTTTTAGTATCATACCTGGGACTCTCTTCAGAGAATCATACATTGCTAGCTTACCCTGCTACTATTAGACTTAAAATATCTATGTACAACTTTAAATGTTATTTTTAAAAAATTATTAATTTATATTTTAAGATTAGATTCTAGGAATACTCTTAACCTTCCAATCTAAAGATTATCCGTACTGGTACCACTGAAAGGCTCTCTCACACACAAACTAATGGTGACCATAGCTCCATAAGTGACTTAAACTACCAGATGTTCCTTTGAGACCAATGTTCCAGATTCATCAGGAACTGTAGAAAATTTATACACACAAACATACACACATTGATTTTAATACTTAATTTAACTCTAATGCCTAGACCTGTGACTATCTTTTAGAAGGCACTTAATACATATAGATAAATTAATGAATGACCAAATGAGTAAACAAATAAACTCATGGATTTAAAAGACTTCTATTGAATATCTTCCATGGGCCAGGTACTGAACTAGCCTCTAGAGATACCACAGTCAGCAAAACCATTCATAGATTCTACTCTCAGGATGTCTACGTTCCATGAGGCGGAGAGACAGATACTCTCTGCATGCATGCACACAGGATGCGCCACCTGAATTCTGTAAGGGGACAATGGTTTGTAGGGATGACAAATATCCAATGTCATATCCACCAGCAAAGTCAGGAGTGTCAGGGTTTGGTACTTGCCCAAGTGGCTCCTGCAGCTTTGGACGCGAGTCCTAATATATGTAGCATCGGTACATCAAGGATGGCCAGCAGTCCCAGGAGTGTTTATCAAAACAGATGTCTTTACAAAGGAAATTCTTCTTTCATTAAATTCATTAAAGTCACCCTAACCGGTTTGGCTCAAGTGGATAGAGTGTCGGCCTGTGGACTGAAGGGTCCCAGGTTTGATTCTGGTCAAGGGCATGTACCTTGGTTGCGGGCACATCCCCAGTGGGGGGTGTGCAGGAGGCAGCTGATCGATGTTTCTCTTCCCTCCATGTTTCTAACTCTCTATCCCTCTCCCTTCAATATATTTTTATTGATTTTTATTGTAAAATATCAATAAAAATATATTTTTAAAAAATTCTTTAAAGTCATTGTACAGTGAATATTTAAGCAAAGTAAGGTATCATCTCTAATCAGTTTTTCAACTTATCTTTATGGTTTACTTAGAATAAGTTGAATCTGTAATATGATTAAATAATAATGTAGTGAATTGTTAGAGCCAAGAATAAGAGGAAAGCTTATAATGAGTTCCAGCAAAGACTGAGAGAATCTGGCTCCCGCCCCAAGAGGCATTTCCTCCTCACTCTTTTGAAAGTGTGAGCTCCTGCACACTGTGAATAACATGCCAGTATCTGCCTCCCTATAAATGGTATGTTATAGAATTATGGTCATTTTTCTGACAGAATAAAGAACCCAGTTTACTTGTTTTAACTGTTTGTTTACTTTAGTAAAAACAGCATTTAGTATGATGCTATGGGAAATTACTTCAACTCCCCTGCAGCTGCACTGGCAACCCTATAAACACTTTTACTCATTCTTAGAATATTTTCTCAGTTCAACAGAGTCACATGACAGCTAGAGCAAAGATACTGTGAGTGCCATGCACAGTAATAGTTATGTTGCTGCAATAAGAAAACTGGGAAGACGATTCTGCTATAAACATAGAAAAAAAATCACCAAAGTAGAAGATAGCAAATTTGAATCATAAGGAATGAACTTTACATCTGGAAATTACATATTGTTGTTGCAATAATTTCTCCTTACATTTTAGACCAGGGTTGTTCAGATACCTTGATTCTAAAGCATGAAAACACATCCTTCAACATGTTGTCAGTCTTCATGAAGGTTCTTGATAATAACCTATTTTTGACATGAAAAAAGGTAGACATTACTAATATCTGTAAGAATAAAAACAAGGTAGGAGAAAATCTTTAGCCAACTCTGACAGCTTGATTACAGACTGGCTTGTATGGCCCTCTAGTGTCTCTATCAAACACTGGGTCCTGAACCATGCAGGACAGTGTGTGGGACAGGCAGTGTACTGTAGTATAGACAGCCCAGGCACTGGAGTCAGAAATCTCTGGTTTAAATTCTGTCTTGGCCAAAGAGGAGGGGTGCAACATGGAGCACTTCACATTTGGAGTACAACCTTCTTCATCTATGAGAGGAAGTAAGAATGCATTCTTTACAGATTGTTAAGAGGGCTAAATGTAATTGCACATATAAACTTCCTTGCGTGGTCTCATGGCAGGTGTTTAATAAATTTTCAAATAAATACAAAGTTGTCTTCATCTCACCACTAAGGAATGAAGTATGGAGATTTGTACTATTACAATGACTCCTTAGGGTACACTCACTAAATTCTTCCAGCTTCCCTCCGCTTACTTACTTCCAAGTTAGAGAATTGTTTAGGATCCTCCCCATCTCTAAAGGGACCTCTTTTACTACTAATGTCCATTGTCCACAGCCTTTCACATGTGATTTCTACTCTTCCCTTCTAAATCCCATATACCTCCAGGTTAATCTTCATAAAGCTTTGTTCTGGTCATGTCACTTCATTAACTATAACCTCCTGTGAATCCCAGAGGTCCACAGAAAATGTTCCAATTCTGAGCTAGGGCATTGAAAACTATCCATTCTTAATATACACATGTGAATGGAATAGAAAACCTATCATTAAAATTACTATCAAAATCTACTAATACAAATTATTAAGCCCAGTACAATGTTCCATGTCTAAACAGACTGAGAAACATGTAGTAGTCATAAGCAGATGTCTTTGAAACCTTCGCTGCTAGAACTGCTGGCATGACCCTAAAATATTATGAGCATTTTGCTCTTTTATAATAAGCAGAGACGTTTTTCTGGGCTGTATAGCAGGGTTGTATGAATAAAGTAGTGACTCAAAGAGTCTCAGGTAGGTGGAATATTACCAATAATAGCAACTATTCAATGATGCTGTCTCAGTCCAATTTCCCTAGACAAAGTCAAAGGTTTGTGCTAACACCTAATTAGGAAGAGCAAAGGTAAAGGAAAAGGCACTATAAGGGAGTATATTACTGAACTGGCCACAGTGTTGTAGCAAGGTCCATCAATTGCTCAGGCTCCCTGGATAACTTTAGAGAAGTATGTAAGGCTAATGAGTTTCCAAACAGTCTGGAGAAAAGGGATAAGAAAATGATTTATTTGCTTGTTCCCTCCTAGCTTCTGCCCTCTGAATAGTCAATATTCACACCATGGGGAATGAATTCCCTGCATCTGGTGGTATCACCTGGCCCTTCCACAAATGCTGAGGAAGCCAGACCCTATGCCTTTCACCTTGGTTCTTTGAGTCAGGAAATGGTAAGAGAAGTCAGTTTGAGGTAATGGAGCTCACAGATCTGGTGGAGGTGGTCATTAATACATTGATTTTTACCACAGCAGGTAGCTAAATGAAGTCTATGCTGAATCAGTCATAGGATCCCTTCTGTGTCTGTTCTTCAGAATTATGTGCATAATGCTCATGAGAGATAAAGTGGAAAGAAGCAGGTTGAATAGGGAAAGTCTTCAGATCACCCAACATATCTGACACCTGTGAGAGGAAAGAGGAAAGGAAGCAGGAATGGGCCAGGTGAGTTGCCGGCTGTGGGCTGTGATGCAGATCTGGCAAAGCCTAAGCCAACTCCATAGGGTGCTCTGGAGCAATGACTGCCCAGTAGAAGAGACCCACAATAGGCAGAAATGGCCAGGCCCCAGCACTCCTACCATGCTCAGTGAGGTGCTGACAGCTACTTTGGAAACAGTGACCCTCATCCTAATGCCACGGCAGTTTCCAAAGGTGCTATGGTTCCCAACTTTAAAGTAAGTTCTTCTTGAAGTGAGACACAAGCAGGACATCTCTACAGATCTTGTTTGTCTCTTAGCACTTAGCTAAGAAAATTCAAAGTTTGATGAGATTGATTCCCTAATTGTAAAATTAAATGCATGGTTTTCTTATTTGAACTTTCTGATTTTGGGACTGTTGACCAGTTTCTTCTAGCTAATCTGCCTGGTAAGTATACCCACTAAGTATACTTCTTTATATCAGTAAACTTGGCAGAAAAAAATGGCCAAAATTATTTAGGGGCAGTTTCCATCTAGAGATATGCATAGATCTCTATAACTAAAAAAAAAACAACAAAGTTTTCATTCTCTTTGGACCAGATCAGCAATACAGAGCAGATGATAGTTAGGAAAGTGTTCCAAGATGAGCAATGGTTATAATTATGGCAGGATTGATTGATGGAGAAAGAAAAAAAATATCTAATTTGTACAGCTGGTCTTCACAGTTACTGAGAAGGACCAAAGAAGTCTGCAAATACTTGGGATGTAAAATACTAATTAAAAGACACAATTAGTAGCATTGAAAAGGACATAAGTTCATGCAGCGAAATAAAGTTTTAAAATAAATATTTTTTTTCTCAATGGCAAGAAAAAAACTTCCCCACCTAGAAGAGGCTTATGAAATTATATTTAAAATTAGACTAGAAAGAAACCCAGGTCATAGTAAACAATTTTGTACCATCCCCTTGAGGAATCAACTTATTGGATTTTTTTCTATTTCTTGTTTATCTCCTTCTGTGTCTATACCACAGCTTCCCAGAGACTTTATTAGTGCTCTTGGCAGCTCTGGTTACAAATGGAGAACTAATGATTTCCCTATGGAGGGCTCAAATATCCTTGGAGAGAAAGCTGAACTGAAAATTTTCAGGCAACTACTACATTCTCTCCTAGTGTGGCAGCTGGTCTGTTGGAGAGAAGAACAGGAAGTCCCTGACCGAAGAGTAGGCTGTGTTCTAAAAGCAGCAGAGTGAAAACTCATAACCCAGTTCCCCATGGAAAGACTTAACCATTAACAGTGATTAACTATCATTAGAGAATACTGGCTGGATCAAGTTTGTTTAACCCCTACCCTACCAGAGGTGCAGTGATAACAATATTAGTTTAAAGAAGTCTAACTTCCTAACCATGTGTGTCATGCCAAAGTACTTGTTTCTAAGGGGAAATGCAAGCAAGCAGGGCCTCAGAAAGACAATGTGGTCTTGCAAGGGCAATGAGTGTAAACACTATCTCAAGCTTATAGCAGCAGTAGGACAAGAAATGGAACAAGCGGTACATCCTCCACTACTATTAATACTCAAGGATGGCTTGTGGGCATACAGCCTACTTAGTCACACAGAGACCCATGTTTAGGAAAACCCTGTCTTTTGGTCACTGCCTTGAAATTTTTAATAGATCCTGAACAAGAGGCCCCACATTTTAATTTAGCATTGGACCCCACAAATCATGCAGCCGGTCCTGCTAATACTATCTTAAAATTAACAAAGTGCTTTTCCATACATTACCTCACTTTATCATCACAAATGCCCGTGAAGTAGTAAGACAGATGTTACTGTCTCTGCTTTACAGTTATGTAAATAGATGCTCAAAGAAGCAAGGCATTTGCTTTACAAAGTTAAATGCAAGAGCTGAACCTAAATCCATGATTTTCCATTAGCCCCACTGCCTCCAGATATCCTGAACTGTGGTTCCATTACAGAATAATATAAAATGGCAGGTTGGGCAATGGGAATAGCCTCCTATTCTCAGTAGCTCTACATTACTAGTATTATTTCATCTCAAATTCTTTCTAAGTAACAAGATCTTGCTCCTTTTTGACAAGATCAACTTCTTTCTTTTCTATTTCTTAACAGACCTTAATTTTTTTTTTTTTTGCTATTCAGTCATTATCTAAATCCCACTGATCTTCTGTGTACATGTTCTTTTCCTAATTGGCAGGGTCATATGTGGGTTTCCCGTGCTTGTTTGACCACTGTCAGTACACAGAAATGACCTGTGATCTTGCTAACCAAGTGTGTGGGATTTCTGGGTAACTTTGTCTTAGCTTTATGCAGTAAGAACAGAGTTCTAATTAGGAATCCCATGAGGCATGGCTGAAAAATGTTGAATAGCACATGATAAAGTACTAGTACATCTATCCCTGTTAGAAAATGCATAGGCGTAGATGAAGGAAAGATGACTGATGATAAGATATCAGGTTTGAGGATTGCAGAAGCCCCTAGAAGGTGCACATCACGGCAGGAACAACCAGGGATTTCTCACTCTGCACGATAGATCTGAAGATGGGAAGTTACTCAAGGCTTCCATCATAAAAGCAGTTTTAAAGCCTCTAAGGACAAGAAAATTATTTTTCTCTCTAAGGTGCATAAAGGACCATATTTAGGTTACCCAGGTCTTTGGTCTTGGGGGTAAGTTATAGCCACCCCAATAGTGAATCTGGCTGAACTCCAGGTGAGCTATTTACTATAATGTACCATATAAAAGAGACAGAGAAGTCGTTATAAAAGATTATATTCCAGTGACACCCCCAGTTTCAGAAAATTACTGAGTAAAAACAATTAGTATCTTAATAACATATTCTAGATCTCAACCCATGGAGTACCCAGTATAGAGAAAAAAGCATGAGCACTTGAACCATACAGACCTACGATAGCAGCCGAGCTTACTTACGCACATTTTTGTAGGCGTGGACAATTTATTTAACCTCAAATTTTTCCGACTTTCTAAGAAAGTGGGAAATAATAACATCTCCATTCGTTTGTCAGGAATAATAAACAACCTTATCTCATAGCGCTGGACACAGAGTATGTGCTCAAAAGGGAAGGCTGCTACTATTTATTTCCCTCCAGTCACGGTGACAACCCTTGGCTTGCCTGGGAAACATTCTTTTTCATCCTGACTTGACCCTTTACCCAGTAGCACAGAGTCTATAGTTGTCAATAGCCAAAGTGAGGGGCAGCTCCTCCATTTCCAGGTTACAGAATCTTAAAATTGGAGTGGGGGGAAATGTAGTCCTCCTTTTATGTTGGCTCAAGTCCTGGCACTCCTTCTCAACCCTACCCACCCACCCACCCCCACTCACACACAAATATACAGTATATTTTAAACTATTCTCCTGCATCCTCCATTTCATCTATCACTGCTCCAACCCAACACTAGTGTGGCCAGATTCCAAGACCAACTTTATTCTCAGAGGATCTGTTATTTGTGCACCACTGTGCATTACAAGAGGGGAAGCAGTTTGATTACATGCTGCTTTCAACACCGAGTCATTTTGTATAAGCTGCAATTAAACATTTACAATCATTTGAGAGTAGTAAGAGAGACATAGTTTTACAACATAATTGTGATGTTGGCTTTGCAGCATTTTTCTTTATATCTAAAAATTTGTAATCATGCAATGTTGGTATATGTATAGAAGCTCCCTATAGAAGAAGCAAATAATCTATAGTTTTATAAAGAAACACTGAACTTTTTGTTACTGCCAACTTATAAATAATATTTAAAACATTTTATGTAGTCTAAGAATTTATAAGTTTTTCATGTTTTGAATTATTACAATACCTTTTTAAAATATATTTTTATTGATTTCAGACAGGAACGGAGAAGAAAATAGAGATAGAAACATCAATGATGAGAGAATTATTGATCAGCTGGCTCCTGCACACCCCACACTGGGGATCAAGCCCACAACCTGGGCATGTGCCCCGACTGGGAATCCAACCATGACCTCCTGGTTCATAGGTCAATGCTCAACCACTGAGCCATGCTGGCCAGGTTAATAGTGACAATACTTTTGATTTCTCTGTGCAAATGGTAACGATGAGCATCTTATTTTTCTAAAAGGTCTATCACTTCTTGCCACAACTAATGAAATCTAAACAGCAACTGCTTGAGTCACTTTGTAATTAACTAACTCTATCTCTCCATAATTATAACAATCTAAAAAGCTGAACTTATAGTACAAAATTGAATAATTTTAGCAAGTTTTGCTAAATCTGTCTGCCAGGTAAGTGACCACACTTATGATTTGTGTTCCTTGCTTTCACACCTGGCTCCGGTGTACTAGCACTACAGAAGATGTTTTCAATGCAGAGAAGAAAGCCAACATAGTAAAATAAACTCACAAGACTACTAGTCAAAAAGCATGGGTTCTTTTTCCTACCTGCTGGAAGATGAATGCTTGTATGCCCTCTAAATTCTAAGTTGAAATCCTAATGTCCAATGTGATAGTATTAGAAGGTGGGAGTTTGGTCCCGCTGGTTTTGCTCAGTGGATAGCACTTCGGCCTGTAGACTGAAGGGTTCTGGGTTGAATTTCCATCAAGGGCACATGCCCAGGTTGCAGGCTTGATCCTCATAGGGGGCATACAGGAGGCAGCCGATCAATGATTCTCTCTCATTATTGATGTTTCTATCTCTCTTCCCCTGTCCCTTCCTCTCTGAAAACAATAAAAATACCTATCTAATAAAAGACAAAAAGGGTAATTGACCGTACCTTCGCTACACTTCCTATTGGCTAATCAGGGTGATATGCAAATTAACCACCAACAAAGATGGCAGTTAATTTGCATACGTAGGCTCCAAGCAGTGGAGCGAAGCCAAACATACCCAAAGCTGGCCAAGCAGGGAGGCCTCATGGCCCCGGGATCAGCGGAACCACGAGGCCTCACTGCCCTGGGACCAGCAGAGTCGCGAGGCCTCACCTCCCCGGGATCAGCGGAGCCATGAAGCCTGATGGCTGGGGGGGAGAGGGGGGGCTCTGGCCGGAGCCCAGCCAGAGCGAAGGCCTGGGTCCTGGGTGCCAGAGGAAAACTGGTGCCAGCGGCCAAGGGAAGGGAAGGCCTATCGCATGAATCTCTTCATGCAACAGGCATCTAGTATTTTTAATAAAAAGAAGGTGGAAGTTTGGGACAGGGAGGGCAATGATTAAGTCATGAAGCCAGAGTCCTCAAGAATGTCATTAGTGCTCGTATAAAGGAGGCTCCAGAGAGCTTCCTCTCACCTGCCACCATGTGAGGCTGCAACAAGAAGTCTCAGAAGAGGATCCTTACCCTGATCTCAGACTCCCAGCCTCCACAACTGTGAGAAATAAATGTCTGTTGTTTATAGGCCACCCAGTCTGCGGTATTTTGTTACAGCAGTCCAAATGCACTAAGACACTACTTTTGAATTTCCCAGCATCTGATCTTAAACTAATCACTTCATCTCTCTGAGACTTGTTCTTTATTTGAATCTTAAAATTTGGCTACAGTAAACTATGAGATCTATACCAGTCATCAACTCCTGTGACCCAGTTTTCCAGGAACCTTACGTTTACATAAAGGATAGGCCCACACACTACCTTGCCCGCTTGGACTGTCTTGCCTGTCATATTATAAGGCAAAAAAATATTCTGCTAGAATGAATTAAAGAAAATCATTAAAGGTATAAATGGGAGAAGCAATGCGGCTGAATTTGTTCCCCTAACTCTGTATTAGTGAATTGTTAATTCATATCGAGAACATCGTGACCTTAAATGGCAAATAGATGGAAACTGAGACATGAAACATTTGTCCCAGGTTAACCACTCAAGTCATGGCAAAGCCAAGACTAAAACTAAGGTCTCCTAACTCCAGTCTATTGTTATTACTGATTTGTAAATTGCCAGTGTTTCTTAACATTAATATGACAATGGGTGAGACTTTGAGAAATTTTATTCAAGTGAAATTTGAAGCCACATTGTTCATAATCTTGTGTACTCCCCAGTAATTTCTTTCCCAAAAGTATGTAGAATTCTGGAGAATGAGAAAGGTATGAATGATGAAAGGAAGCCTTTAGCCTCTCAAACACTGAACTAATCCCAAACCCCAGAAGTTTCTTGTGGCATCCATGGATGCTATAAAAAACCACCTTCTTTTATTTGTTCATTTTTTGTTTGTTAATCCTCTCTTGGGAATATTAGCAGGTAAAAGATCACAATCCCTCTCGAAACTGGCATTTAGTTTCATTTAGAATCTTGTACAACTTGTTTCTTAGGTGACTGTTTCTTCTCCAGGTTATTTTATATAAGCAGTCATCTGCACTACTGATTTAAAGTTTTAAAATGTATTTACTATATGCTATGGAAACTTATAGCTCCTCACCCAAATCTGTTTTTCTCTGAGTGTGACATCTCTTTTCTGCTGAGACTCTGACTGACACAGGTGCTGAAAAGAGGATGTTGATGGCCCTTTGGCAGGAAAACAAAGCAACCAACAGCCATGGGTAGTTCAGTGAAGAGACATTTTCCCTTGGTCTCAGGTCCCTTCTGAGTCCCCCAAGCAGAGGAATCAAGCCTTGAGAAGAGATAAGGAGGTGGTCTGAGGTAAAGAAACCCTCACCCCAGAGAGAGGGGGGGGGGAGGCCCATATACAAATATAAGTATGAACTTTCAAAATAGCAGATAAATAAATTCCATTAAATAATGGTGTTGAAAGAATGAGCCAATATAAAAAGAATGTGTGAAGGTCAAGTTTCAAAAAGTACTAGGGAAACAAACCGACTCAGGTGCCCTATAATCAATTTTTCACAGCTGGAATCACTGAGATTGTCAAGTGGGTTTCACAGTTTACCTGCAATCATAGGAACCCAGGAGCAGAAGTAGCCTTGGATTTTTGCTTGGCTTTTTTGAGTCACACTGCCTCTAAGGATGTGGCCTTTTACATTTAATCCACTGGAAAAAATATTAGTGAGTGACTGAGAACCATAGACAGGCAGTCATATGTCCTGCAAGGGAATGAAAAAGTTACAAAATGGCTTTCCAAACAGAAGAAAGCAAAATCCATCCTTCTGTGTTTACTAGTAAAAAGCTACAAAAGAGCATGTCATTCAATTAACCTTAAAGATTTATCTGTAAATGACATGTTAT
Source organism: Myotis myotis (assembly GCF_014108235.1). NCBI lineage: Eukaryota > Metazoa > Chordata > Mammalia > Chiroptera > Vespertilionidae > Myotis > Myotis myotis. Next base: position 147,591,790 of record NW_023416324.1, on the reverse strand, counting down.
AAATGTACTAGAGGCCTAGTGCACGAAATTCCTGCACTTGAGGGGGGTCCCTTAGCCTGGCCTGAGCTCTCTCGCAGTCCAGGAGTACTTGGGGGATGTCTGACTAAGCCATCAGTCGGACATCCTTAGTGCTGCCGTGAAGGCGGGAGAGGATCCCACTGCAGCAGAGGCGGGAGAGGTTCCACCACCACCACTGTGCTCGCCAGCTGTGAGCCCAGCTTCTGGCTCAGTGCCGCTCCCCCTGTGGAAGCGCAGTGACCACCAGGGGGCAGCTCCTGCATTGAGCATCTGCCGCTGGTGGTCAGTGTGCATCATAGTCATTCTAAAGTCAAGCCGAAACCAGCTCTCCAAAATCCCCTGAGGGGTTCCGGATTACAAGAGGGTGCAGGCCAGGCTGAGGGATCCCATCGGTGCACGATTGGGGCCGGCGAGGGAACCAGGAGGCTGGCCAGCCGAGGAGGGACTGCAGAAGGGCTCCAGGGCATGTCTGGCCCATCTCACTCAGTCCCGATTGGCTGGAAACCAGCAGCAAGCTAACCTACCGGTCGGAGTGTCTGCACCCTAGTGGTCAGTGCATGTCATAGCGAGCGGTTGAGCAACCTTAGAGTATCATTAGCATATTACACTTTGGTTTAACGGTCAACTGGATGACCGGACATTTAGGATTTTATTATATAGGATACTGTAAGGGCACACATCTAGAGTTTTTATTTATTTTAGAGAGAGAGAGGATGGGAGAGAGAGAGAAACATCAATGTGAGAGAGAAACATCAATCAGATGTTTCGAATATGCACCTGACCAGTGATTTAACCCCTAACCTTTTGGTGTATGGAATGACACTCGAACAACTGAGCCACCCAGCCAGGGCTAGACTTTATTTTTGATCATAGATATAACTCAAATCAGTGTTGAATTCTAATATCATAGAATTAGCTGTCCAGCTAATATCCATAGCCCAAGGTAATTTAATAATCATAAAACAAGACAGTATTTTTAATTAAATAAATGGAACATGAAATATATTGTAATAATATGTAATTCATGTAATAATATTGGAGGTGGGACAAGTTAGAGCCTTCCTCATAATAAAGTATTAATTATTAACTAGGTTAAGTAGTTTCTTTTAGAGCTTACAAAACTCATCAAACTGGAATTATCCTGTGAAGTATGTTCATCTTCAAAATTATATTAACATTTGAAAAAACTTTTGTAAATGTGGGCATGATTTTTCCCCCAGGTATTACATGAAACAACATATCATATTTCTGACTAGGATGTGCTAGCATTAGGGATGTCTGTGACCTTCTCAACACACTTGGTCAACATCTGTCCATCACCTTTTAAGATGGCTCTAGATCACTTTGTAAATGAAAAATAACTATTCTAATACTTTTCAACATGGGTATGGGTGGCTGGTGTGGAGTTGCCACCACAGTGATCAACATGTATATCTGTGTCTGCGAACATGCACATACACTCACATGTTTAGGAAAAGTTATCTTTAAGCTGGCAATAAGGGGCTCTCATTCATAAATCTCTGTTTTTGTCCAAAGAGTCATATCTCAATTCCCAAACTGGCATTAAGACACTCTAAAGGCATGCCTTACACTCTTTCCATTTCATTTCCAGGCATTAATCTTCTCCATTCTGCAACTCCTTATCTATTTATCCCTCTATTGGACCTTTCTCTCCACACATTTGATCATGTTGTCCTCACTTCTTTCCTCCTAACCAAATTCTATCCATTATTTATGCCCCAGTTTAAACTCTTCCTCTTCTATAAAATGGTCCTAAAGTATTTCAGCCCAATAGTCACCCTCTCCTTTTCTCATCTGGCACTGTGAGTCTGTCTTACTAATTTTAAAATTAATTATTCACTACCTTATGAGAGATATATTAATATTGAAGCTAGCCTCTTAGAGTTTTATCATTTTACTATGTCTGTAATTACTGGAACTTGCCTGAGTGAATCTGTGTGTGTATGTGTGACAGGAAATTCAAACAAGATACAAATAAGGGCAGGAAAGAGATGAAATGGGACTTTTCAATTATGTAAAGGTCTATATTGCCTTTTTATTTTTTATAAATTATGCTTTGTTTGTCACTTATTTCAATGGCAGAGATCTGTCTTTATGCTTTTTTAAAAAAGTTCCTGGTAACACTTAACATAACAATTAATAACTATTGACAATCAACATTTTTGCTTGATTTATGATATACAGAACCAGATTACTGATTAATACATACAAGCCTAGAGTCAGAGCAGGGATTAGGGGGGGAAAGGAAAAACAAAACAGTAACAATAAAAACCTAGGTTGGTACTTTAGCTTGTTGTATTTCTCTTGGCTCAAGCCCACATTCAAAGACCCAGGAAAACCTCTTTGGATAGTCAAATCAGCACAAACCAAGCTAACCTTGCAAGTACACTTCCAGAAAGAAGAAAAAACCTACTTTAAAGAAGGAAAAGTAACCAACAAACATCAAAACTGAAATGTCCAAAAAGCCCACGATGTTCCTGTGCCTTTAAGTGTCTTAGAAGTGTCCCCTGGGGTTGGTCCCTAAGGAAGCTCTTTGCGCTGCTCCTCAGGTCTGCTTTACCTCCGTCTGGAGTGGCACCCCTTGGTGGTCTGTTCACCTCTTTGCTGGTCACCCCTTGCCTGTGTTCTCTCTATGCAAAGATAACCTTTGGTAGGAGAAGATGGAAGTTCCTGGTCAGTGATTACAGCTCCCCTGCAGATCTTTGAGTTCAGGCTAGAAAGCTTTCCTCTTAATGTGTGTCCTCTCTGTTTGGAGAGCTATTGTTTCTGCATAAGAATCCTTGCTCATGCCCTGACCGGTTTGGGTCAGTGGATAGAGCGTCGGCCTGTGGACTGAAAGGTCCCAGATTCGATTCCGGTCAAGGGCATGCACCTCGGTTGCGGGCACATCCCCAGTAGGGGGTGTGCAGGAGGCAGCTGAATCGATGTTTCTCTCTCATCGATGTTTCTAACTATCCTTCTCCTTCTTCCTTCCTCTCTGTAAAAAAAAAAGAATCCTCTCTCTGAATGAGGTCATTCTGTTTCTTCCCTTGTATTGCCTTGTAGTTCAGATTATGCCTGTGCTGCAAGAATCTCCTCAAACTCTCTCTGACCTGGGGTCCCTTCTTTCTCTAAGCACTAGGCATTTGCTTCTCAATCTTCTAAATCCATCCCCACCCCCCACCCCCCACCCCCACCACCACCACCACACACACACTGAAGCGGATGAGGGGCTGGCAACTGCCTCCCCAATAACTCTCATTAAGCTCCATGTAGGAGCAAAGTTTCTACACTAGGTGAGGCACCTTCTTCAGCAACTCCTAGACAGAGAGTCTAGGACTGACCCATGACGGCATGAGAGTGTGTATGCAGGAAGTGGGCATCTGAAAGGATAAAGAGGATAGAAAGAGGCGTGGACTCAGCGTGGCCACAGGAAATAAGGCTGGATGAAGATTCCAAATCACAGGCAGGGAGGAAATGTAAAAAAAGATCATCGTTGGCAAAAATGGCACCAGGAAGGCATTCTGATGCTGTTTATAAAATAACAGCATTATTGATCATAACAGGTGCAGTACTTGGAAGATAAATGCTTGCTAATCATATAATGAACTTATGAACCATAACTATTTGGTATTTTATAATACTCAAAGCTCTTCCAAATATATAACTCATGGGCTTCTCACAATGTTGAAGCGGAATCTGTTATCATTGTTGTGTAATAGAAGAAAAGGTGGAGGTTAGGGGGGATTCCCTGACCTGAGCAAGATCTCAGAGTAAAAGGAATGAAAGGATCTTACTCTATTTTCTTTCCACTTGTCTGTCTGCCCTGGTGATAAATGGACTTATGCCTTATTCCCAAGAATTAAGCTCCACCTTTTGGCCCAGTGCTGATATCTAAGCTTCAACCCTTGATCCAGCACCAAATCCTTACCTTAAAATCTGCATACATTCCAGGCTCTAGTCTAAAGTCTGCTGTGCCCTTTGGATGAAAGCCTGATCCCTGAATAGAAATCTCCAAGCAGACCTCCCTGACTCACTGCCTTCAACTTCCTGAAAGCTACTCAACTCTGCAGGACCTGTGGATATTCTTAGTCCACCAGTGCCTCCCTCTACATCAAGCATGTCAAACTCAGAGGCTAACACGGACCAAATAAACGAGGCATGCAGCTTGTAGGCCGTGAGTTTGACATGGTTGCTCTACATCTTTTATATCACCCAGTGCTAACTGATTTCCTCATCTGGAAGGTGTAATCACAGAATACATGCAGTATTGTGGATTTTGTTTTTGTTATTTTTCAAGATCAGACAGTGTTGAGTACCTACAATAATATACATCCCTCTGCCTGCCCCAAATAAGAGCTTCCCCTCCTGTTTTTCAATCTTCTGTTGCTGACTGAGCCATGCCCAGTCCTGTCTGGAAATATTGCAGTGGTGACATTAAAACTTTCCTCTTAAAATTCCAGCTCTGAGTGAAGGTCCATTCCAAACCTCTTCAAAGCAATAAAAAAGTGAGTCATAAGAGACTTTTTCAATGACAAAGATGTTCAACCCATAGTGTAATCCCTTGTGATTTTGAAGAACTCTTTTTCATAACATTATTTTCTCTAAGTAAATTTAGAATGTGTGGATAATAATGTGGTCGGGGCCACAGGAAACTACAAATATCAGTGAACAACCTTTAATAAGACATAAAAATTCTCAATATGTGTTGGTACTGGTTTCCCATAAGAACAGATATTTCACAAGAAAAAGGGCAAAGCTGCCAACTAATCTTCAGATCAGAAGCAGGCACTAGGAGTGTTCCGGCAACTGCACAGAGATATCAAAGCTAGCACTTTGTCTTTTGATGAAGTATTGCCCTTTTCCCCCAAGTAATATCTAATTATTAATGCTCTTCCCAAGAATAGTAACATCCGTGCCCATGTGCTCATTGTCAGGGGCCCTGGCCCATGTGTGTCGTTGTCACAGAGCAGACACCGGCTGATAATTATAAGGGCTTCTCTATTTCATGAATAAGGAAAAGGTTATTAGCAGATATATTGTTTTAGGATGCCATTTCCAGATGTGTTAAATAAAACCAGCTCTCACCCAAAAGCCACCTTTACTCCTTTTCTAATGAACTAATATTAGCACAATTGAGCAAATGGTATAGGTAAAAAGACATGGAGAATCTGAAAATTAAGATCTGAACCTAATTCCAGTCCATATTATTGGTATGAATTGGGCTTAAAAATATCTTTAGGCCTCAGTATCCTCATCTGTAAAGTAGGCCCATCAGTACTGCTTAGTTTATTATTATGAGGAAAAAATGGGTGAAAGTATATATTATAAAGCTTTATACAAATATGTGATTATTATTCTTATACTGACATTCTGAGATAGTTTGCAAAGAAGCACAGCTAGACAGAGAGTTTCTGATGGTAATATGACTACACTCTTCCAGAAGTCACAAGGGGGGGGGGGGGGAGGAGGGGGACACTAATATGGTTCAGATCACTTCCTGTCCAAAAAGTATCATCACAACAGGAATCTTTGAATAGCAGACACAGGTCACATGGTTTAAGAAATATTTGAGCCCCATAAAAGCATGTCCATCAGCATTAAAGAAATTTAAATTTGTTTTAATAAAATTTAAATATGAATGAAACCCATGCACTTCTAGTATCTCATCAAATAAATATATCTGTATGACTAAAGGCAGAATTTTTTTTCCAGCAATAAAGAGAGAGAAATTCTAATCTTTTACTTTTCTGTTCCTTTCACTTGAACCAATGAAGAAACTCAGTGAGCATCCAGATTGAGCAATATATTTCAAATGAAGGCAGGCATGCAATGCACAAATTTCTATCCAAAGACATTTAAACTATCTAATGAAGCAAAGTCTGCCTATGAGCTCCTCCCAAGTTATCAAAGACACCTCAATAGTCACTCATATTTGCACCTTTTACCCCAAATGTTATGAACAGTTCTAGATATCCTGTTAACACAATACGGCAGTCTGCTCATAAGAAAATAAACGGTCACTTACTAGGCACCTGCTCTATGCCAGACAGAGTGCCAATCACTGAGAAGAGAGAGATGAACAATACAGTCAGGTTCCCAGTCAACTGATTCACAAGGTTCATCCTCCATCAGTGCCACCATCATGTGTGCAAGAAGGAGGGGAGACTGCAAGTGTGGCACTTGTGGGCCCCTTCTAGATCTTGGGCTTTGATGACTCCAACTGTGGCCACTGCTCCCATCCTCCTCCAGTTCCTAAATAGAGCTTCCTATCTCTAGGATGGCCTTCTTTCTGTGTCTAGAAGATAGTATCTTCAGATATCCTTTTGTTTCCTTTCTCATGTGTAAATATTCATGAGTACAAGTGGAAGAAAAAAAATAAATAAAGGCCTTTCCTGTCTACTGGAAAACATGTGAAGGGAATAAGAATTTGTTCATTTGCCCATTCATTAAAACTAATGAGCACTGAAGACTTTCTGAGATAAATGTAAGTTTCTGGAGACACAAAGATGGAAAAAGACACTTTCTGCTGGAAAGAAAACCCCAGTTCAGTCACAGGGTGCAGGCATATGAATAATATGGTGGCACTAGGCAAATGTTATACTAGTGGTGGATGTGGGTACCAGGATCAATGGGAGCACTAAGAAGGACACTGATTATTTCTAGAGTTTTGTGGAAGGAATAAGCTTTACCAGACCTTTGAGGGGAAGATGGAAAATTGGAATCCAAAAGGGGAGGAGAGAGGAGCTCTAGGATAAGAAGCGTGTGCCAAGAGTTTTAGGCATAAAAGGCCATAGCTCAGGGACTCCAAGCATACAACATGGCTGTGCTGTAGAGAGAGGCCAGAAAGAGGCTGGGAAGGTGGGTGACTTTGAAGGTGTTGGAGAGTAGAATATGGGGTTTGGACTTTTATTCTCTGGGCAGAGAATTTAAAGCAAGAAAGTGATGCATACAAACCTGAGTTTTGGTAATATTCTTCTGAAGACTGTAGACAATGGACTGCAAAATGGAAACAGACTTCAGTTAATAATTTATTAGATGAATGGAAATGATTAATGTGAGAAAATAAAAAGTAATAAATTCAAATGTGCCTCAGTGGATAGAGCATCAGCCTGTACACCAAAGAGTCCCAGGTTCTATTCTGGTCAAAGGTACGTACCTTGGTTGCAGGCTCTTTCTGGCTCAAGCCCTGGTCGGGGCACATGCAGAAGGCAAGCAACTGATGTGTTTCTCTCTGTCTTTCCCTCTCCTCTTCTATTCTCCCTAAAAATTAATGGAAAAAATCCTTGGGTAAGGATTAACAAAAATATAAAAATAGTAATTAATTAATAAATTCAAAAACAAGATCTTTCAGAGGTAAAATCAGCAGTACCTCAAGGCAAAGTGAATGAGGGGAGTGAGCAGTAGGTGGAAATAAATAACTCAGAGCTTTTCCTCCAAGACAAATGATTGAGTTGGAATATCATTGACTGAGATGGAAAGAAAAATATTTTAAGAGAAGAAGTAGTAAAGAGCAAAGATTAACAGTTTGGTTTAAGCTTATTGAGTTTGAAGTACCCAATGCCATCTACCTGCTGTCTAACAGCACTTGGAATTACAGGTCTGGAGAATACCAACTAAAAACATTAATTGGAGTATCATTAGCATAAATACTTCATGGTTGAGATAATATATGAGGGCAAAAAGAAAAAATTCCAGGGAACCCCAACTGAGGAGTAGGATGAATGATGAGTAGAAGGAATCTGTTCCATAGTCATAGCCATGACCTTGGAGTTTCAGACTAATACATATAAGTATTCTATGTTACAAGACCATCCTCAAAGAGGCCAAAATCCTACCAAGGAAAAATGAAACTGAACAAAAAGCAGGCTGCAGGGTGTGATGCCTTTCCTAGCTCTTTTTCCTTTGCTGATCTTTTCAAACAAAGGAATTTTAAATGCACATATATTTTGTTAGTGTCTTTCATGCATTAATTCATTCTTTGATTCCTTTGTCAAATAGAAAACTCGTTGCACAGTACTGCTATACAGCCACCATCTAGTGGCAAAATTTGGTAACTACAGAACTGTAAATTGGGGGTGAAGGTGCTTCACTGGCAGTTTTAAGAATTTTGCTTCCTGAAAGGTAGTCCATGATGACAGAGAATGGGAAGAAGCAGGTTTTCTATATTTTTTTAAAAAAATTTAAATTTATTTCAGAGAGGAAGGGAGAAGGAGGGGGAGAGAGAGATAGAAACATCAATGATGAGAGAGAATCTTCGATCACTGCCACCTGCATGCCCCCTAGTGGGGATTGAGCCCAAAACCTGGCATTTACCCTATCTGGGAATTGAATGGTAAATTCATGGTTCATGGGTTGACGCTCAACCATGAGCCACACCAGCCAGTCTAATTTTCATGAGCAGTAATTATGGGAAATAGAAACTTACATTTATGAATGCCTTTCCTTTGAGTGCTCTAGGGAACCCTGGTATGAGCCACAGTTTCTGTAGGATTATCTGGTCTCAGGTGACATGGCAACACCTAATTAGACTGATAGAAACATGATCAGTACCCACAACCAGTCTTTATAATCCAAACATTTTATCATGTCCTACAGAGCTTTATAGGATCTAGCCACTGGCCATCTCTCCAGTCTTTTGTCACTTTGACCTTTGACCATTATAACACAGCCACAGAGACCTCCTTGTTATTACTTAAACATAAATTCATTCCAGCCACAGGGCCTTTCTATTTACTATCTCACCTCTTCCACCAATTCTTTCTACCACTTCTCCTTCTCCTCTTAGGTCTCTGTTTAAATATTTCTTTCTCAGAGAGATCTTCCCTGATAACTCTAACTCAAAACCCTTCTTCCCCCAGTTTATTTCTTCCTTGGCACTTAGCACTATCTGAAGTTATATTATTCACTTACTTGGCAAAAAATAAATAAAAATAAAAAAATCTACAGTGCAAATTCCATGAGAGAATGAATTTGAACTGCATTATTTACTAGCACCTAGAGGAGTGCTATCACATAAAAGGTGTTCAACAAATAATTGAGGACTGAGTGAATTAACCTAGGGCAGTGATGGCGCACCTATGACATGCGTGTCAGGGGTGACACTTGAACTCATTTCTTTGGTTGATTTTTCTTTGTTAAATGGCATTTAAATATATAAAATAAATATCAAAAATATAAATCTTTGTTTTACTATGGTTTCAAATATCAAAAAATTCCTATATGTGACATGGCACCAGAGTTAAATTAGGGTTTTTCAAAATGCTGACACGCCGAGCTCAAAGGGTTGACCATCATGACATAGGGGGTTCCTAGGCAGTGTCTGGGCAAAAGATAGAGTTGAGCAGACTGCAATCTACACAGAATCATGTGACGAAAAGACCCAGGCCAAATATTTTGATATACAAGTAAGAAGGTCCAGCATGTAATGCCCACATCCTCCTTAAGGTTTGCTAACCAAGTGTGGCCAAGGCAGATAGTGTGAACTTGAGTCTTACGCAACAGTTAGGAATCAAGAGTTCAAATAACAGACTGTTGGTGGTGGAGGGGTTAGAATAGAGGCTTCAGGATTTATAGGAAGCTAGTTCTCAACCCCCCTCCAAGCAATTTATCCATCTACTCAAAAGACCTATATCAACAAGGACTTGTATGCCCTAACAAGAGAGGAAGTAAAGAAAATCTGCATACAGCAGTTTATTAAGATTGAAACTAGACCACCAACTTACAGCATACAAAAAAATAAACTCAAAATGGATAAAGGACTTAAACGTAAGATGGGAAACCATAAAAATCTTAGAGGAATCCATAGGCAGCAAAATATCAGACATATGTCATAGCAATATCTTTACCGATACAACTCCTAGGACAATGGAAACTAAGGAGAAAATAAACAAATGATACTACATCAAAATAAAAAGCTTCTGCACAGCAAAAGAAACCATCAACAAAACAACAATAGAGCCAACAATTAGACTGATAGAAACATGATCAGTACCCACAACCAGTCTTTATAATTCAAACACTTTTTTTGCCAATGTTACATCCAATAAGGGTTTAATCTCCAAAATTTATAGGGAACTCATACAACTTAACAAAAAGAAGATAAACAATCCAACCAAAATATGGGCAAAGGACATAAATAGAAACTTTTCAAACGTGGACATACAGAAGGCCAAGAGACATTTGAAAAAATGCTCAAGGTCACTAATCATCCAAGAGATGCGAATCAAAATGACAATGAGGTACCATCTCACACCTGTCAGAATGGCTATCATCAACAAAGGACAAGTGCTGACGAGGATACAGGGGGAAAAGAAACCCTCGTGCATTGCTGGTGGGAATGCAGCCAGGTGCAACCACTGTGGAAACAGTATGGAATTTTCTCAAAAATTAAAAATGGAACTCCCATTTGACCCAGTAATCCCACTTCTAGGAATATTTCCAAAGATATCAGAAACACCAATCAGAAAGGATATATGAACCCCTATGTTCATAGCAGCACAATATGCAATAGCTAAAATTTGGAAACAGCCTAAGTGCCCATTAGCAGGTGAGTGGATTAAAAAACAGTGATACATCTACACAATGGAATACTACGCTGCTGTAAAAAAGAAAGAACTCTTACCATTCGCAACAGCCTATGGATGGACATGGAAAGCATTATGCTAAGTGAAATAAGCCAGTCGGAGAAAGATAAGTATCACATGATCTCACTTATTTGTGGAACATAATGAACAAAAGTAGATCCAGAGACACAGAAGCATCAAATAGACTCAGAGGGAAGGCAGGGGAAGGTGGAGGGGGTGGAGCAGGTTAGGTAGGTAAGAGATCAACCAAAGGACTTGTATGCATGCATATAAGCAAAACCAATGGACACAGACAGTGTGTGTGTGTGTGGGGGGGGGGGGTAAGGGCACGTGCTGGGGGGTGGAGTGGCCAGGCAGAGGTCAATTGAGGAAAAAAGAGACATGTGTAATACTTTAAATAATAAAGCATCTAAATGTTTTTTAAAAGGGTTGATGGCAAGGTCAAGATCAATATAACCTACCTTGCTGACTTTATGGATAATATCAGCAAAGGCAAGCCTGGAGAGAATTTCCGTCTGATCTATGACACCAAGGATCACTTTGCTGTTCATCGGATGATACCTGAAGAGGCCAAGTATAAGTTATGCAAAATGAAAAAAATCTTGGTGAGCACAAAAGGAATCCCTCATCTGGTGACCCATGATGCTTGTACCATCCACTACCCTGAGCCCTTTATCAAGGTGAATGTTACCATTCACCTTGCAAAATTACTTATTTCATCACATTGGACAATGGTAACCTGAGTATGGTGACTGGAGGTGCTAACCTGGGAATAACTGGTGTGATCACCTACAGAAAGACACGCTGGTTATTTTGACATAGTTCATGTGAAAGATGCCAGTGGTAACAGCTTTTCCACCCAGCTCTCCAACATTTTTGTTATTGTTAAGGGCAACAGATGATGGATTTGTTCTCCCTGTGGAAAGAGTACCCATCTCACCATTGCTGCAGAGAGAGGGACAAAAGGCTGGCAACCAAATAGAGCAGTGGGTGATATGAGCTGTAGGTGTTATGATTGGAAGGGTCCTTGTACTTAACTAAAGACAATGCAGCATGGAAAGAAATGGACCTCCAGGATACACCACCATTATGTGGATTCCATAGGCCTGTGGAACTCTACAGCTATATTTTTAAATTACTACACAAGATGAGTATAATGTGTGCATTCTGAAGATACGTTGTTTGTCATGTACTTGTTCTTGTGTTTTACAATAGTAAAACACATTTACATATGACCTCCTTTATTCTTGCCTATAATTCTGCTGAGTAGTAGGCAGAATAGGTTTTTTTTATTTATTATTATATTTTAAAAACTTTTTTATAGAATACTTCAAATACACAGAGAATAACATAATGAACCCCATGTACCTATCATCCAACTTCTACAGTTATCAAGTATAATCAATCTCACAACCTATACAGACATGTACAATGCATAAATTTTAATCAAATCTCAGACATATCTGAGACCAGTGTGGATCAGAAGAGAAAATTTGTAATTTTATTTTATTAACAGGGTTTTCCACATCATCTCCACAGAGAAGATGACTTGCCCAAAACATTTACCTAGTCTTAGAACTGAGGCTATAACTTATGGTGTGAGAGCGAGGGTGGAGAAGATTTGAATATGGACAGCTATACCCTTCACTAGACTTTGAGGCATATGGCAATTCTCTCTCTCTCCCTCTCCCTCTCCCTCTCCCTCTCCCTCTCCCTCTCCCTCTCCCTCTCCCTCTCCCTCTCCCTCTCCCTCTCCCTCTCCCTCTCCCTCTCCCTCTTTCTTTCTCTCTCTCTCTGTATGTGTTTGTGTGTGTTTTACAAAAAGGTAGACAACTGTCTCTTTAGAATGATTTCTTCTAAGACCTGCCCGGTGGATCCTTGCAGGTCTTAGATCTAGTGCAATTAAATATTTTACCAAAACAAACACCCAGTGTACTTGGAAACCTTAAGCTATGAGAAATGGCTGTGAAGATGCACTAGAGAGAAGCAGCTGTCCTCTGGAATCTTACACCACCTGACCTGTCAGGAAGACAAATGCGATTGAAACTCGTGCTTCCATTTTAAAACATGGCTGGTGAAACAGAGCTCTGCCTTGGGCTGCTGAGAGAGTGACAAATGAAATGTTTCTTGATCCCCCATTTATTTTATCTTTAAAGTGTTTGCCAATACTGGAGCACCCCGGTTGTGTGGGACTGCCACACTGCCAGCAGCATTGAGATTCCCTTCACTGAGCTGAGAGTCCCATCCCATCTCAATTACAGTATTTTCTATCTTGCCAGTAATGACCCAACTAGGAGGCTGTCTGAAAGTGAGTAGGCAAGGATTCACATTGGCTAAGTTGCAGGTATTAAAGTGAATCCATCTGGAAAATATGGCATGGAGCTCTTAATGTCTCATTAATGGGCACACAGTCAGGCTCTGCCAGGGCATTTTTGTAGTTCTAGATCTCTCTTTTAGTCAGGTCCTCTTGAGTGTAGCAAGATGTTTGTTACAATACAAGCAAAGTCAGATATCCTGAAGTCTTCTCATAAAACAGTCCACAAATGAACTCTGCTACGCCAAGAAAAATAAAAGTGCTGCGAAGAATATTTAGTATTTCTAATGCAAAGCACTTTGTAATTCCCTATTTGCCAAATCTCTCTTGAGAGGCGGTCAGTAATTTTCTCATTATTTTGCTAAAGGAAACAAGTCAGCTGCTGTTCCCAAAGTAACATATGGCCAATCAATATCTGGAATTAGAACACTAACCATTTCCATTCCAGGGACCACAGCTAAGCCAACAACAAATTTGGGTGTAAGATTATTGTAAGTTTTGGAGGTAACTAATATGATGAAATCATTCACCAGTGACAGGATGTGCATATGAATAAAGCTGAGAAAGAAAGAAATTCTTCATTGCATTTAAAGCGAGACATTTGTTCATTTGAGCTTTACAAGCTTCCTAACAGTGCATGAGTTGAAAGAAGGAAAGAGACATATGTAGAGGGAAACAGAGAGAGAAAGAGAGTGGAAAATGTTGTCAGAGAAATTTCAAAATAAAAGGAGATTCTGAACACATATGAAATTAGGTTAGTCATTTTTAAAAGAAAATTAAGAGCTCTCTCCCAGTCTCAGAAGAAAGATAAAGATTTTAGAATACCTCACACAAAAATTTGAATAAAATATAACAATTTCATATCATAAATGTAGTCATCAAAGAGAATATATCAAATAAATAAAAGCATCTTGTTTGGTTACTCTGACTCAGATAGCAGGATTGTCAAAATATCATTTTAAGACAATCTATGTATATAAAAAACCAGTTACTGGAAGGCTATGAAGACCAGAACAACCAGTTGCTACAATGCCCACTGTAGCCAGCAAATTGGCCAACCTCCCAGGGCCCCTTCCCCAAGCTGGCTCCACCCCTGATCATCCTCCCCCACCCCATTAGTGGGTGGGGCCAGCCGGCCAACCTCCTACCATCTCCTCCTCCCGACAGGCTCAGCCCTGATCCATCCCAATTGGAGCCAGGCCAGCCAGACCCCACCCAATCAGGAATTTGTGCACTGGGCCTCTAGTGTAGAGATAAGAAAAAACTTCTATTTTTATTTGCCATTTAAATTCAGAAAAATATATATATCCCTCCACCCACCCACCACACACCCTAAGCAATAACTTTTGAATCATTCCTGACCTCATCACCACACTGTTACTGAAATTACCCTTGAGTTAATTTTTATCTTTTCTTTGCCTTATGTCTTGTCAGTCTAGAATTTTTACTGTAATTCACTAGGCTGAGATCTAGTATAATCCTATTTTACCAGTGTAACCTTTAATACTTCATGTGCATTTTTATTAGAAATTAACTGAATACAAAACAAACAAAAAAATTCAAAAGCAATATTTCAAAAACAACCATATTCTCTTTAAACAGAGTGCCATTCTTCCAGATTCTAGAAGACTCAGATGGTGTGAGCAGATATGCAAGTACTGGTTCTGCAATTGCTTTCTTCGTTTTGAACTAATCTCAATAGAGACCAACTCTGAGTCTTCAGCACAGAGGCAATCCAAGCCCTGGTAATCCAAAAACTGCTGAGGAATTCTTCTGCAAGATTTATATTCTGCAAATATGGGTGATCATTGTATCCTTCCTGTAAATACACTCACAAGATGATTAGATGCTGTCTTCCAGTTTTCTTTTTTTTTATTCAATGTGGTCTGAGAAGTTGCTTGTTGATAAGGAAATTGCTATGGGAGAACCTACATATATTCCTGGGTATTGATGATGAGTTATAAGGACACCCATCACAGGCTCTACTGCTTAAAATCACCTATGAAATAAATAATTTATCCTCAGTTATTCATTTGCTTTAAACTTACCTAGAGTGAAACCCACAAAACATGGAGAGATCAGGCAGTTCAGAATTTACTCTCAAAAACAAATATACTAAATTAATAGAAACTCACTGGTAGTTTATGCTGACTTAGAATAGCAGGATTTGCAAGATGATATTTGAAGTTAATACAAAGAGTGAATGAAAAAAATCTCTTTTTTTATTTTTACTTACAATTTTGTTTCAGAACAACATACAAGATCTTGAGCAGTTTTTTTAGGTGCTGAGCATGAAATAAACACAGTAGTTTACCTTATGCCTGCTTAGACCATGAACTAAATCACTTCTCTGAGAATAACCCCCATGAATTTTATGAGATGGTCCCATGGAAGTTCTATTTGAGACAAAGGTGGATATTGATTCAAACTACTCAATTTCTCTCTCCTGAGATTCCAAATTTGGCCAATGAAGCAGCCACCCACAAGTGCACAGAACTGTAACAGACATGTGTGAGCCATGGTGTTGTCTATTCAGCCATGTGGTGGACAGGGAGAGGCCAGACCACCAGCACAGAGAGGAGCAGTCAAGATACAGAGCTCTGCTTTGACTGATGGCTTTCATTTCCTGCTTCCAGGTTTTTCATGAAGCTCAACTTCATTCTTGCCCTTCATTTCCATGTATTATCCCTGTTTTCTTATAATAACCCTCCCTTTTTCTTCTGTAATCTAGCATAAGTTGGTTTCTGACACCTTTACCTAATACAAAGGAGGCCAGTGGATACCAAAAAGAAGAGTTTTGAATATGTATGAACAGCATAGAATTGAACTAGGCCACCTTCACTAAGCCACGTCATTTGGGGATTGCAGATTCCTCCTCTATCTTCATCTACAAATTCTTTTCCCTTTCATTTCCCTTTCAGACTATGCTTAGTTTCCATTTTATTTTATGAAGAATAAAATCAGGAAACACATTTTATGTCTCAAGACTTTGCTGAGCATAGAAGAATAAGATTGACGTGTCTTATTCTTCATAAGGGAGTAAGTAAACACAATGATTTCTATCAGCTGATAAACCTGCTTCAAGTTTATGCTTTCTCTTCCTCCTTTTATGATTCTTCTCAGTCTTTAAATGCTCACTAGCACTCCCACACTGCACATTGATTTTGAAGAGAAACCTTGTTAAAGGATTCATTACTGTTTCTTCTTAAGTCTAAGTAAATGAACTGGCCTTCGTGATAGAGGATTAGAAAAAAAATATTTTCTTTTGGGCTGTATCTGCACATCTGTATCATTCTGGCACACAGTAAGTGCTAAAAAAAAAACCTGTCAGAGATGTTGTATTGTGGTAATGCTCATTAATGCAGGGGAAAAAAATCTAACAAATCAACAGCCCAATAGTGAAGCGATAGTGAGACTGGCAGAGTTTACCTGAAGGCCCTGGTCCCCTCCCTGTCTCAGGTCTTCTGACACATAGGCCAGTGCCCTCATGCTACCCTCAGGGTACTCTAGCCAGTCTCATTTTTCAGTATTATGACTTCAGTTTTCAGAGAGGTTTCTTCCTGCCATCTCACCCATTAAATCTTACAGTTTCTCAGTTCTATTTTTATTGTTAACCTCCCCTTAGTCTACCAATGTTCTAAGGAGACTTAGAAAAGAATGTTTTCAAAAGTAGAAAATGATTTTAAAAATTAATGCAAACCCAAGAAAAGGTACTTAATTACAAAGAAGACACCCCTACTTCAACTTCCCTTGGGACCAAGGAGAAAGAAAGCAGCTTGTCCAAAAATCTCATTAGGTTTTAAAAACTGGCTACATTAACCATCAAATGAATGAGAAAGAAATGATTGTCTTTTTCATGCTTTGTGTTATTTTGGGTCTTTGTTACTCAAAGTTTAACATAGCTCTCCCAGTGTCTTCTAGAGATTGGGCTCTCTCAAGATCCACCTTCTATTCCTCTGTAGCACTTTTTTTTTTTTTCCAAATCTGAGTTAGCCAATCTAGTAAGAATGTCACAGAAGCTCTACCATGACAACCTAGGTTGGATATTGGCATAGTCCAGTGGATATGGTCTTTCCAAGCCTGATTCCTTTTGAGTGCAAGTTGCAGCCTTATGTTATATATTTTGATATCAAATAGATAAGTGATGGAACACACACACACACACACACACACACACACACACACACACACACAGTCCTTCCAAAGAAGTCAGGACTCAATCTAACCAAAATCAAGATATATTGGGTAATTTTATGTGACAATCACTGTCTAAATACATTTTATACCTTTTTCTTATTCTATACATTCATCTTTTGAGAAAGGTACTATTTTCTATTGCTCTCCATAGGTGACCTACATTCCCAACATCATCTAATTTGTCCATGATGGTTGCTAGAATCCTGCTACTCTATCTATATTCTAACAGGAAGAAGGAAGCAATAAAGAAGGGTATGCCACTTCCTTTAGGAATACTTATCCATAAATTGCATGCACTACTTCTGCTTATATTCCATTGTTTAAGATTTAGTCCCATGAGCATACCTGCATTAAGGATGTCTGAAAAAGTGGTCTTTATTAAAGATAGACAGGTACTAGCTAAAAATCAAAGGCTTTATGACTGGAGAATAAAAGGAAACAAATAGGAGGCAACTAAAAGTCTTTGCCATGAGTAGGGGGCATGATGCTGAGAAGTAACTAACATTTGGATGATCCAGAGAAATAATGCAACCAATTTTCCCTTTATTTCCATATACCATAAGATGGTTAACCTAGAAATGAGTAAGAGGATGCTTAGGTTATATATACACACAGAAGGTCAAGGCTTACGGGTATGTTAGAAGGGAGAAATGCAGGCCAAAGTTTCTACTGCTACTAAACTGATCATATATGCATATGTTTACCCCTTCTCAAAAAGAGTTTATCTAAGGGAACCAAGTGTTTGTAGTCACTGAGGCTGAGTCCATAAGAACAAATCTCTTCATGGGGCTTTATATAGGAGACACTGAGACATGTAACACCAAGTCTTTGTTATTCTACAATTCAATATTTAGTGGAAAGAGATAATCTACACTAATAAAAGACAAACATGCAAATTGACCATACCTTTGCTATGCCTTAAGCCATGCCCACCAGCCAATCAGAGTGACTATATGCAAATTAACCCAACCAAGATGGCGGCCGGCAGCCACAGAGCTGGAGTGAGCAGGGGGCTTGGTTGCCCCAGTGATGGAGGAAGGCAAGCTTCCTGCCTGCTGTGGCCAGCTCTGAGCTCCACTCAAGGCAACAAAGTTTCAATTATAGAAGATAAATAAACCCCAGATACCTGCTTTCAGCTGGCTGTGGCCACGGAGCTAGAGTGAGCAGGAGGCTTGGGTTGCCCCTGGTGATGGAGGAAGCCAAGCTTCCAGCCCGCCCTGGCTGGCTCTGAGCTCTACTCAAGGCTACAAAGTTTCAATTATAGAAGGTAAATAAATCCCAGAATAAAAAAAACAAGAAAGAAAAAAGGAGAGGCTGGGAGCTTCCATCACCAGAGAGCTTGGCCAGCCTAAAAACGGCCCTGAGCCCCTCACCCAGAATGGCCAGGCACCCCAGTGGGGACCCCCCACCCTAAAGGGGGTGTGGCCAGCCTGAAAACAGCCATCAGGCCCTCACCCAGGCTGGCCAAACCTCCATGGGGTGAGGGTCCCCACTGGGGGGGGAGGGGGCTTGACCAGCCTGCAAACAGCCATCAGCCCCTCACCCAGACTGGCCAGGCACCCCAGTGGGGACCTCCACCCTGAAGGGGGTGTGAACAGCTGCAAACAACCATCAGTCCCTCACCCAGGCTGGCCAGACACCCCAGCAGGACGCCCACCCTGATCCGGGACACCCTTCAGGGCAAACCACCCTGCCCCCACCCGTGCACCAGGCCTCTATCCTATATAATAAAAGCATAATATGCAAATTGAGCCTAACAGCAGAACGACTGGGGATGACTGGTCACTATGACACACACTGACCACCAGGGGGCAGATGCTCAATGCAGGAGTTGTCCCCTGGTGGTCAGTGAGCTCCCACAGGGGGAGCTCTGCCCAGCCACAAGCCAGGCTGATGGCTGCCAGCACAGCAGTGGTGGTGGGAGCCTCTCTTGCCTCCTCAGCAGCACTAAGGATGTTCGACTGCAGCTTAGGTCTGCTCCCTTCTGGTAATTGGACATCCCCCAAGGGCTGCCAGGCTGCCAGATGGATGTCTGACTGCCAGCTTGGGCCTGATCCCCCAGGGAGCTGGCCTAAGCCAGCAGGTGGACATCCTCCAAAGGGTCCCAGACTGCAAGAGGTCATAGGCCAGGCTGAGGGACCCCCCGCCCCAAGTGCACAAATTTTTGTGCACCAGGCCTCTAGTCTTAACTATATTTAGCTAAGATAACCTATCTTAATGTATTACAATCCCCCTCAATATTTATATTTTTTTAAAAAGTAAATGTAATGTAATTTTATACTTAAAAGTAAGATTTTTCAGATGTGATGGTTGCCCTGAAATTATACCCTTTGATGCATATCAATTCATGAAAGTTACTGTGATAGAGTCTCCAGAACAGGGGTTTCCCTTCATCTTCTTCCTTCTGCCAAATGAAATGACACCCACCCTTAAAGTCACAGTTCATGTTTCATCACCTCCAAAGACATATTTGACTTGACTAGTTCTCATTTCTCTTCCTCTTCTCTGAAATTCGCACTACCTTTAACAGCCTCTGCCAGACAATTTAACACTTAATTATATGCTGTCTGCTAATGTTTCATGTGTGTTAAGACCCTAGAAGACATGTGTCTTGTGTTTCTCTGAAAACCCCCATGACCTCTAGAGCACTGAGTTCTTAATACATATCTGTTGTATAATTGATTGACTTTTGTGTTAGAGCTTAGGGTAATTACCCAAATGCACTGCACCTCAACCAACAGTGGGTACACCTGCTCAGTATTACAGAAAGGGGGCAGTGAGATTACAATGAGCTATTAGGAAAAAAATGTGTCTGTGTGTATGTGTGTGCATGTCCCCATTACTATCTATAATAATAAAAGCATAATATGCTAATTAGACTGGATGTCCTTCCAAACAAAGCCTGTGGTGGCGGGGGCCAAGCCCCTTGCATGAATTTCGTTCCTCCAGCCTCTAGTGCAGTGGTTCTCAACCTTCTGGCCCTTTAAATACAGTTCCTCATGTTGTGACCCAACCATAAAATTATTCGTTGCTACTTCATAACTGTAATGTTGCTACTGTTATGAATCATAATGTAAATATCTGATATGCAGGATGGTCTTAGGTGACCCCTGTGAAATTGTCGTTCGACCGCCAAAGGGGCCGTGACCCACAGGTTGAGAACCGCTGCTCTAGTGAATAATAGGTAACAAAATATTTAGCTGAAGATTATTACTGATATTGAAAGTGTGTACAAGCTTGTGTGTGTGTGCACACATTTGGAACATGCACATATTGAATGAGTGGCCATTTATGTGCTATAATTTGAAAGGTACTTTCTTGGATACTATGAATATACCTACCCATCCTACTTGGCTTAAAATTTCATCATTAGAATTAAATACTTTGAACAAGAAAGCAAGGATGCTGTCTCTCTCCAAAAGTCCATAAAAATGAATGTTATTTTGAAGCCATCCTTAGCTCTCTCTGTTAGGTGGTAAGATTATTACCTTTGTGTCCTAGGCCTATAAGTAAAAAAAAGTAAGGCTAGAAAGAATGAAATGAAGAAAGTGGCTTCAAAATTGAATTCTGCTTTCTTCCAGACTATTTAAAACCAACTCAATAAGGTAAAACATGGCAGAAGGCAAAAAGAAGGGGCGCTTTTCAGTGCCAAGAAAGAACTCTGCATCCTTGGCATTCCCTTACCCCAGAAACTGATGCTACTATACCTCTGGAAAACCCCAACGTGGCCCTAGTGGTTTGGCTCAGTAGACAGAGAGTTGGACTGCAAACCAAAGGGTCCCAGGTTCTATTCTGGCCAAGGACATATAACTTGGTTGCAGGCTCCTCCCTGGCCCAGGGCCTGGTTGGGGCTCGTGCAGGAGGCAACCAATCGATGTGTTTCTCTCACATTAATGATTCTCTCTGTCTTTCCCTCTCTCTTCCACTTTCCCGAAAAATCAATGGAAAGATATCCTCAGGTGAGGATTAACAAAAACAACAACAACCAAAAACCCTAGGTGGATAGGAGCAGAGATTGAACACTGCAGCTCCAGGCCAACCCTCTCACTTCACAGGTAAATAACTTATTCTCTAATTTTACATGTCAGGATGAAAGTTACAAGATACATCAGTAGTAGACTCTAGCTCCTTTTAATCTCAGTCAAATGTTTTTCCCACTGTGTTCTTGATTCCTGCGAGCACACGCAACTTCCCTTATATCCAGACTATAAGAGTGCAGAAATACAGGTATCTACAATTGCCCTCTCCATTTCTCACTAGAACCATGCCCAACTTTTGAGAGGCAGGATTGACTGGAAATTAGCAGAGTGAGCAGTGGCTCTATATCGTGACCATGGGTTCAAATACTGACTATCCCCTTTTCCAGCTGTGTGATCTTGAGCAAGTTACTTAAACTTCATGGTTTGGGGGTTTCCCACCTATATATGGTAACAACAGTAACTACCTCACAGATTTGTTGGAAAGATAAAATTATAAACCCATGCAAAGCACTTAGAACAATAAACTGGCATTATAGTTAATACTAAGCATTTACAATTCTTGCTATCTTTAATCATAGAGATAAAGGAAATGAGTATCATGGATAAGTGAACTTCAAAAATCCTAAAATTGCCCTGGTAGGCAATGTCTGTTTGCATGAGTATTGAGTACTGAGTCCCAAACATTGAGCTCTGAGCACCAATTTTTAAAGATTAAGCAATGTAAGCCTCTAGTCATGACTTTTATTTCAAAAGCATGGGACTAGGGAGGAATAAGTGAACAGATATACAAAAAAGATGCCTTATATACTAAAGCCTGGCCAACTCTGGTCTGCATCCCAATTTAAAAACTCAGTCTATATCATGGAAAGTTTCAGAAAAGCCTACAAAAGTTTAGTACTTTCTGCAGGTCTTTAAACTAATGATTGGCCAATCTGTGCCAAAATAGGTACTTCTTCTATTTTGTAATTTCTAAACAATGAAAATTATATTAGTAACAATATAAATTCTGTGGTCCAAGGGTTTCAATGCCAAAAGCATTCCATATTAAAATTGGTGGAAGCAAAGAAGTATTGAGTACATCCATCATTGGTGGGTGCAGTACCATCCTTGGATAGTGAGCAAGAGGAGCAGTGAGTACCCTGAGGGTGTGCGATTTATTTATTTTTCTATGTGAAGGTGTCAAGGGGCAGCAGAGGGTGGACTCAGCTGGAATAGAAAGTCAGAAGGGCACACACCTAACAGAGAAACAGTGAGTGAGCAGTGCATGAAAGGGTTAGCAGTACAGGCTCAAAAGTGGCCAACGTAAGGGGTGAGGGCTGAGAGCTCCCAGATGCTGGTGTACTCTGTATATCTTGATGGTTTATAGGTTTATTCATGTGTTTACATTCCAAAGCTACTGTGTATTTCATTTTTAGCTTTTGACAAAATCATTCAAAACAAAGTGGCATGAATGTTAGGAAATCTTATAGACATTATAAACACTTAAAATTAATAAATACCATTGTAAGACAAGCTTGTAGTTTTTTGAGATCTCACCTCTTAATTCAAAACTAAAAGAAAGGTCTTTAAAAATACTGTTTCAGGAAACAAAACAGCATAATTTTCAGGGCATAGATCATTTCAGCCTCTACAACCTACAAGTTTGAAGAATCAATAACACAAGATTTAAGTTCTGGAGCTATCTTTAGATCTTTCTCCAAGAAATTGAGAGGTATTTTCTGAGCTTCAGACCACAAGCCTCTCACTACTATTGATGGACATGGTTTCTCCTTTTCAGGGTTATAATAGATTCATAAGTGGTGACAAAAAACCTCCCTGAAAAGGTAATTGAGACTTGAATGACAAGAATGACTGTTACACAAAGATCCAGAAGAGCAGCCCCAGCATGCTAAGGCCATGAACTTGGTATGTTGGAGGGATGGAAAGCAGACAAGGGTGGTGACTGATTATAATGAGTGAGATGGTATAGAGGTCAGAATACCTCATGTTGAGAGGATCCAGGAAGTAATTTGGATTTTACAAGATCTCACTGTATACTTTAAAGCAGGAGAATGATGTGATATAATTTATGTTTTTAAAAATATCACTTTTGCATCTATACAGAGAGTGAATTTTAGGCAGTGGTATGCCAGTAAATATTTGCAATTAGCTATCTGGAAAATATATTTGAACAATTCCTGATTTATAGCACATTCCCATTTCTGTGGTGTAATTATTGCCATCATGGCCAATTTCAAGCTACCAATGTTACTGAAGGTGGAGTGATGCACACAATTGGCTCTTGAGAACCTGGACAAGGCAGTTGCAGCAAATACCAGATTGTAGGGCAGTAGGAATTGAAGCAGGAAAGCTAGCCGCAAGGCTTCAGTAGCCATCAGGCAAGAGAGATGGTATGTTGGTAAAATGGATTTTGTGATTGTAGATGTGGTGAAAAGAAGTGAACAGATTTAAGAGGTATTTATAAGAGAAGATAGGACTTGATAAATTAAATAAAGAGCGTAGTATGGCAGGCCTCAAAAGTACGTTCCATATTTCAAAATAGTAAAATTCCTTTTAGCTAATTACTCTCTCGCAACTTGTCTCTCTCCTTCCTATATCCTACCCAGACTCCTTTTATTTGAAGTTTTTTTAAACATCATTCTTTCCCATGCCATGTTCTCTTCTCTTCTGGGTAGACACAGCCCAAGAGGCACTAATGTTCTTACTCCAGCTGCCTATCCCTGCCATCCTTGCTATGGCTCACTTAGGTAGTTGAGCCTCTGCCTGAGTCAGGGAGGGAATAGCTGGTGACCATGTTTTTAAAAAGGATAAGATGTCATTAAGAGTTGAAGTCATGCTCTTTTCTAGCTGATTCCCAAGTCTATTTTTTCAATAATCAATCTGACAAGAAGTTTCTAAGTCTCATATGAGGAGTTATTTGACTTCTGATAAAAAACAAAACATTTCTAACTAAGCACCATTCAATGGTTATTAAAATTTATTATAACATTTTCAGTGTTTGCTGTGCAAATATTTTAATCACCATGATCACTTTCCCACTGTGTATGATCAATTTTTGCATTACATCTCTCATGTTTCAACTATCTCCAGAGAACCAAAGTGAGTTTTCAAATTACCTTAATAAATGTGTTATACTGGATCAGTCTTATTAAGGAACTCCCTCTCCCTTAATTGGACTGACTGAAGGATACTGAGATTCAGTGATCCAAAAACTGGCAGAACATTTTATGGATAACATTGTCTGTTTGTCATTGTAGCTGTTAATAGAAACAATAGGACTAATGATGAGCTAAATGCCCCCAAAAAAGTTAACATCATTGTTTTACAACTGACAAATATTTATGTCCAAGGTGGTATTCTTTCTATCAAACCACTTTTTCCTTACCCTCCTGTTGTCCTGTATTTATGAGACAAGTCCACTCAAAAAGGATTTTCTGGTTTTTCCTTTCTGTAATCTAGATATTGAATTTATTGTCATAGTGATTTATTTTATCCAGACATAACTGTAGACTGCAATACCAAGTTTCCCAGACAACGCTGACATTCATCACTGGCACAGCAGTAAAGGAGAAAGGTCCTTAAACAATAAGCGAAAGACTTGGGTTTCAGGTCTTCCAGTGACTTGCTGTTTGGTAATAGGATGTATTCTTGTCCTCTGTGACTTCACTCATTTAAATAATAAAGCATTTAAAAATAGATATTTTAAAAATTCCTTTCAGGTCTTAAGACAGAACATTTTCTTTTTGGAGAAAGTTATATGTAGCTTTTATAGGATCATACACAATATCAAATTGTAGTATGCTACCTCTTTTTATTTCGGTATTACTCATGATAATTGCAGTTACTAGTAAGCTATAATGGCTCGCTGCCTATATGTTAGTCAGAAATCAACCCAAACTAGCTTACAAAAAAAAAAAAAAAAGGAGGGGGAGTGGGAGGAGCATTGGGAAGGTAGTATAGGTCCAAGGACTGAAGTGATGCTCTCTAATCTTTCACTCCCTTCTCCTGGCTACTTTCTGGGGTTTGATTGTTTTGTCTTACTTCAGGCAGCTTCCAACATGAGAGATGATGGGTGGTGTATGATCAGAAGTAACTCCAACATTATATCATCCTAAATTATAACCCAGAGAAGGAGAGATTTCTCTCACCCAACTTTTACATATGAAATCCCAGGAAGACTCTAACTCTCTCAGTCACTGTTATAACTGAGTTAAATTCACTGCCCTATGAGTTGGAGGGTGATAAGAAAGAGCACAGTTCACTAAGCGCAGCCTCACCTTGAATCTTACATGTGAAGAAGAGTGGTGTTACTCTTCCCAGAGAATAGAGAAGAATACTACACTGAGAAAAATAGGTATAAGTACCGGAGCCTGTATTCAAGGTTTACCCTCACAACAAGATATACGATCGTTGTCTTTTGGCCTTTAGTATGGGCCTTGATTCTTTGTGTCAACAAATTTCAGAATGTTAGCAGCCTAACTGGGTTGTCACATCACCTACAAAAGGTCAGTGCAATTTCATGTTTTGTAACCCATGTGACTTATTCAAGTAGCTATTCAATAAATATTTGGTGATAATGAAAAAGTTCTAGTTGCTATAAGCCAATTTCATTTTACATTTAACTTCTTTATATTGCCTACTTCTGCTAACTCTTTTTTTGGCTCAAGTTATTGTGGAAGAGACAATTATTCCTAAATACTTAATCTGACAGCTTTAGTAGAAATTTTTTTCTTCATTAGACAGTGCTTGATCTCCTCTGACAGCTTCAATCCCCAAAGGCGGTATTTAAAGTCTAGATATCTCTATACATCGTAGAGGTCCAACTTCATGACTTCACTTCTTATTAGACTCCTAGTAAAATTCCAAGAATACTGGGTATTTGTTATTATTAAAGCCTTTGCAAGTTCTTGGGCAGAATTCCTATACCTGTGCTTGTATCTGAATGATTATGTTCCTTTTCTTTCCATTGATCCTCAGGAGTGAGAGCTCATATGCATAAATCCATATTCCACTACCTTGTCTATGATTTATGAATAAATGAAGTGAAACAATTTTACTATTGGCAAGAAAGTTCCATAATAAATAAAAATGAACACTAAGCTTTGGGGGAAGAAGGGTTGAGTACACAATATAATACACAGATGTTGTAGTATAAAGTTGTACACCTGAAATTTATATAATGTTATTAACCAATGTTGCCCCAACAAATTTAATTTTGTAAGTGGCATTTGTTTTTCTCTATGCTTGACAATTACCCTTTATTTAATTGGATAAGATTTACCATGCCTCGTTTGTGATGATAACAGAGAAAATATATGTAACCATATATCACATATGCGCGGTTCTCTACCTGTATCAATATGAATATATCCATAAAACAATAATTAAAAGGTAATTTCTAGGTCAATGAAAATTTCCCCCAAGATAATTTTATATAAAATTTATTATTTAACAATATAAAGAAGATCTGCAATTTAATTGCAACCACAATTTTTTTGTTTTGTTTATGCTTTAGCT
Organism: Myotis myotis; assembly: GCF_014108235.1. Lineage (NCBI taxonomy): Eukaryota > Metazoa > Chordata > Mammalia > Chiroptera > Vespertilionidae > Myotis > Myotis myotis. The sequence continues at coordinate 147,565,178 of NW_023416324.1, read as the reverse complement.
AATATTTTTAGATATCTGTAATACATATCACAATAAACTTGGACAATTATCTGGATTTCCACAAGTTTTTTATATATTTTTCAAGACACATTTTCCTTCTATAATAGATTTTTATAATAATAGAGTAAAAGGCTATAATATAAAGAACAGGCTGTAATATAAAGAATATATATTATATTGTAGTATATCTTTCCTGAATCTGTGTCCTTCTATTTACTACAACATTTTTCTTGATTTCTATCAGAAAATCCTTGAAAGAGTGTTAGTTATTGTTTTGTTTTGCTTTGTTACTTTTCTGTTTTTACATGCTGTATTTCCATTCTCTCATCAATCCACTTCAATTAGGCTTTTTCCCCACCAGTCTACTGAACCCATTCTTGACATGGCCATCAAGTAACTCTATCTTGCCAAAATTGGGGATCAATTCTACCCTCTTTGGGTGAGGGCATGAGTGGGGGGAAATGGGGGATTAGGACACATATGTAATAACTTAATCAATAAAAAAAATTAAAAAAAATTCTACCCCCTTTTAACTTGACCTTCTAGCAGAATTCAATACATTTGATCACCTCCTTCTTATTGAAGCATATCCTTCTCTTAATCACTAAGAGAAGGACTGGAATACTTTATAAAAAGCCACACAGAAAATATGTTAGGTTTTATGGACTGTACAGTTTCTGTTGCAACAACACAACTCTGTTGTTTTAGCATAAAAGCAGCCTTAGACAATAGGTAAATGAACAAGTATGGCTGTGTTCCAACAAAACTTTATTCATCGATACTGAAATATGAATTATATACAATTTCATGTGTCACACAACAGTATTCTTCTTTCAATGATTTTTCAATCATTTAAAAATGTAAAACGCACTCTGCTTGAGAGACATACAAAACAAATAGCCTCGATTTGCCATAAGAGCTTTAGTTTGCCAACCTCAGGTTCAGGACAATCCATCTCCTTTCCCTTATACTTGTTGGTCTTCTTGGTCCTCATTGCTATATCTGACTGTTAAATGTTGCAGTACCTCCAAGCTCAGCTCTTGGACCTTTTCCCTACCCAGACTTCCTCCTTTGGTGATCTCATCCAGTCCAATAGCTTTAAAAATCATCTATATGCTTATGATTCCCAAATTTATACCTTTAGCCTGAATCTCACATTTAATTCTCAAATCATATTTCCAGCTGTCTACTTAACATCTCCACTTGGAAATCTAATACTCACATGGCACATAACCTATCCAAATCAGAATTTCTTATTCTCTCCCTTAACTGCTATTCCCCTAATTTTTCTTATCTTGGCAAATAGTCTTGACATTCACTCAGGTGCTCAAGGCAAAAACACAGGGTTCGCCTTTTATTTCCTCTCTTTTCCTCATACCCACATCCAGATCATGAACAATTTCTGCCAGTATTACCATTTTCCATTACTCATCAATTCCAACTTGGCTCAAGCCTTTCATATCACTTGTCTGAATTACTTTACTAGCTTCATAACTCATTTCCTTATATTTATGTTTATCCCCCTGCCTTCTGTTCCCCCTGTGCTACCAGATTGACAATTTCAAAATGTAAGCAGAATTATATCATTCTCCTACTCAAAATTCTCTAATGGCTTTCCATCATAATCAGAATAAATTCCAAAATCTGTAGCGTGGCCTACAGGTCCCCTGTGATTTGATTACTGCTTATCTCTATGAATTTACCTCTCAATCACTCTGTCATTATTTGTTCCATTCCAGCCTCTATCTTGAACTCTTTTCTTCCAGTACGTCCCTGGCTTGCTCTCTCTCTTTATTCAGGTCATTGCTCAAATATTACTCCCTCACATAGACTTTCCATGACGTCCTTCCGAAAAAAGTAAACTCCTTCCTTATGTTCTACTTATTCACCCTGCTTTGTTTTTCTTGATCAAAATATACTGACTGAAAGTATTAATGCTTGTTAATTTGTTTACTGATTATGTCTCCCACTAGAATATCAGCTTCATGAAGTCACTTCTTTTGTCTGTATCTCTACATCTACATTGCAGTGCATGGAATAGATCCTATTTGTGTACAAATGAAAGAAAATGAGCAAATTCATTGACTAATTGATGAATATGAGGAAAATAAGTAGATTCTTACCCAAAGTAAGTTTTATTAAATTTCTATGCAATATGTGTTAAGGACATTCCTCAATATACATTTTTTAATCAATTAGTTTATTTATTTAATTTTATTGGAGTGACATTAGTCAACATGAATGTATAGGTTTCATGTGTGGATTACTAATTTACAAAATCTGTATATAGGACCATGTGCCCACCACCCAAAGTCAAATCTCCTCCTGTCACCTCATATTAGGATCCCTTCCCCCAACACCTCTCCCTCTGGCAACCACCACACTGCTGTTTGTGTTCATAGGTTTCAGTTTTATATTCCACATATGAGTTAAATCATATAGTTCTTAGCTTTTTCTGTTTGACTTATTTCACTTCACATAATGTTCTCAAGGTCCATCCATGTTGTTGTAAATGACGCTATTTCATCCTTTCTTATGGGCGTGTAGTACTCCACTGTGTATATATATCATATCTTCTTTATCCAGCCCTCTATCATAGGTCACTTTAGCTGTTTCCAACTCTTGACCACTATGAATAATGCTGCAATGAACATAGGGGTGCACATATCTTTGTGTATACGTGATTTCAACTCTTTTGGATCTATACCTAGGAGTGGGGTGTTGGGTCATACGGTAGCTCTATTTTTAATTTTTTGAGGCATCGCCAAACTGCTTTCCATAGTGGTTGTACCAGTCTACATTCCCACCAGCAGTAAATGAGGGTTCCCTTTTTCCACAACCTCTCCAACACTTACTGTTGCTTATCTTGTTGATAATGGCCACTCTAACTGGTGTAAGGTGGTATCTCATTGTAGTTTTAATTTGCATTTCCCTGATTGCCAGTGAGGTAGAACATCTTTTAATATATCTATTGGCTGTTTGTATGTCTTCTTGGGAGAGGTATATTTTCAGGTCCTCTTCCCACTTTTTGATTGGATTGTTTATTTGTTTGGTGTTGAGTTTTTTATGAGATCTTTATAAATTTTGGAAATTAAAGCTTTGTCAGAGCTACTGTTTGAAAATATCATCTCCCATCTAGTGGGCTGCCTGTTTGTTTTGTTGTCTGTTTCTTTTGCTGTGTAGGAGCTCTTCAGTTTGATATAGTCCCATTCATTTATTTTTGGCTTTACCACCTTTGCCTTTGGGGTCAAGTCCATAAAATGTTCTTTATCACCAAGGTTCATAGGTTTGGTACCTATATTTTTTTCTATGTGACTTATAGTTTTGGGTCTTATGTTTAAGTCTTTGATCCATTTTGAATTAATTTTTGTACATGGGGACAAACTGCAACCCAGTTTCATTCATTTGCATGTGGCTTTCCAGTTTTTCCAGCACCATTTATTGAAGAGACTATCTTTACTCCAATGTGCATTTCTGGCTCCTTTGATGAATATTATCTGTCCATATATGTGTGGATTTTTAGATGGGCTCTCTATTCTGTTCCATTGATCTGTGTATCTGTTTCTCTGCCAATACCATGTTGTTTTGATTATCATAGCTCTGTAGTATATTCTGAAGTCAGGTAGTGTGATACCTCCAGCATTGTTCTTTTTTTTTTTCAGGATTGCTTTGGTTATGCTGGATCTTTTGTGGTTCCATACAAATCTGATGATTTCAAGTTCTAATTCTCAATATATATTTGGAAATTAATAATCCATGAGTTGATATGTCTATCAACCAAGGACTTCATTGCTCTGTCTATATTATTAATGTACTTTGCATTTTATAACTATTTATACAACCTAGAAAAATACACACACACACACACACATACACACACACACACACACACTGGGTTTTCCCAGCCTGCTGAAATACTTTACTAGAACATTCACTGAAGTTTCTGATGATAAAATTGTAAATTTAATTTTAATTGTATGTTTATATTTTGTTGTATATCTATTATTAGAGTATATGTACATATTAGATATGTGTTATTGCACAATAATTTTATATATATTGAATATTTATTGACATATATTGTTGTAGAATAATGCAATTTAGTCAATTTCATTATCTTAAATATAGTTAAATGCACTTATCTTAAACAGACAACTGCTTTATTTTTTTTTCAATTTCATTGTATTTTGTAAGTAGTTTCATCCTACTTATATACATTGTCCTTTCAAGGTTTATTTTGTATACACTTTTTTGCAAGGAAAAATGAAGATGAGTTTCAAAAAGTATAAAGGACTAAAACAACATTACAATAATGACTAAATCACATCAGGCTAAAGAGCAGATACTACCAATAATATTAGTACTATATATAAGTTTACTCAAGTAATTTAGGTATTTTTCTTTTAATGTATTATCCTAACACAAGATAAAATAGTATACTGGGTGTAAGGTGGAATCTTCTGAGCAAACCTACATAAAAGGTTTTCCTTTTTTATTTTTAAAAAAGTGCTATAAACAAATTTTTATCTTCTCTTGCCTCTTCCCTCAACAAGGCCGAACTGGTAGCACATTGCTCCCAGAAATAGGAAAGAGGGAAGAGAGGCTTGTGCTTTAACTGGTGCAAAAAAAAAAAAAGGCAGGCTGTATGATGTGTGGATGTTCTTCCACATGGACCAATGTAGGGAGGAAGGAAGGTGTATCAATCTATGGCATTTCTATACACAAATAGTGAACTTACAGAAAGAGAGACTAAAAAAGCAATCCCATTCACCATCATACCAAAAAAAATTCAGATACTTAGGAATAAACTTAACTAAGGAAGTAGAAGACCTGTACTCAGGAAACTACAGGACACCAAAAAAAAGTGATAGAGGAAAACATAAACATATGGAAGAATATACCGTGTTCATGTATTGGTAGAATCAATATCATTAAAATGTCCATACTACCCAAAGCAATCTATAAATTCAATGCACTCCCCATTAAAATATCAATGGCATATTTCACAGACCTAAAATGAACTCTCCAAAAATTCATCTGGAATAAAAAAAGACCCCAAATAGCTAGAGCAAACCTGAGAAAGAACAAAGTAGGTGGGATCTCAATACCAGATATGAAGCTGTATTACAAAGCCACTGCTCTCAAAACTGCCTGGTACTGGCACAAGAACAGGCATATAGAATAGAATAGAGAGCCCCGAAATTGACTCAAACCACTTTGCAGAATTAATATTCGACAAAGAAGGCAAGAACATACAATGGAGTCAAGACAGTCTCTTCAATAAATGGTGATGGGAAAATTAAACAGATACATGCAAAAAAATGAAACTAGACCAGCAGCTTACACCATACACAAAAATAAACTCAAAAAGGATAAAGGACTTAAATGTAAGATAGGAAACCATAAAAATGTTAGAGGAATCCACAAGCAGCAAAATCTCAGACATATGCTAAAGCAATTTCTTCACTGATACAGCTCCTAGGGCAGTGGAAACTAAAGAGAAAATAAATAAATGGGACTACATCAAAATAAAAAGCTTTTGTACAGGAAAAGAAACCATCAACAAAACAACAAGAAAGCCCACTGCATGGGAAAACATATTTGCCAATGTTACCACTGATAAAGGTTTAATCTCCAACATTTATAGGGAACTCATATAACTTAACAAAAGGAAGATAAACAATCCAATCAAAAAATGGGCAACAGACTTAAATAGATGCTTTTCAAAAGAAGACATAAGAAGGCCAAGAGACATGTGAAAACATGCTCAAAATTACTAATCATCCAAGAGATGCAAATCAAAACAACAATGAAGTACCATCTCACACCTGTCAAAATGGCTATCATCAACAAATCAACAAATGACAAGTGCTGGAGAGGATGCAGAGAAAAAGGAACCCTCATGCACTGCTGGTGGGAATGCAGACTGGTGCAGCCACTATGGAAGACAGTATGGAGTTTCCTCAAAAAGTTAAAAATGGCACTCCCATTTGACCCAGTGACCCCACTTCTAGGAATATATCCCAAGTAACTAGAAACCCCAATCAGAAAGGATATATGTACCCCCATGTTCATAGCAGCACAATTTACCATAGCTAAGACTTGGAAACAGCGTAAGTGCCCATCAGCAGATGAATGGATTAAAAAAACTTTGGTACATCTACACAATGGAATACTATGCTGCAGTAAAAAAGAAGGAATTCTTACCATTTGCAACAGCATGGATGGAACTGGAGAGCATTATACTAAGCGAAATAAGCCAGTCATAGAAAGATAAATATCACATGATCTCATTTATGGAAAACAATGAACAACATAAACTCATGAACAAAAACAGATCCAAAGACAGAGAAGCATCGATCAGACTGTCAAACCTCAGAGGGAAGGTGGGGGAGGGTGGGGGTAAGGGGGAGAGATCAACCAAAGGACTTGTATGCATGCATATAGGCCTAACCAATTAACACAGACACCTGGGGGGTGACGGCCTGAGTGGGGGGGTGAGGGCAATGGGGGGATAAGGACACATATGTAATACCTTAATCAATAAAGAAAAGAATTTAAAAAATAAAATAAAAAAGAGTGTAGAACAAATGGAGGGTTCTGAGGCAGGGGTACTCCTCTATTTGTCAGGTTTGGACTCCATTTGGAGAGGGGAGTGTGATGAGACTTACTTAAAGGCTCATTCTGCTTAATTTTTCATCTTAAATCTTGTTAAGTTCTCATTGAGTTTTTACATTCTCGTATTTTTCCCCTCCATTTTCAACAGCCATGGTTCTCCCATTCATCCCACCATTACTACGCTACTTTTTACCTCTGACATCCGAAGTCCTCCATTAACTTTACAGCCTATAACGTATGCTTCTAAAGCCAAACCATAACCACTTGCTCTCACCTCACACACATACACTGTTTCCCTGCCTCCTTGTCAGTGTTCATACCTCTCCTGTACACTGAACACTCCTTCCATCCACATTTCAATATCTAGGTATAAAAATCCCACACATCTTTCAAATGTTCCCTCTTAATATCCCTTCGTCAGAAGGAACTTCTCCTCTAAACTCTTCAAGGGTACACTTTATCTGTATTCTCTTTAAATGGAACTCAGTACCATATTGCATTTTAATTTTTGTACACATATATTATCTTTCCCTCCTGGATGTGAATTTCTTAAGAATAGGCTCTGTATCTTAAAAGAGCTATTTATATTAACAACACAGTCTTAGATAAACTAACTTCCTAATAAATTAATAGTTGGATAATGTAATTTAAATTTATTAGTATCAGAACAAAACATTTTCAGTATATTTCAAAATTATGGCGATTTAAATTATTCTTATTTAACATATTCTGACTCATCTTCCATTTACTGTCTTTTAGCCAATATTTTTTGTAGTAGATCATGATGTGGCCAAGTAAATAATAACAACAACAACAGCAATGGCAGCAGCAAAACAGAGAGAGGAGGTTAATACTTGCAGCCAAATTTTTACTGAGTGCCTCATTGAATCTAAGGGACAATATCAGCCATGCAGGAATAGCATGATGCTGGGAAAATGGAAGTAGTGTTTTAAATAGGTAAGTGGCCATTATACATCTCAGCCTTGAAATCCTAACAATACTGTTGAGAGAGCATTCTTCCTGGGTCTTTCATGCTTCTACACATCATATAGCAGGGGACCTAGCAGATATTTTATCTCTTTCCTTTCTCTTTTCTTTCTTTTTCTCTTCTTTTCTTTTCTTTTCTTTTCTGTCCTTTTCTTTTCTTTTCTTCTCTTTTCTTTTCTTTTCTTTTCTTTTCTTTTCTTTTCTTAGTTTTTATTGATTTCAGAGTGATGAAGGGAGAGGGAGAGAGAGGGATAGAAGCATCAATGATGAGAGAGAATAATTGCTAGGCTGCCTCCTGCATGCACCCTACTGGAGATTGAGGGCACAACCTGGCATGTGCCCTGACCAGGAATCGAACCATGACCTCCTGATTCATGGGTCAATGTTCAACCACTAAGCAACACCGGCTGGGCTATGACTTTTCATTTTATATAATTGTTTTAAAGGTGTTTATATAGTTAACAGCCTAGGAAGGTAATGTCCCTCTCCAGAGAAGAGGCAAGTTTGTTTACTGCCTATCATCAAATCCTCAGGTTCCCTAAAGTCAGGGTAACTCAGCTGTGACAAACATCCCCTTTGTCTGCAGAATCTATTTGCGTATCTTCATGTTGCTTCTGTGGGACTTGAGGGGACAAGGTAAACTGACATCAATATGATACTCATGATGTTCCCATGTAGTGAGTAATGAAGTCATTTGTCTCTGACCCAGAGGCTCATTTTATTTTGATATAAGAAAGAGAAACCAACCCTAGGTGTTAAAGGAGTTGGAGGGGTGGGGTACTTATGATAAGCACACTGGAGAGTTCACAGAATTGAAGAAATAGTTGAGTACCCAAACGTCAGAAAAGATGAGTCTCAAGAGCATAGACCCTTGAAGAATCACTTTCTGATTCTGACATGGAATTAATCATCATGTTTAATGAGCCATTTCATATCCTACATGTTTTATAAATCAAATTCCTGAAAGGAATGTGATTAGGTTGGGTTATACACCTCAACCCCTATGGTGAGAGGAAGTGGGACCACCTCATTGACATTCCCACCAATCAGAATGAACAAGAGAATCAATAAGTCAATGATAAGATTAATTAATAAACAAGCAACAATGATAACAAAAGGAGATAGCCCCTCTCCCTTCCATAAACAAACAGTTTTTACTTCTGAAGAAATTGTAATTTTCTCCCAGGAAAACAATGGACACCCCATAATTTATTATATTGCCCTGTTTGTTTTGACTATCAATAACCAAAAATTTAGCTGAATGTTAGTAATTATGCAAAACCAAATGCCTTACACATTGGTCCATGTCTTGTCCTTCTACCCTCACATTTTTTCTTGAAGTCATTTTACATGTGATAAATAAACAAGCAAATAATTACCATGACCATACCCCCAAACAAACATGCTCTGCCATTTCACTCTTCTGTGACTTTGTATGTGCGGTTCCTTTTAGCCAAAATCTCTTCTCCACTTTGTCCACCATGCAAACTTCTGCCTGTAGGAAAGGCAGTCCTGCACAGCTGCATGGCAGTGGCCTTGAGCATGAAACATTTCATTGCAAAGAAAGAGCCTTCACAGCTTGTGCTGGACCCGTCTCTTTGCTTGGAAATAGCTTTCCTTATTCCAGGCTTAAAGTGTAGGTCTTTGTTCTGCGTAAGCATGTGTGTCACTTGTGCCCTGGCCAACCTCCTGCTATATCTGTCCCCAGAATGGAGTTCTTCACCTGCAGCACAGATGGGTGCACACAGACTATCTCCGGGCATCCGCTGAGGGTGAGACCTGCTGGCCATGGGGGACAAACACTCGCAGTTGAAGTTGATCTTGCTCTGCCTCTTCTGTTTGTAAGTAAAGTGCTGTCCCACCCAAGCGTGAGTTGTGTCTTTCTTACCCAGACACCTGCAAACCTTGCAGTGCATTGGCATCCAGGGACTACTGCTCCTGGTAGCAGGTGCTGTTAAGCTCTTTGCTGATCTCCACACAATGGGACTCCTTCCCTGGAGGTAATAACAGGTTTCACTTGCTCAACACTATTTATCATTTAGATCTAGGTAAAGTTATTCACCCTGTTCTTTCTGCTCCCAACGTACTGTTATTTATTTACTGGTAGAATCCAACCTATTATAACATTATCTGCAATGCTTTGTTTAAATATCTGCTAGTAGATTGACGTAGACCTATGTCTCATTTATTATTATTATTTTATTTTTTATTTATATTACAGAGAGAGGAAAGGAAAGGGAGAGAGAAAAAGAGAAAAACATCAACCCGAGCCTGTGCTTTGAATAGGAATTGAACTGGTGACCTTTCATGCACAGGATGGCGCTCAATCCACGGAGTCACACCAGCCAGGTCATTTATTATTGCACTAGAGGCCCAATGCATGACATTCATGCAAGAATAGGCCTCCCTTCCCCGGGCTGCCGGCACCAGCTTCCCTCTGGCACCCAGGACCCGGGCTTCCCTCGCAGCCCCTGCTTCGTCTGGAAGGTTGTCTAGAAGGACGTTCAGTCTAATTAGCATATTATGCTTTTATTATTATAGATTGCCAGCGCCTACTCTGTTTCCTAACACTCAAGAAAAGTTAAGTAAAGGCTTGTTAGTTAAATGGGTTTACTAGTATAAACAGATGAATGAATTAGGCATTGCAGAGAATCAAGGAGATCTGCATACTTCTTGTGAGATGGTTTCTACAGTCCCCATTTTGGTTTTGGTTTTCATATCTTTTTTCTTTTTATCTATCTCTGTACTAGTCTCTAGAACACTAATCTTTTCTTATTCTTCATAACTTAATTCTAAGTTTAACACTCTGCTCCTCTTGAGAAACTATACAGTCAGATTTTCATTTTAAATTCCAATTTCTCCTCCTTTCCAATATTGAGGTGTCTATCATGCTGCTTCCACAGTTCTATTTAATTTGGTTCACACCACTTTGGGAATTTGTAGTTCTCACTACAGTCAAGGCCCACATAGCTCACCTAACAAGTCAGTGGCTAGGCTGAGACTTTCTTTCAACCCATCACAATACTATCAAAGAAGTTTTTTTTATTATTATTATTATACTAAATTCTACTGCATAAGCTGAAATAAGTAATATCTCTTCCAAAATTGCATAAGTTCAGGCAAAATCGGGGTTGTTTGCTTCATTATATAAATCACAGCAAAGGCCTAATATTGCCTCTGAGATTTCAATAAGCAGAACAGAAAGTCATGAAAGTTTAGGAGGTGTACAAACACATTAATATCCATGGAAAACCTTGCTCCCTATTAATGTCTTTTGAAAATGATGCCCATAAGTTTTATTTCTAATCACTTTGTCAATGTTAAATAATAAAGTGCTGTGTTATTGCTGTAGTTGCTTTCTTTGTAAAACTCAAAGAAAAAAAATTATATGCTACAACGTCACCTCTCCATAAAGAGGAAAATGTTTCCTTATTTGCGTGCCTTTATTTTAATAATTGAAACACTGTCTCTCTTGCTAATTGAGCCCATTCACCTGTGACAAATGCAAGCTGTACTACAGTTAAGACAAGTTTGTCACCCGGGTCACTCACAGAAGCTCTTTGCCAGGGAAAAATTGCTGATGTTCCAGCATATTCTTAGTTGCTAAATCTTATCAGGTGAGCATAAACAAATAGCTCCATTTATTCAAGAAAGGGAAAGAGTTGAGAGGGGAGTGGAGATGTGACAACTGCTATTTCCATCCTCCTGCAAAGTCAACAAGATTCTGTACAATAGCCCTGGCTGGTTTTGCTCAGTGGATAGAGTGTAAGCCTGTTGACTGAAGGGTCCCAGGTTTGATCCCAGTCAAGGGCATGTACCTTGGTTGCGGGCACATCCCCAGTGGGGGGTGTGCAGGAGGCAGCTGATCGATGTTTCTAACTCTCTATCTCTCTCCCTTCCTCTCTGTAAAAAAATCAGTAAAATATTTTTTTTAAAAAAAGATTCTGTACAACATACCAAATCCATTATACATGATACATCTCTTCCTGGCTTAAAGCTTCTTACATATTTTTTTTCATTTTTATTTATTAAGTTTGGAGAGAGAAAGGGAGAGAAAGAGAAACATCGATTTGCTGTTCCACTTATTTATGCATTTATTGGTTGCTCCTTGTATGTGCCCTGACCAGGGATCAAACCTGCAACCTTGACATATCGGGACAGCACTTTCTTTCTGAGCTATCTGGCCAGGGTGTTCCTTATATATTTTTTAACTTAGTTCTCTACGCTGTTCCATTATCTAGTAGGCTCATCTAAAGCAAGGAAGTGAGGAGAAAAAAATGTTTAAAGAGTAATGCCAACAAGTTACTCACTATAATGATGCCACCTTTCATAAATTCACTCTGGCATTCTCAATGTACCCTTTCGTAGATGGCTCAAATGGAACTGAACTCTTCAAGCTCTTATAATTTGTGCCACTTATTTGTTCATTATTTAAAAAGTATCTTCAGCCAAAACCGGTTTGGCTCAGTGGATAGAGCGTCGGCCTGCGGACTGAAAGGTCCCAGGTTCGATTCCGGTCAAGGGCATGTACCTGGGTTGCGGGCACATCCCGGTGGGGGATGTGCAGGAGGCGGCTGGTCGATGTTTCTCTCTCATCGATGTTTCTGACTCTCTATCTCTCTCCCTTCCTCTCTGTAAAAAATAAATAAAATATATTTAAAAATATATATATTAATAGTCTACTTGGCATAACTATGTTGGTGATAGAACTTGCCATTTGTTAGCACTAAGGTGGTCTTATTATCAAGTAGAAAAAAAGTTATTAGTCATATTTTCACTTGCATATTACTTCCTCTTTTGTCATTTACTTGGGCAGTTAAATAAACATTAGTAAATATTTCTTTGCTTCTGGTTTCATCCTTTTAATGTCTAACCATTTTACTTTGATTCATTGACTTTGCTTATTTCTCCCTGTACCTATTTACTATTGACAAGGTTGGGATAAATCAAAGCTGAATGTGAAATTCTGGCATATATCCATTTTTCTTAGTGAGAAGAATCACCATTTGTCAATTACTTAGACTTTTTCTTAAATAACTAGTTTAGTATTTAGACTAGCCAATCAACATTCCCTTCCTCTTGTTACCCAGGTAATAAGAAGAACCATTTTCCCCAAAACAGCCTCAAAAAGTGTTCATATGTTTCTGGAGAATGAAAATTTCCTATGATATGTGCAAGTGTGTTTTCCCTAAATAGAATTTTAAATTGTTTTAATGTTATCAGGTTAAAAAAATGAGTGGATATCAACAATAAAACTTATTGCAAGCTATGTTTATTTAAGTAAATAAAAGCTGGGTGATGTTAAGACTGTCATTAGTGCTTTAAATAATGTATTTTATGAAAATACTAGAGGCCCGTTTGCAGGAAGATTCCTGCAAGAATAGGGCTTCGCTTCCATCTCTGCTGTTCCTACCCCACCTGTCTCTGCCGCTCCTACCCTGCCCTTCTCTGCCATTCTTACCCCACCCGTCTCTGCTGCTTCTCTCCCGCCCATCTCCGCTACCTTGGCTCTGTTGCTTAGCTTCCTTCTACAGTGTCTTCAGTCTTCTCTCCCAGCTGGTGTATGCAAATTAGCCACCATCTTTGTTGGTGATTAATGTGCATATTGCTCTGATTAGCCCATGGTGGGCATAGCAAAGGTACGGTCAATTTGCATCTGTCTATTATTAGATAGGATATTTTAAAATAAAAATAAAAACGCAGTGTGTTGACATGATGGAATACTATAAAATATTTTTTATTCAATTATTGATGATTTCAACTGCATCATTAATGTTTGGAAAAATATAATAATTGGACATAGTATATGTTGAACATTTCAGAAGTTAAAATACATCTTATTAAAGGCTAGCTTGAGTTTGAAGGTAGACATACTATAGATAAAGATAGAGATAGTGATAAAGATAGAGATAGAGATAGAGACAGAGATAGACATAATGATGAAGTATGGCTTCTCATAATCTTACAGCCAGATGAAAATTATCCAACCTGCTCACCATGGAACTTTACATGGCACTATTGCCAGGGTAGGATATGATGCTACATAGAAGAGAATTCTATTTTCAACCCTTACTCTAAGCAGAAAGTGGCTGATCTTTCCAAAAGAGGTTTAAATCCCCTACTGCCACACTACACTGAATCCAATCCCTGCAGAGAAAATGCATATACAGCCTGTTCACATTAGATAAACACAGACACTATATTAATTCACAGAAATACCAGTATTGTGCAGAGCATATTTCATGAAAATGAAGATCCAGTAAGCTCTAACTGGCAAATCCGAAAGAAATCACTATTAGGATTTCATAGTGAGATCAGTAAATGATTCACACAAAAAGCAATAGCATTTCTTTATACCAACAATAACCATCAGAGTGTAATAGGGGGAAAAAAGCACATTGACAATAGCAACAAAAGCACATAAAATATGGTTAACAAAACAAAAAATATACAAGTCCTCTGCTTAAGAAAAGAGAATTTATAAAACTTTCTTTCAAGGATTAAAAAATAATTTGAATTATCTCTGGAATAGAAGAAGAAATATTGCAAAGTTATTTCCCCAAAAAATTAATATATAAATACAATTAAATCCACTAAAATATGAAGTTTACTTTTAATATTACAAGCCAGTGCTAAAATATATCTAGAATACATGAAGTCAGATATGACACCTCTTACATTCTTCATCATGTATTCAGTACTTGGTATTGTTGAGCACACATACCCAGCCCTTGACTGATAACTAGACATTAATTGAATAAATAAATGCAACCTAATTAATAAGTCTGAATATATCCTATCTAATATTAGACAAACATGGTAATTAACCGTACCTCCAACATGCTTCCCATTGGCTAATCAGGGAGATATGCAAATTAACTGCCAACAAAGATGGCGGCTAATTTGCATACTGCAGGCAAAGCGGGACAGTGCAAGCCACCATCCAGGCCTCCCTGTGCTTCCGGGGTCTAAGGCAAGTGATGCTGATCGCCTGGAGCCCTCCCCCGCCCACCGGAGGCAGGGGTACCACTCCCGTGTGCGGAGGGCAGGGGCTGGGGCGAAGGCAAGCAGTGCGGATCGCCTTGCCCAAGCCCTCACCTGCCCACCGGAGACACGTCCCAATGCAATCTGGGGGCGGGCGGGGGCCTGGGCGAAGGCAAGCAGTGCCCATTGCCTCAACTGAGCCCTTGCCCGTCCACCGGACACACAGGGCCCACTGAGAGAGAGAGAGAGAGAGAGAGAGAGAGAGAGAGAAAGATTTAAAGAGAGAGGTGGAATTTTGTATCCCGCATCACTCCCTGATGGACCACTGTGATTCCAAGCCAGCAAGGGCTGCCTTCAGGCCACTGCTCCAGGTCCCTCACCCCCACCCCAGGCCCGAGAGCACAGTGCTGGGCAGGGGCACCCAGGGGTTTGGGAATGCAGTGCTAGAGGCCAGCACAATGTGGCGGTGGGCTGTGTTTACACCGCCAAGTTCCCCACTTCTGCCCTGACCCGGCATGCCTCCTCCTTCCCCTTAGAGGCCCAGCTCCTGCCTACATGCTTGCTGGGCAGGCCCAACTGCACTGGGGAGTGAGCCATGGCGATCAGGATGGCCACTTCCTGGGATGGGACGGCTGGACCACAGTGATTTATGAGGGTGATGAGGCCCGTGGGGCATGTGCAGCCCTTGGGCAGCGGGCATGGCTGGCCAAGCCAAGACTGGCTTCAATGGGGCCAGTGGGAGCCCCTTGAGGCTACCCCAACCCCCACAGGTCCTGGGTGGATGGTGGCTCAGTGGAGAGTGGTTTCTGCATGCATGGTGCTCAGGGGTGGCTGTAAGCTGCTGCCACCCTGCCCCACACTTCAGGGAGGGGGAGCACCCTAGGCTGCACCACCTGTGCCTCAGCTTACCAGGTTGGCAGGGTCCAGAGCAGGTGAGCTGCTCCCTTCCCCCAGTGGTAGAACAGGGAGGAGAGTGCTGGGTACAGGGAGTGGACCTCAACTGGGATCCTCCTGGTGTGGGGAAGGGGTCCAGCCTGGGCCCAGTGGGGAGCTTAGGAAGTCTGGCTAAGCAGGAGCCGGTTCATACCAACTCTTACTCTGCCATCTTCCTCCAGCTCTTCAAGCTAGCCCCCCTGCCCCACCTGTCTGGGGGAACGGGCTCTGGGTGACCTCCCTGAGCTCAGACTGTGGACCCAGAGACTTCAAGGAAGAGTCGGTGCAGAAGTACCAAGGCAGAGTTGCTTCGGTGTCTCAGTGGAGTTTGCAACTGACCCAAGGAGGAAACCCCAGAGGGGAAAGGCCAGGAGGCATGAATTGCCAGCACTTTAGCCACTTGAAAACAGTTCCACTTGGAATGTGAGGCAGTTGTATGTTCAGCTGAGAAGTGTGGGGGCTGAACTCCACCATAGCTGGGCTCCTGTCAGTCAGAGGCCCAAGCGTCCACCATGACAAGGAAAGAACAGAGTGAGGGGCCCAGAGAAAGGGAGGACAATTGAAGAAAGCCATGTCTAGACTTTCCCCAGCCCTCTCCTTCTTTCTGCTTTTTAGTACCCTATTCTCCAACCACAGAGGAAAGAAATAAGGAAGGAGTCTGTGCTGCCTTCAGAAGGTATCTATATACCTGATTGGCTGTTGCCTTCCACAGAGGGAGGCCAGACTGTGGCTTAGGCCTGCTCCCCACAGGGACATCAGTAGGACATCCTGTGAGGGCTCCCAGACTGTTAGAGGGGGCAGGCTGGGCTGAGGGATGCCCCCCGAGTGCACAAATTTTTTGTGCACCAGGCCACTAGTATATAATAAAAGGCCAATGGATGTAACGACCAAAATGACCAGATGAACGGTCACCAGGAAGTTCATGGATCACCTCTCAGTCCCTCCCTTGTGACCCACAGGTTCCTATCACAGCAGGGCTGGTGGCCGGTGGGTGGGCAGGGCAGCAGGCAAGTGGATGGGGTGAGGCGGGTGTGGTGAGAAAAGCAGGGCCTAATCAGCAGCTGCCATGGAGGCTGCAGATCAGGTCCCGAGATAGACCTGGAAAGAGAGGCAGGGCCTGATCCGCAGCTGCCGCAAAAGCTGTGGATCAGGCTTGGAGATAGGTCCAGAGAGAGAGGCAGCTGTCAGCAGGCTGTTCTGGATTTCCCAGAAGAGCCAATGGCTGCCTAAAAGGCAGAGCTTTTGATGCTGACTGGCATAGAAACCTGAGTCCCACCTGTGTCCTAGCTCTTTGCCCCAAAACAACTTTCAGAGCATGGCATAGAAAAAGGGAGTCAAGTAGAGGATTTCAGATCTTTTAAGGACCCTTGACAAGGACTTTACAGGACAAAACAATTATATACGAGTATCTTTCATTAACATAAATGCAAAAATTCTCAACAAAATAGCAGCAACCAAATCCAGAAATATATAAAAATATATTTTATGACTAAATGGAGTTTATCCCCAGAATGCAAGGCTGGCTCAATATTCAAAAACTCAATGTAATCTACTACATTTAAAGAATATTTAGTGAAACCATAGTAACTAAAACAATCTGAGTAGTAAGAGACCTTTTGTAAGAAATGGACATTCCATCATCAAGCAGAACAATGATGAATACTATAGAGAAGGTTCAAAAAGACTAACTCACATGAGATAATAATAGTTACTTAGAGAACAGAAACTGGAAACTGAGATCAAGACTAATATATGTAAACTAGTGGCCTGGTGCACGAATTTGTACACATTGAAAGGAAATCAATTAGAAGAAATATTTTAATATCACTATTCACCCTTTCTCTAAAATAGAAGTGTCAACCAAATTCACAATTGACAATGACAGCTCGAAACACACACGTGTGATTGGCGCCAGAGAGGACTTTATATGTATCACACACGTGCAAGTCAACTTAGCCTTTTATATATATACTAGAGGCCCAGTGCACAAATTCGTGCACCATGGAGTCTTTCGGCCTGGCCTGTGGGATCGGGCTGAAACCAGCTCTCGGACATCCCCCGAGGGGTCCCAGATTGCGAGAGGGTGCAGGCCAGGCCATGGGACCCCACTGGTGCATGATCGGTTCCAGGGAGGGATGCGGGAGGGCTCTAGGGCATGTCTGGCCCATCTCATTCAGTACCAATTGGCCAGACCCCAACAGCAAGCTCCAAGAGTCTTCCCCCAGTGGTCAGTGCACATCATAGTGATTGGTCAACTGGTCAACTGTCTGCCCCCTGGTGGTCAGTACACGTCATAGTGAGTTTTTGAGTGGCCTTAACATATCATTTGCATATTATGCTTTGATTGAACAGCCGACCGGATGACCAGACACTTAGCATATTAGGCTTTTATTATATAGGATAGAATAAACTTGCTTAATTAGACCTGATTTCTGATGCAGCTAAACTTTTTCCATCCCAGTGAAACACCCCAACTTCTCTTTCAGGTAATTGTCAGCAACGCAGCAGTAAATATCAACATGAAGCAGATTATTATTGTAGATCATGCAGGGAGAACAAAGGGTAAAATATTTAACTGCAGCAGTGTTTGACTATATTCTGCGCCATGAGAAAACCTGAAGTCATTTTCAAGGTCCACCATTTCTTACTTGTTTTCAGTCTGGTCAAGTTTCTAAGCTTTCTAAGTCTCTGTTTTCCAGCTAATGAAAAGAAAATAGGATTTCACCAGTCTCCTATCTATCTACTCCAGGACTTCTGTGAGGATCAAATGAGATGAGGCACGGGAAAATGCTTCACAGACATTTGGTTAAAATGTAAAATGTTTGCACCTGACTATAAAGCAAGTCATGTTCCTGGGCTGAAAAATAAATGCAAGGAGGCTTGTCGCTTAGTAGAGGAAGTCGGGTGTTGCTATGTGAAGTCATTACCTGGATGGACACTTAGCATATTAGCCTTGTTTATATATAGATATCCAGAGAAAATATATACAACTTTAAGCTATCTCAGCAAATTTCTTTGATTTCTCATTAATGTCCCAAAGCTAAAGAACCTCTCTGGCTATTGCTGTAAATAGAGATCCAGCAGATCCTAAATAGCCTACAGTGTCCAGTGTTGAAATGGGAAAGGATGGCCAACTGTTCCATTTACAGAATTCAGCTGTAATGAAATTTATCTATATCTGGTCACTATGTGTTGGAGCACGTAGAGAGAGGGTTTTTCCATGCAATTTCTAAGAAACATTTAAGTTTAACCTATAGCATTCATTTCAAGATAAATAGCTGTTGTTCTTCAATAAACCACAATATTAGAAAAGTTATAACACCTCAGTTGTAAATTCTGCTTGTACTATACTGTACTTCCAAACTGTTTTAGTGAGTGCTTTCCCCAACCCCTATGATATAAAGAAGTTAAGATCACTAATGCATAGCTGGTTCCCCAGGTTATAAATCTTCTTAAAAGAGCCTACTTGTGTCACAGATAAGGAACTTGGAGAAATAACTATAAGGACCAATTTACTGGTCTTGGGGACTTTGAAGGATGAGCATTACTTAAGAAAAGAGACAATATCTATTTCAGTCTCTGAACGATCTTTCATTTACTTCACCTCTGATTTAAGGCATTAGTCTAAGACTGATAGTGTTTTCATCCTGGCTACAAGTACTTTTCCTGGATCTTACCCTCTGATGTATTCCTTGTCATTTCTGGCCTCTGCTATGTATGGGTAGGAAATTGATTACAATAGGCTGCATTGTATTTTTATTACCTGATTGATTACAGCAGTGGCTTATGGCTCAGCTATATTATTCAGAGCCACTGGAGAAGCTGAGAAACTAGCAAAAGAAAGGCCAGGATTTTTCTCCATCTCCTTGGCCAGTGTCTCTGGTAGTAACCGTGTCTCCTATGTGGCTTCAGCTGCCATCAGATGGGTCCGCAGGGGTTCATCTGGGTGACCCTGCTGTCTTTACTCCTTTCACCATACTGCCTCCCCTTATCGCTCTAGCCAGGATTGGCAGTAGCGGCTTCCTGCTACTGATCGCCATCCCATTTGTCTTCCATCCCATGAATGATGGACATTCTGCCTATATTATGTATAATTTAAATACTTGCAAAGTTTTCTATTTTCCTAAGTAGACTATGAAGTTATTCTACATAAGAAAAATACATAAAAATAAAATTATGTGAGTTTCTTGCTAAGCAAAAGACTTATTGCTGTGCCCTTGTTTTATTTTTCATCAGCACACCATGAGATGAGGTTTATGTGGTTTGTGTGCAGTTTTCACTACTGCTGTTACTGCCTCTGAACTTGCTAAAGGAAATTGTGCCTCTCTTACTTTTGTTCTTACATAAAGATTTGAACTATGATACCTGAAAATGCTTATCTCAGGATTTCTTAGAACCTTTGACTTTAATACTAGCTCACATCTGTTGATGTCTTACAGCTAGATCTAAAATTCTTTCTGAATCCTTCAAGTAGTGACCATCAATTGTATTTGGCTGCTCAGTGTTCACCTTTAGTCTGGTAACTAAAGATATACCTGCTTGTTTTTTAATTTTTTAAATAGGTTTTATTGATTTTCTTTTAGAGAGAGAGGAAGGGAGAGGGAGAAAGAGAGAAACATCCATGTGAGAGAAACATCAATTGGCTGCTACCTGCACACGCACTACTGGGGGATCAAGCCCACAACCTGGGCACGTGCCCTGACTGGGAATTGAAAGGATGACACAGGCAAGGTTAAAGATATCTTTTCTACAGTAAATGTATTCCACATGCTGGGCGAACCACTCCCTGACCACTGTGGTGGTCATATAATCTGGGCCTGACCAATGGTGAAAGCCTGTACCCCTGACCACAATGATTAAGAGATTGGCAAGTTTAACAAGCAGGCCAATCAGAGACATCCTTCCAGCTCCATGCTGCACTGTCTGACTGCCCTGACTTTTGGAAAAGATTGCCTCTTTCAACTGGACATACTATGGCAGACCTGAAGATGCACTTCTCAGATCCTATTATAAGAAAAACTTTTGCACTAGAACTGAGTGTAGACAGAAAACAGCCTTTAGTTACCTGTTTGCTCAAGGTCTACCTAAGTTTTCAAACTCACCTCCGCCTGAGTTTATCACTTCCCAGGCAGCCTGCATCAAGTGATTGAGCAAGGTGGGGTTATAAAGGCTCATTCATTTCTGCTGGAAGCAGGAAACTTGATAAGCTCTGCTTACTAGTTCCCAATACGGTTAGCTGAGGCTTTGTAAGGCATGAATCACAGTTTAAATAAGAACAGCATGGTAACAAAGGACCCAGACCCCTTGAATTTAGGTCTCGGTCATGTTTATAAGTAGACCATTAAGGTGAGCACAGACAGTAGCTAATATTAAGAAGAATGTAGGATGAATACTAGAAGAGGGATAAATAAGTATCAATTATGACCCTAAGAACAGTTTCAG
Source organism: Myotis myotis (assembly GCF_014108235.1). NCBI lineage: Eukaryota > Metazoa > Chordata > Mammalia > Chiroptera > Vespertilionidae > Myotis > Myotis myotis. The sequence continues at coordinate 147,544,214 of NW_023416324.1, read as the reverse complement.
TGACAGGGACTATAGTTCTTCCCACTAAACACTCTTCCAAATACAGGTTTAAGAAGATCTGAGCAGCCCAACAGGCAAACTGTAGTAGACATGAAGAACCCCTGTGAGAGAAAAACACTACAACTGCATAAAATACAGTCAGTAGGCAGCCTTCAGCTGCCAGCTCCCTCATTGTCGGATGCAGCTCCCTAGCCACATAAGTCCACCTTGCTGGAGTCCATACAGTTCCTAGAGCAGCGAATATCCAGTGACTGACTGAGGAGCGGGTATAAATAAAAATGAAATCAATAAAAACACTGTCATTTAAGCCTGTGAAATAACTCTGTGAAACAACTCTGAAAGGCACTATTCCAAATTTTCATACCAGGTTAGTAAAAGCTTTGTCAGAAGCAAATTTCAGTTTGACTTCTCCCTCTTCCCAATCCTGTTTCCCCTCTTCCTTTCAAGGTGTTGATCCCTAATAAACAGCTTATACCACAAACTCCATCTTAGAATCTGGGCTGAGCTGCAGCTGCAGGTCTGTCTGGCTGTCATGGGGCCTGGACAGTGCAGTGGCCTCGGAGCTAGTGGTGAGTGCTAGGCGCCTGAATCTGGGGAGCTTCCCAGACCCACGGGCCTTCCCAGCTAGACTGCTCCCCTCCTGCATCCCTCAACAAACCTGAGTCTGACCCTCATCTTCCCCACCAGACCCCAGAGCCCCAACTTCCCAAATGGTGACCTTTGACTGCACACCCTCACCCTAACAAATTTAGTCTCAGAACCTAACACCTCCCTTCACCCCCTTACCTCTGATCTAATCTTTAACAGGAGCCATTGCCAACCACATCTGGTCCAGCACCTCTCTCCCCCTTCTAGCCCCCCACCTTCCTCCATGGAAGCTGCTATTGCTTCCCGTGAACTCAAACAAAATAGGATTAATCAAAGTAGAATATGTCTGAGCAAAGACCTTGAACTAAAGCAGAAATAAAGTACCTAATATATGTGAGAAAAGTTAACTTCAAAGGTAATCAAGTAATTGCAAAGGAAAGATACCTGGAACATTTAAAAAATCACAATATTCAGTACTGGAGAGGGTGTGATGAAACAGACACCTGACAGCACTGCTCAGAGTATAGGGGACAGCATTTCTGGAGACAGTTTGACAGGATTCAGCAAATATTGAGGTTCTTGGGCTGGATGATTACATTTCCAGGAATTTATCACACACAATAATCAAAAAGTTGGGCCAGATATCATCTACACTAATAAAAGAGAAAAATGGTAATTGGCGTATGACGCTACCCTTTTCATTGGCTAATCAGGGCTATATGCAAATTAACTGCCAACTAAGATTGGCAGTTAACTGCCAACTAAGATTGGCAGTTAACTGCCAACAAGATGGCAGTTAATTTGCATATGTAGGCACAATGCAGGGAGGTGAAAGGGAAAACAGGAAGAAGCCCCCTGCCACTGACAGTGATCGGAAACCCAGGGGGGAGCTGAGAGCTGGGGGACAGGGCAAAGGCGGCCCTAAGGCCGCCTTTGCCCTGCCCCCCAGCCATGATCGGAGAATCAGGCGCCTTTGCCGCCCTGGCCAGTGATAGCAGGAAGTAGGGGTGGAGCCAGCGATGGGAGCTGGGCACAGTCGAAGCTGGCAGTCCCAGGAGCTAGGGGACCCTTGCCTGGGCCTAAAGTGGAGCCCACGATTGCGGGGCTGCTGCAGCTGCGGGTCCCCATTGCCCGGGCCGGACGCCTAGGCCAGAGGTGTTAGGCAGGGGCAGAGCCTGCAACCACAGGGGGCTGGGGGTCCCCTGCCCAGGCCTGACACCTCTGCCGGAGGCCTCAGGCCTGGTCAAGGGGCCGATCCGGTGATTGGTGATCAGAGGGTGATGAGGGTCAACTCCTCTGGCCGAGGCATCAGGCCTGGGTGGGGGGCGGAGCCGGGGATTGGGGGGATATGATGGTCCCCTTGCCCAGGCCTGAAGCCTGGGTCAGAGGCGTCAGGCTTGGGCGGGGGGTGGAGCAAGCGATCGGAGGGAGATGGGGGTCCCCTGCCCAGGCATGATTCCTGGGCCAGAGGCCTCAGGCCTGGGCAGGGGTCAGAGCCAGTGATCGGGGGGAGATGGGGGTCCCCTGTCCAAGCCTGACACCTCTGGCGGAGGCGTCAGGCCTGGGCAAGGGGCCGATCAGGCGATCGGAGGGTGATGAGGGTCTACGCCTCTGGCCGAGGCATCAGGCCTGGGCAAGGGGCAGAGCCAGCAATCGGAAGGGTCTGGGGGTCCCCTGCCCAGGCCTGATGCCTGGGCCAGAGGCATCAGGCCTGGGCTGGGGGCAGAACCAGTGATGGGGGGAAATGAGGGTCCCCTGCCCAGGCCTGACGCCTCTGTCAGAGGCGTCAGGCCTGGGCAAGGGACCGATCCTGCGATTGGAGGGTGATGGGGGTCAACGCCTGAGGGCTCCCAGTATGTGAGAGGGGGCAGGCTGGGCTGAGGGACACTCCCCCCCACACACACCCAGTGCACGAATTTCGTGCACCGGGACCCTAGTAATAATAATAATAAAAGGCTAATATGCAAATTGTCATCATGCCCTGACACCATAACGACCAAACAGCAGGAGGCTGTGTGCAAGGCAGGAGAAGGTGGGTGGGGACTTGCAGCGTCGGTGGGCAATGACTTGCGCCAGCCCAGGACATGAGACTGCCTCCCCGCCAAGCACCGGGCCGAGGGACGTTAATAGCAATATTAAAATATTTCCTCTAATTAATTCCCTTTTACTGTGCATGAATTTCATCCACCGGGCCACTAGTTGGTCCATATCACTTTATGCAAAAATAAATAAATACTTTAAAATGGGTAAAAATTCAATTTTTATAAATGGAAGTCTACTTAAAATGTATTTTGCTCATTTCTTCATCTATATTAACCAAAAATTAATTAGCTGAAACCACTTAAATATCATTGTGTCTTTAATAAGTCTCTCCCTTTTCTTCAAACTGCTCAAAACCATATAAAAAGAAATGTTAACAAAAGAAAGATACAAGTTTTGTTTTGTTTTTCTCTTTAGGGTGTTTGGTAGTGAGTAACTAGAAGATCAAAAAGATCAAAAGTAATTAAATCACTTCAGAGTTAGACACCATTTTTGAGGCTTGATATTCCTGGACTTTACTAGAAAATGTTGATTACTAGAGGGTTAGGAGTCTGAAGGTCTTGTTAACAATCTCCCCATGCTAATTGAGGACTTGAGAAAATTACAATCTCTGTATAGACTGCATTTTAAACAAATTTCTCCTTGACTGCTTTTCAGAGCAAAATAATTTCACTGCTTAGAAAACAATTAAACAAACAACTGTATTCTGGCCTTGCAAGAGTCTCTTCTACTTTCAGGTTGGGGGCATTTCACCTACCATATGTCATCCAATTTTTGAGACTAGAATCTACCAGACTATCCTTGAAAACAAGGTCAGATATATTTTTGTGAGATAAATAATGTACTATATTGAGCCTATCCTGCCTCATGCTAGATTAAAGCCACCTATTCAAGAATTTATGATGACCTTATATGCATTATCATTTCATTCGGAGCAATAAAATTTTGGCTCTCTTTTAGGTAAAGAATTAAATATTTCATATATTTTATTCAGTGTGAGAGCCAAAAATAGTATTACTTATTGACAATAAAAATAACTTGCCATTATTACAACATTGGACACATTGGAAGTGCCCAATATAATCTAATTGAGTGGCTGACATGTAAATGAACTGTGATTCTTTATGATATTTTATAGATTAGGAGCTCACAAAACACACTCTGTAGGCAAGAAATAACTAAAAGATCAGTGGCTAAGTGCCCAATTTTATTGTTCTGTCCATATTTCTTTGGCTTTGGTGAGAGGATAAGCAAATTAGATTTAACTGATCTTCAGTTGTGTGTACTTGATTTTCTATAATGCAAATGGTGTAGAAGCAAGTTATGCATCGAACAGAAAAGACTAGTCAACATCTAACCCCCAAAATAACACTAAGAAGCAACTTAGCACTAAACTGTGTGTTGTTCAAGTTTCTATACAAAGAAAACAAAAAGCCTGGTCTGTAGGATTTCACAATACACTGAATTCTGGTCTCTGAAATCAGAATTATTGAAGAATAAAATGACTATAATATTCATGTTCAAAGGTGAATGTCCTTCGAGTTATAGCTGAATGAATGCATAACTGAAGTAGTTAGAGAGAGAGATATCAAGGGTATTTACTATTCATATAACCAAATGTAGAGAAGAAGAAGTTGTTGGGGTTTTCTTTTAATGTTTTGTTTTGGTTTTATGATGGTGTTCCCTTTAATCCCAGTTTAGTCTTCATATTCTACTACTACATTTTAAAAAGGAATTTTTTCCAATAAGAAAGCTCCCCAGTTCAGTATTATTAATGTATTTGTAAGATATACCATATGAAGGATATTATACTAGATAATTATGTTTTTCAATGTCTAATTTCCATATGCTCATCAAGGTCTTGGAGGCTTATGTAATAATGATGCCATTTGGGTAGAGACTTGCCTGTACAAACAATAACATTTTTTATAGTCACAGTGCTCAGCTTTAAATTGAAAAAGGCTATAGAAAATTCTCTAAACATTGGCTTTTAAAATTAAGCAAATTTCATGAACTTCTAAGTGGTTATTTTAATATTTTACTGGGCAGCTACATAGACATTTCTGATTGACTCACTGACACTATTAGTTCATATTGAGTCAGCTCATCAGGAAAAAAGAAGACAGCCTATGAATCATGGATCTAAAGGGTTTCATACAGAATTAAGGGCACCTGGCCAGCGTGGCTAAGTGGTTGAGCATTGATCTATGAACCAGGAGGTCACAGTTTGATTCCCATTCAGAGAATATGCTCAGATTGTGGGCTCAGTCCGCAGTGTGAGGCATGCAGGAGGCAGTCCATCAATGATTCTCTCTCATCATTGATGCTTCTCTCTCTCTCTCTCCCTCTCCATTCCTTTCTGAAATGAACAAAAGCATATTTTTAAAAAAAAATAATTAAGGGCTGACACCTTTCTTAGAAGAAAGGAGAGAGATCAGGAAAGCTTCTACCAAATGTTAGGGGACCTGCCTCTGAAAGGCACAGAGTCTTCTCAGCCCAAAGCACTAATACTTCTGATGAGAGATCTCGCCTAGTATCTCTGAGAAGGTCTTAATGTACTGACCAGACTGAATCCACTCAGCTGGCTATTCTCGAGAGCTTACCTGGTTATTCTATGTCCAGAGAACAATGACTTCCTCATCTTTTACTTTTCATTATTTCAAATTTTATTAAGGTGCTATTTTGTAAAAAATTATAATTGACATTTTTTATTTTAAAGTATAATGATTGATTTTACTTTTATAATTCAAATAATTTTAGCAAACATTTTTTCCATTGATTATTCCTTAGGATATATATATATATATATATATATATATATATATATATATATATATATACACACTAGAGGCCCAATGCATGAAATTCATGCACAGGTACGGTCCCTAGGCCTGGCCTGCGATCAGGGCCATCTTCCCCAGCTGCCTGCAGCTGGTCCTGCCCCCTGCCGCCACCCACCCCCAATTCCCCATTCACCATCAGGTGATTGGTGCCTGATGGCTGAGGGAAGGGACAAGAGGTCGGCTGTTCCCGTCGATTGCCAGGCCCGTCCCCACTGCAGGTGGCCATCAGTTAATTGGAGCCTGCATGCCAGGGAAAGGGGCCAAGAGGTGGTCAGTAAGCCTCACAGTGACTGGTCCAGTGGTTGTTCTGGTTGTTCTGCCTTTAAGGTCAATTTGCATTTTACCCTTTTATTATATAGAATAGAGGCCTGGTTCACAGGTGGGGGTTGGCCGGCCTGCCCTGAAGGGGGCCCTGGATCAGGGTTGGAGGTCCCCATAGGCAGGCAGGGCCAGCTGGGGAAAGGGGCTGCAGGGTTTTTAGGCTGTCCCTGATCCCGATCAGGGTGGGGAATCCCTGTTGGGGGTGGGGCCGACATGGGTGAGGGGCTGCTGGGGGTTTGCAAGCCAGCCACACCCCTTATCGGGGTGGGGGTCCCTGCTGGGGGGTGGGGCTGACGTGGGTGAGGGGTCACAGGTGGTTTGCAGCCACACCCCTGGCTTTGTCAGGAAGGAAGTCCAGAATGAATTCTGGAAGAAGTCTGGTCTATCCAGTCTAATTAGCATATTACCCTTTTATTAGTATAGACTAGAGGCCCGGTGCATGAAATTCATGCCCAGGGGTTTCCCTCAGCCCACCCTGCACCCTCTCCAATCTAGGACATTTTGGGGGATGTCCGACTACTGGTTTAGGCCCGATCCTTAAACCGGCAGACATCCCTCTCACAATCTGGGACCACTGGCTCCTAACTGCTCACCTGCCTGCCTGCCTGATTTCCCCTAACTTCCCCCTCTGCTAACCTGATCATCCCTAACTGCCTCTGCCTTCTGGCCTGGTCGCCCCCAACTTCCCCCCCCCCCCGCTGCCGCTGGCTTGGTTGGCCCCAACTGGCCCCTGCTGGACTGGTTGCCCCTTATTGCCCCCCATGCCAGCCTGGTCACCCCCAACTGCCCCCCCCCCCCCCGCCAGACTGGTCGTCCCATGCAGCCTGCTGTTCAGTAGTTTGGTTGTCCTTCACTAACCACCCTCTGGCCTGGTTGCCTCATGCAGCCTTCCGTTTAGTCATTTGGTCATCCCTCTCTAACTCCCCTGCCAGCCTGGTCGCCCCAAGCAGCCTGCTATTCAGTCGTTACTGTTACTGTGATGGCATCACAGACAATTTACATACTCCTCTATTATTAGTAGGATAGTAGACTTTGCAACTTAGAGAAGTAATTAGACACTTGGTATAGTCCCATATACAAGTTCCTGGCTTTAGAATCGCTTTCCACTCTAAAACTGTAAGACAGGTGAAAATTTATCCCACTATGATTTTTTAAAGTGGAAACTTAATTTTTCCAAAGTATTTTGACTTCTAGTGAAATGTTTTTCCAGCCTGGACTTCTATAAGGCCATGATCTATTTTCAACCATCAACACTGTGCTGGGAATCTGCAAGCTTCACAAGGGCAAATATAATGCCCCATGTATATTTATTTCCTTTTAAAGTAAAGATCATCTCCACAATGAAAGTGATAAAATTCAGAAAAATAGAGAAAATGCCACATATCTTAATATCCAGGGATAACCTCTGCTAAGAGTTTGCTTTATTTCTTTCCAATCTGTGTCTGTAGCATATATTTTTTACATAAATGTTACAATACAAAATACAATGATCAAATATTACATACAAAATATAATATGCAGACTTTGAATATTATGTCTACATTTTCTGATTATAATACTAATATAGACTAATTTTAGACAAAGCAGAAATGAATATAAAATCCATTTATCCCAAAATATAATATATATTTCATATTATCAATAATTTTAGGTTTACCTGTCAGATCGCACATTTATTTTTAATTGAAATTCTTTATTGTTTAAAGTATTACATATGTCTCCTTTTTTCCCCATTGACCTCTCCCAGGAATCTCCCACCCCCAAGCACATGCCCTCACCCCCTACTGTCTGTATCCATTGATTATGCTTATACTAGAGGCCCAGTGCATGAAATTCATGCACTGGGGGTCCCTCAGTCCAGCCTGTGCCCTCTCGCAGTCTGGGACCCCTCAGGGGATGTCTGCCTCCTGGCTTAGGCCCAATCACTGGTGGGAGAACCCCTTGCTCCTTACCACCAGCCTGCAGCAGAGGCTGAGAGGCTCCTGCCACCACCACTGTGCTTGCCAGCCGTGATCCCAGCTTCTGGCTGAGCGGTGCTCCCCATGTTGGAGTCCACTGATGACCAGGGTGCAGCTCCTTCATTACACATCTGACCCCTGGTGGTAAGAGCATGTCAGAGCAACCAGACGTTCCGCCAGTCATTCTGTCTTTTGGTCAATGTGCATATTAGGGTTTTATTATATAGGATTCATGAATACAAGTCCTGTGATTGATTTCTTACCCCCTGTCCCCCCACCCTCTCCTGTCTTCCCTCTGAGACTGGATGGTCCACTTGATGCTTCTATGTCTCTGGATCTATTTTTGTTCATCAGTTTATGTTGTTCTTTATATTCCACAAATGAGTCATATCATGTGTTATTTATCTTTCTCCAACTGACTTATTTCACTTAGCATAATGCTCTCCAGGTCCATCCATGCTGTTGCGAATGGTAAGAGTTCTTTATTTTTTACAGTAGCATAGTATTCCATTGTGTAGATGTACCACTATTTTTTAATCCACTCATCTGCTGATGGGCACTTAGGCTGTTTCCAAATCTTAGCTATGGTGAATTGTGTTGCTATGAACATAGGGGTGCATATATCCTTTATGATGGGTGTTTCTAGTTTCTTGGGATAGATTCCTAGCAGTGGGATCACTGGGTCAAATGGGAGTTCCATTTTTAGTTTTTTGAGGACACTCCATACTGTTTTCCACAGTGGCTGCACCAGTCTGCATTCCCACCAGCAGTGTACGAGGGTTTCTTTTTCTCCACGTTCTCGCCAGCACTTGACATTTGTAGATTTATTGATGATAGCCATTTTACAAATGTGAGATGGCACCACATTGTTGTTTTGATTTGCATTTCTCAGATGATTAGTGACTTGGAGCATTAGTGACTTTTATATGTCTCTTGGCCTTCTGTATTTCCTCTTTCAAAAAGTGTCTATTTAGATCCTTTGCCCATTTTTTGATTGGATTGTTTATCTTCCTTTTGTTAAGTTGTATGAGTTCCCTATAAATGTTGGAGATTAAACCCTTATCAGAGATAGCATTGGCAAATATATTCTCCTGTGCAGCGGGCTTTCTTGCTGTGTTGTTGATGGTGTCTTTTGCTGTGTAGAAGCTTTTTATTTTGATGTAGTCCCATTTGTTTATTTTCTCCTTAGTTTCCATTGTCCTAGAAACTACCAGTAAAGATATTGCTACAGCATATGTCTGATATTTTGCTGCCTATGGATTCTTCTAAGATTTTTATGTTTTCCTGTCTTATGTTTAAGTCTTTTATCCATTTTGAGTTTATTTTTGTGTATGGTATAAGTTGGTGATCTAGTTTCATTTGCTGCATGCCTCTGTCCAATTTTCCCAACATCGTTTATTGAAGAGACTGTCTTGAATGTATTATATGCTCTTGCCGCCTTTGTCAAACATTAATTGGGCATAATAGCTGGGTCGATTTCTGGGTTCTCTGTTCTGTTCCATTGGTCTATATGTCTTGTCTTGTGCCAGTACCAGGCAGTTTTGAGAATAGTGGCTTTGTAATTTAACTTCATATCTGGTATTATGATCCTTCCAACTTTGTTCTTTTTTTCTCAGGATTCCTGATGATATTTGGGCTCTTTTTTTTATTCCAGATGAATCTTTGGAGAGTTTTTTTCTAGGTGTGTGAAATATGTCATTGGTATTTGAATGGGGATTGCATTGAATCTATAGATTACTTTGGGTAGTATGGACATTTTAATGATGTTGATTCTACCAATCCATGAACATGGTATATTTTCCATTTGTTTATGTCTTCCTATATCTCTTTTTACAATGTCCTGTAGTTTTCCAAGTTCAGGTCTTTTACCTCCTTAGTTAAGTTTATTCCTAGGTATCTTAATTTTTTTGGTGCAATGGTAAATGGGATTTTTGTTTTTGTTTTTGTTTCTCTTTCTGTGAGTTCATTATTGGGGCATAAAAAAAAAGCCATAGATTTCTGGCTTTTAATTTTGTACCCTGCTACATTGCCAAATTCATTTATTAAGTCTAGTAGTTTTTTTTTAAAATATGTTTTTATTGATTTCAGAGAGAAAGGGAGAGGAGGAGATAGAAACATGAATGATGAGAAAGAATCATTGATTGGCTGCCTCCTGCATGCCCCACACTGGGGATCGAGCCCGAAACCCAGGCATATGCCTGACCGGGAATCGAACCATGACCTCCTGGTCCATAGGTCGACGCTCAACCACTGAGCCACACTGGTTGGGCATCTTAGCCTCTCTTTTGCCAACTGACTTTAGAGTAGGAATTCTTAATCAAGGGCCAGAGACCCTGGATTTAATATTTTGTGTATGCATACATTTTTCCTAAAGAGAGCATCCACAGCTGTCCTCAGATTTGCAAAGAGGTTTGGGTCTCAAACATTGCTGGGGTCCAACCCCAGCAGGTCCAGGGGTCCCCAAAGGTGTGGGTGGAGTCGGCGAAGAAGGAATGACACGGAGACAGCGTTCAGTTGATCAGCAGCCTAGCCAGGATCTCCAGCGAAGTTCTGGTTAGGATCTCCAGCCAGGTTCTGTGTCCATGCTCTCTTGCTAGGTTCTCCAGCCAGGTTCTGTAGCCACGTTCCCTCGCTAGGTTCTCCAGCCAGGTTCAGTCACCAGGCTCTAGTCAGGTTCTCTTGCCATGTTCTATCCAGGTTCTGTAGCCAGTTTCTGTCCAAGATCTTTTGCCATGTTCTCTCGCTAGGTTCTGTCCCTAGGTTCTGTCTCCAGTTTCTGTCCAGGATCTTTTGCCATGTCCTCTCCAGCGAAGTTCTTCTGTCTCTAGGTTCTGTGTAGGTTCTGTGTCTAGGTTCTGTCAAGTCTAGTAGTTTTTGATGGAGTCTTTAGGGTTTTCTATGTACAATATCATGAGATCTGTAAATAGTAACAATTTTACTTCTTCTTTTCCAATTTGCATGCCTTTTATTTCTTCTTGTTGTCTGATTGCCATGGCTAGCACTTCCAGTACTTTGTCGAAGAAAAGTGGTGAAAGTGGGCATCCCTGTCCTTAAGGGAAATGGTTTTAGTATTTGCCCATTGAATATGATGTTGGCTATAGGTTTGTCATATAAGGCTTTTATTATGTTGAGGTATGATCCCTCTATTCCCACTTTGCTGTTTTACCAGGCATGGGTGTTAGATTTTGTCAAATGCTTTTTCTGCATCAATTGATATGATTATGTGATTTTTGTCTCTCAAAATTTTTTGTTTATGTGATGTATCATGTGTATTGACTTGCGGATATTGTACCAGCCTTATATCCCTGGAATAAATCCCACTTTGTCATGGTTTATGATCTTTCTAATGTAACGCTGGATCCTATTTGTTAGAATTTTGTTGAGGATTTTAGCATATGTCATCAAGGATATTGGCCTGTAATTCTCTTTTTTGTGGTGTCTTTTTCTGGTTTGGGGATTAGGGTAATGCTGGCTTCATAGAAACAGCTTGGAAGTGTGCCTTCCTCTTGAATTTTTTGGAACAGTCTGAGAAGGATAAGTTTTAGTTCTTCTTTGAATGTTTGGAAAAACTCCCCTGTGAAGCCATCCAGAGCAGGGCTTTTGTTTGCTGGAAGATTTTTTTTTATTACTGCTTCAATTGCTTTGGTAGTTATCAGCCTATTAAGATTTTTTTATTCTTCCTGACTGAATTTTGGAAGTTTGTATTTTTCTAAGAATATGTCCATTTCATCTAGGTTTTCCTCATCTCTTTCAATTTGCTTTCATGGGCAAACTTAAATCCAGGACTCAGATAAGGAGATTATGGGAAAAATAGTTCCCAGCTTCTTTGCTGAAATTCATATTTTAAACAGAAGTGTTGAACAGGAGACTTTAAACTGGAGTGTTAGATGCCCAATGAACTGCAGATAATGCATCACAGGTTCCCCAAATATGTATCACTTTCTAAAATAATGCACATAATAACATGTTATTACCTTAAAAAGACATTTGTATTCAATTTAAAAGAGAGAAAGATTCTGATTGGCAAAAAAAGTGTGAGAAACCCATATTTTAACTTGGCTTGGAAATTAACAATGAGCAATAATTATAGAAAAGGTACTATAAAGCTAGGGAAATAGCACATTTGACTTTATTTAATGCAACATTTCCACACTTATTGGATCAAAGCATCCTTGTTCTTTTCATGTAGAACTTATTAACAAGATACCACAGTGAGGTTTTACATAAACCTTATTCTAGTGGATGTTTTCAGCAACTTTCAAGATTATTAATCAAATTTATGATTAAGTAAAGCACATTGGCTATTGCATTTATCTTTTGTCCTTCCTAAGATTCTACTGAAATTGCATTATTGTGATTTTTAAGACATAAACCACCAAAACAAATGAAACTACAGAGAAAGACATCAGATGTGACAGATTTCAAGTTTGAAAATACGGATAATAGGTGTAAAATCAGTAACTAAGGAATATGATTTATGATGTTTAACAATCAGCATGACCTGGGCATCAGTCAATCAGAGCTGGGTCCTGGAGTTAGAGATTAACCCTTTCATTGATGCATAGTGGAGAGTCCAGGGCCCCAGTTGGATAATTTGGGGCTATGGGACGAGGATAATATTCGTAGGTTAAGGGACAAAACTATTTATGAATCGACACAGCATTATTTCAGGGGTTTATTGGTTGATATACCATTCCAGGAAGAAGGTGTCCTAATTAGAGAGAGATGATGAAAGCATTAACGTGTATGCGTAAAATACAGTACAAGACTGTATTACAGGGTTACTGTGACCTGCCAAGAGGTCCTACTGGGCCTTGGAAGGAAATTATGTAGCATAGATGGCAGTGCTTTGTAAGCTACAAAATGCTATACACATACTAGCTATTATTTCTCCTATCACTGCCAGCATGGTGCCTGCTTGCTAAAATTGAGAAATCATTAGAAAAATTTAAGCCCTTTTATTCCATCCCCCCAACCCCCTGCCAAAGAATACATATATTAGAATTGTCTACTGCTCACAAACAAGAATAAAAAGTATATTTACAGCAAGAATATATGCCCTAAGTTATTCCCCAAATGTATTCTCAGTGAACAAAGCTAATCTTTGTTGGTATAGCACAGAAACCCCAAAACCTTCAGAGTTATTATCAAAATAAATTCTTGTCCTTTAGAATTACCTTGCCTCAGGTATGACTAGCTGCTCTTTCACTGCTACCACCCCACCCACATGCACACACATAAACCCCACACACACCTGCCATCTTTGACTTTCCTGACCCTTTCAATAAATGTGCTCACTCATTTTTCAACAAACTCAGGCCCAGTGAATTTGAAGGGCTGCCCACAAGCTAAAGACTATTTTGCAGGGGCAGGAAGGGCAATCTTTGTTTTTGTTGCTTCATTTCTGAGCTTTTATGTTTTTCTTTTACAAAAGACCACACTATACCCAGGATTTTTTATCTTACTCTGAAAAATTACTGTAAAAATTAACATTGCAAGTTAACAAAAGATTGTTAGGGTTAAATACCTGACCTTTTCTTGGTAATAATTCATAACAACTTAAAGACACTATTAGACTTTCCAGCTGCTTGTAGAAGGACAACTAAGGTGAAAGTTTAAGTGGGATATTGGTCTAAGTCAGTTTGCTATGTTCTGGACTCAACATGCTATTTTAATCTCAATAACTGCTAATGCTGTTCACTAAACAGAATGGCTTTCTCACTTTTCTCTGATCTTTTAAGTTTTATGCATCCTTCATAAACAAATTCATATTTCATTTTATTAGTGAATATTTTCTCACTAATTTTTGGCCATACTGATCTCTTACTATCCTGACATCCTACAGTGCTTCTTTTCTGTATCACACATTTTCTCTTGTAACTAAAGGTGACCCTGAACTCATCTCTATGTTTTCATTTTCAGGTACCAGTTCTCTTATGAGATTGTAAGCCCTTTGAGAAAGAGACTGTGTCTAGTCAAGAAATATTTTGTGAGTGTATTACTCAGGATTCAACCAGAGAAATGGGACCAGTAGGAGATATATTCATTACAATAGAATGGCTAGTACGGAGCCCTGACTTTAGGAAAATCCTAAATCCTCTTTTAAAGGCTTTCCCACTGACTGGTAGGCTCATACAAGGTATTCTTCCTTTTTATTAATTTAAAGACTACTGATTAGGGACCTTAATCACATCTTCAAAATCCCTTCACAGCAGCACCTGGATTCTAGTCCCTATGAGTGGAAGAAGTTATATATATGCTACAAAATGGCAGCTATCTTCTTATTATCATCAGAGGACAGACATTTTAACCTGCTCCAACCAGACACATACAAGATAGAGAATTCTGGGGACTGTAGTTCACTCAAACAAAGTGGACATCAAAACACCATCACACTAAGCACGTAGTAAATAGGACATAGATGACATTGTTGCTGCTTTTAAAGAAAAAATAAAGCCATATGTAAAAGAAAAAAATATTTCCTACCTCCCCACATGCCTGGCTCTGTGCTAGAGATATAACAGGTACACAACAAATACTTGAAGAAATAGCTAGTGGCTTTAGCCCAATTTGATTATATTGATTTGAGCACTACACAGGTTTTTGAATACATTGTTTTGCCTGATTTAAATGATCTCATGAAAAGCAAGAGTTGAGTTAATGGCATCATTTTATCTCACTATTATGTTAGAAAATACCCTAAATGGTCATTTCAGAGAACAGCACAAAATGCTCTTGTTATGTTTAATTTATTATGTTTAATGGGAACAGGCTATTTCAAATTCTCAGTATAAGTCATCACTAAGAATTATCAAAATAACTGAAGAAATTGCAATAACCTATCCTTTGAGGTCATTCTTTCATTCAATAAATATTTATCAAGTGCCTTCTGTGTGCTATCGTGGTTCTATGTGCTGAAGATAGAATTGAGGACAAAACAGTTTCTGCACACATAGAGCATATGTTATGCAGGAGGTGGCAAAAAATAAACATAGGAACAGTTTAACATACAAAAATATCAATTTGGGCAGATTTAATAACCTTGGCCTGAAATTTTTCATGGCCTTCATTAAAAGGAAAGAATAAAACACAAAAAACCAATGAATACAAAATTAGATATACACATTAATACTTAGGGCATGAAAAGAAATTATGACTCTTACAAAGCTATCAAAAGCATCACAAAGTTCATAAAAATCCATAATATTTTTATTAATTAACTTCCTGACACATTTTATAACTCATTTTTATTATTTTTTACTATATACTCTAACAACTATGAGCATTATTTTGTATTGTTTTGTAATATTTTCTATTAAAAAGGTGCTAATTCAGTTTTCCCTCTGGCATGGTTGATTAAAACCTGTGGGTTTTTTATTATTAACTAGAGGCCCACTGCACAAAATTCATGCAAGGGGATCAGCCCTTGCAGCCGCGGTGGCTTGCCTTGGCCCTCGCAGCCCCAGCTTCATCTGGAAGGTCATTCGGCTGTCCAGTCTAATTAGCATATTATGCTTTTATTATTATAGATGGTGATTTGGAAATGATTTTTTTCAACTTCATTTTTGGTAATGTCAGGTAAATTTTTCTAGTACATTATAAGTTTTTGTACTAAAATACAGGAAATAGCCCTGTTTGGTTCACTAAGAGATTAGAGCATCGGCCCATGGACCAAAGGGTCATGGGTTCGATTCTTGACCAAGGGCACATATCTCAGTTGCAGGTTTGTCCCCAGCCTGTCAGGGCACATGCAAGAGGCAAACAATTGATGTGTCTCTCTCACATCAGTGTTTCTCCCTCCCTCCCCTCTTCTCCCTCCTTCCCCCTTTCTCTAAAAAATCAATGGAAAAAATATCCTCTGGTGAGCATTAAATACACACACACACACACACACACACATACATACATGAAATATAATCATCCTATTTTACATAATTCCCATAAAAATGAAGATAAGCTTTTAATTGTATAATCATTATGTGATATGTTATTAAGTATATTCTGATAGGACAGTAAATGTTGACAAAACAGCATTTCTGTTTTCATTAGGCATTAATGGGAACAGAATCCTCCGATTATAACTATATATCTGATGATCAAAATAGTTTTCCAACCCGGCTCAAGAGTTGAATATCAACCTACGAACCAAGAGGTCATGGTTGGATTCTGGGTTAGGGCATATGCCCTGGTTTTAGACTCCATCCCCAGTTGGGGGCATAATAGGAGGCAGCTGATCAATGATTCTCTCTCATCATTTATGCTTCTAGCTCTCTCTCCCTCTTTCTTCCTCTCCAAAATCAATAAAAACATATTCTTCTTAAAAATAGTTTTCCATAGATTAGCTTCTGGTACTTTATACTTCAAACATTGTTTCTTTTCCGCTACGCTCATAATTCCTGTGCCAGGCACTGTGGGACACACTCAAACAGTCATACAACATTTGGTCTTGTTTCTTCATTCCATGAATGTCAACTGTATCTTCAACTCAACTTCCCCTTAAATCCTGCTGCCACTCTAATGCCACATGCCATGCCGAAAAATATGATCCATGTTTGAAAAAATAAAAACAACTTTTGCCTTGGCTGGTGCGGCTCTTGTGGTTGAGCATGCATCAAATATCACCAGTTTGGTTCAGGGTCAGGGCACACAGCTGGGTTGCAGGCTCGATCCCCAGTAGGGAGCAGGCAGGAAGCAGCCCATTTATGTTTCTCTTTCACATTATGGTTCTCTCTGTCTCTTCCTCTCTCTCTAAAATCAGTAAAAACATGTTTTGTTTTGTTTTGTTTTTTAAAGGAAATACTTTTTAATTTTTACAGAAACTAGGGCAAGTAAGAGGCCCAGAATAATGAGGACCAAGGTTAGTACGGCATTTGGCAATGTTTAAAGTTATTTCCCTGAAATTTTTGTCCATCTATATACTGTCATCTTCCCAGTTTGTTAGCTCATTACTGCTGGTCTTATTGATCTTTGTGATATAATCACTAATGATATAGAGCAGTGATTTAAAATTTTTTTTATCTGATGGCACACATAAACCAATTACTAAAATTCTGAGGCACATCAAAATATCTATTTTTTTATCATCTGACAAAAATGGGTATAATTTTGATTCATTCACACCAGATAGCTACTGTGTTGTCATTTTTTTTATTTGACAATCTAAGGGAAAAGAGGTCAGTCCCCCAAACTAAATAGTCAGATATTACATGTTTTCAAAATTCTTGCAGCACACCAGTGTGCCTGCCGTGGCACCCTGGTTGAAAATCACTCCTGTAGAACTGACTCCTATAGTACTACAGACTGTATACTGCAGGACATTAACTGAGCCAAGTCAGTTTCAAATCCAGAACCTTTCTCCCATTAGTATCTTTGAGTAGGGTAATATATTTCAAATTTTAAGTCATGTTTTCCTTCTATTTTATTTCCTACCCACCCCGTCCACCCTCCACACCATCAGCCACAGCCCTGTCTTCCTTCACAATGACTAAGTCGAACTGCTATGTTGTGTGAGGAATATGCAGTTCTAAGAAGAAGAAGAAAAAAGCCTCTTCCCAGCTTTGCTTTCCAAAAGAGTAATGTTCCAAGGTAAACTGGTGAACTGAAAGGATTGATCCTAACCTTAAAAATGAAAGAAACAATAATAGACACATAATTCTGCCTCTAGCCCATAGATCAGAGATTTTCAACTGATGTGCCACAAGAATTTTTAAAACATGCAGTACCTATTTAGTGGATAATGACCTTTTTTCCCCCATTAAAATTTCAAATAAAAAAATCACAACAGCCAATACAACAATAGCTGTCTGGTATGAATTCCCTGTCTTGGACCATAAATATATAGGTCATATAATAGAGTTGCAGCTTATTGGTCATGTCACATAATAAGGTTGCTTCTGATTGGTGAATTCCTAGTAACAGAAATCCTTATATATACGTATTGGCAACTGATTTTTTTAAAGTCACTTTGGAGCAAAAAGGGTAGCTAATTAGAATTTTATTTTTTGTAAATAAATGAAAATTATACCTATTTTTTGGCAGATTGGTTAAATATAATATTTTTTTGGTGTACCACAGAATTTTAGTAGTTTATGTGTGTCATGAGATGAAAAAGACTGAAAATTGCTGCCCTAGACAGAAAAGATTCCTCCATTAAAAAAGAAAACAGAGAGTATATGATGAAAGCATAAGCATCAGAGATGAACACGGAAGAGGTGAGAAAGGGTGTCATGGATCCTGGATTTCTGAGCTCTGTGTTCTATTTCTAGACAAATCTCTGGAGTGTTATCAGGATCCTAGAAGAAAAAGATGCACAAAGAATATAGGCAAAAAAAATGAAACTAGATCACCGACTTACACTATACACAAGAACAAACTCAAAATGGATAAAGGACTTAAATGTACGATGGGAAACCATAAAAATCCTACAAGACTCCATAGGCAACACAATAGCAGACATATGTTGTAGCAATATCTTTACCGACACAGTTCCTAGGGCAATGGAGACTAAGGAGAAAATAAACAAATGGGACTACATCAAAATAAAAAGCTTCTGCACAGCAAAAGAAACCATCAACAAAACAACAAGAAAGCCCACGGCATGGGAGGACATATTTGCCAATGCTATTTCAGATAAGGGTTAAATCTCCAACATTTACAGAGAACTCATACAACTTAATAAAAGGAAGATATAATCCAATCAAAAATTTGGCAAAGGACCTGAATGGACACTTTTCTAAAGAGGACATACAGAAGGCCAAGAGACATATGAAAACATGCTCAAAATCACTAATCATCTGAGAGATGAAAATCAAAACAACAATGAGATACCATCTCACACCTGCCAGAATGGCTATCATCAACACATCAACAAACAACATCGTGGCAGATATTTGTGAAGACAAATGACATGAAGAATCTACCCTACTAAGAGGAGTAGAGGGTATTTTTTTTATTTGACTGGAATTATATTTCTTCCACCCTGCCAGATGGCAGACTATAAATATATATCAAAGCAAGATATAAAATAAATTAGAATTATAAATAGATTTATCAAACTGCAGCGGGAAGGCTGGGGAGGGTTGGGGGACAGGAGGTGGGGGGGGGGGTAAGAGATCAACCAAAGGACTTGTATGCATGCATATAGGCATAACCAATGGACATAAGACACTGGGGGATAGGGGAGGCTAGGGGGCTGTCTAGGGCGGGGGGGGGGGTGGACACATATGTAATACCCTTTGTATTGCTTTATGCAATAAAAAAAAATGTGATCAAAAATTTGAGGAAAAAAAAGAGAAACAAAAAAAGAATGTCATACACAAACACATATATCTTGCATACCTGAATTGTGCCATGAATAATATATCTTGTACACCTGGTTATCAGAGGCCAAGCCAGTCTGCTTGTCATAGGCATTGAAAAATGACTTTCCCTAAGAAAAATAAAATAATTTGTTAATGGGAATAAAAATCTCACAATTCTCAAAGGAATTCTATGTACATAACTGTCAGTAACTCAGAGGAGTTTTCTTTCATTAATATTAATGCATTCTGAGTCTGTGGGTGACGGTGTTTACATTTCATACTGAGTGGGAAAAGGAGTGTTTAAATATTAATGTATTACAGCTATGTCTCATTACAAACACCTCGCCTTAAAACTGTCAATAACAAACTAGTTTTTTAGTATAAACACCATAAGAATCTTGATATTAATTTTAAACATAATAGCTATATTCTTGATTAAAGATGACTTTTGTATGAGGCTCTTATTTTTAGCCCTTCAACTTGCATAAATTTCATAGAATATTAGAACGCCAATTTTATTTTATTTTTTCTTTTTTTATTGCTTAAAATATTACAAAGAGTAGTACATTTGTCTCCTTTTTTCCCCCTTGACCTTCCCCCAGCCTCCCCTATACCCCAGTGTCTTGTGTCCATTGTTTATGCTTATATGCATGCATACAAGTCCTTTGGTTGATCTCTTACCCCCGCCAACCCTCCCCAACATTCCTGCTGTAGTTTGACAGTCTGTTTAATGCTGCTCTGCCTCTGTATCTATTTTTGTTCATCAGTTTATAATGGTCTTTATTGTCCATAAATGAGTGAGATCATGTGGTCTTTTTCTTTCACAAACTGGCTTACTTCACTTAGCATAATGCTCTCCAGTTCCATCCATGCTGTTGCAAATGGTAATAATTCCTTCTTTTTTATAGCAGCGTAGTATTCCATTGTGTATCAGGGGTGGGCAAACTTTTTGACTCGAGGGCCACAATGGGTTCTTAAACTGGACCGGAGGGCCGGAACAAAAGCATGGATGGAGTGTTTGTGTGAACTAATACATGCTAACACTGCTGCTGGTGAAGGAGCGGAGGGGAGAGCAAGAGAACCCTCCACTCTTTCGGCTCCGTGGCCGGATAGAACAGCCGAACGGACCGGATCCGGCACACGGGCCGTAGTTTGCCCACGGCTGGTGTAGATGCACCACAGTTTTCTAATCCATTCATCCATTGATGGGCACTTAGATTGTTTCCAAATCTTAGCTATGGTAAATTGTGCTGCTATGAACATAGGATTGCAGATATCCTTTCTGATTGGTGTTTCTGTTTTCTTGGGATATATTCCTAAAAGTGGGATCACTGGGTCAAATGGGAGTTCCATTTTTAACTTTTTGAGGAAACTCTATACTGTCTTTCATAGTGGATGCACCAGTCTGCGTTCCCACCAGCAGTGCACGAGTGTTCCTTTTTCTCCGCATTCTCTCCAGCACTTGTCCTTTGTTGATTTGTTGATGATAGCCATTCTGACAGGTGTGAGATGTTACCTCATTGTTGTTTTGATTTGCATCTCTTGGATGATTAGTGATTTGGAGCATGTTTTCATATGTCTCTTGGCTTTCTGAATGTCCTCTTTTGAAGTGTCTATTTAGGTCCTTTGCCCATTTTTTTATTGGATTGTTTATCTTCCTTTTATTGAGTTGTATGAGTTTCTGTAAATGTTGGAGATTTAACCCATATCTGAAATAAGATTGGCAAATATGTTCTCCCATGCAGTGGGCTTTCTTGTTGTTTTGTTGATGGTTTCTTTTGCTGTGCAGAAGCTTTATATTTTGATGTAGTCCCATTTGTTTATTTTCTCTTTAGTTTCCAATGCCCTAGGAGATGTATCAGTGAAGAAATTGCTTCAGCATATGTCTGAGATTTTGTTGCCTTTGGATTCCTCTAGTATTTTTATGATTTCCTGTTTTACATTTAAGTCCTTTATCCATTTTGAGTTTATTTTTCTGTATGCTGTAAGTTGGTGGTCTAGTTTCATTTTTTTGCATGTATCTGTCGAATTTTCCCAACACCATTTATTAAAGAGACTGTTTTGACTCCATTGTATGTTCTTGCCTCCTTTGTCGAATATTAATTGAGCATATTGGTTCGGGTCGATTTCTGGGCTCTCTATTCTATTCCATTGATCTATATGTCTGTTCTTGTGCCAATACCAGGCACTTTTAAGAACAGTGGCTTTGTAATACAGCCTAATATCTCGTATTGAGATCCCACCTACTTTGTTTTTCTTTCTCAGGATCTCTGCAGCTATTCAGGGTCTTTTTTTTATTCCATATGACTTTTTGGAGAGTTCGTTCTAGGTCTGTGAAATATGTCGTTGGTATTTTAATGGGGAGTGCGTTGAATTTATAGATTGCTTTGGGTAGTATGGACATTTTAATGATGTTGATTCTACCAATCCATGAACATGGTATGTTCTTCCATCTGTATATGTCTTCCTCTATCTCTTTTTTCAACGTCCTGTAGTTTTCTGAGTAGAGGTCTTTTACCTCTTAGTTAAGTTTATTCCTAGGTACCTAATTTTTTAGGTGCGATGGTAAATGGGATTGCTCTTTTAGTCTCTCTTTCTGCAAGTTTACTATTTGTGTATAGAAATGCCATAGATTTCTTGGTGTTAATTTTGTATCCTGCTACACTGCCGAATTCTTTTACTAAGTCTAATAGTTTTTTGATGGAGTCTTTAGGGTTTTTTAAGTATAATATCATGTCATCTGCAAATAAGGACAATTTTACTTCTTTTCCAATTTGGATGCCTTTTATTTCTTCTTTTTGTCTAATTGCAATGGCTAATACTTCCAGTACTATGTTGAACAGGAGTGGTGAGAGTGGGCATCTCTGTCTTGTTTCTGTTCTTAGGGGAAATGATGTTAGTTTTTGTCCATTGAGTATGTTGGCTATGGGTTTGTCATATATGGCTTTTATTATGTTGAGGTATGATCCTTCTATTCCCACCTTGCTGAGAGTTTTTATCAAAAGTGGGTGTTGAATTTTGTCAAACGCTTTTTCTGTATCAGTTGATATGACTATGTGGTTTTTTTCTTTCAATTTTTTTATGTGATGTATCACATTAATTGATTTGCGGATATTATACCATCCTTGCATCCCTGGGATAAATCCTACTTGGTCATGGTGTATGACCTTTCTGATGTACTGCTGGATCTGATTTGCTAGGATTTTATTGAGGATTTTGGCATCTATGTTTATAAGGGATATTGACCTGTAATTCTCTTTCATTGTGTTGTTTTTATCTGGTTTCGGTATTAGGGTGATGCTGGCTTCATGGAATAAGCTTGGAAGTTTTCCTTCCTCTTGAATATTTTGTAGTAGTCTGAGGAGGATAGGTTTTAGTTCTTCCTTCAATGTTTGGTAAAACTCCCCTGTGAAGCTGTCTGGTCCTGGGCTTTTGTTTGCTGGAAGCTTTTTGATGACTGCTTCAATTTCTTCCATAGTTATTGGCCTATTGAGATTTTTAGATTCTTCCTGATTTAGTTTTGGAAGGTTGTATTTTTCTAGGAATATGTCCATTTCCTCCAGGTTCCTAGTTTCTTTGAGTAGAGTTGTTCATAGTACTTTTTAACAATCCTTTTTTTTTCTGTTCATCAGACTATTTATTCACTTAATTATTAGATTCACTTGTTGATAGATGCATATTTGTTGTTCATAATTTGTATCTTTACCTTTTTCTTCTTCCTCCTCTTCTTAAAGGATACCTTTCAGCATTTCATATAATACTGGTTTGGTGGTGATGAACTCCTTTAGCTTTTCCTTATCTGTGAAGCTCTTTATCTGATCTTCAATTCTGAATGATAGCTTTGCTGGGTAAAGTAATCTTGGTTGTAGGTTCGTGGTATTCATCCCTTTGAATTTTTCTTGCCACTCCCTTCTGGCCTGCATAGTTTCTGTTGAGAAATCAGCTGACAGTCGAATGGGTATTCCCTTGTAGGTAACTGACTGTTTTTCTCTTCCTGCTTTTAAGATTCTCTCTTTGTCTTTTGTTCTTGGCATTTTAATTATGATGTGTCTTGGTGTGGTCCTCTTTGGATTCTTTTGTTTGGGGTTCTCTGTGCTTCCTGGACTTGTAAGTCTATCTCTTTCACCAGGTAGGGGAAGTTTTCTGTCATTATTTCTTCAAATAGGTTTTCAATATCTTGCTCTCTCTCATCTTCTGGCACCCCTATAATTCGGATGTTGGTACGCTTGAAGCTGTCCCAGAGGCTCCTTACACTATCTCATATTTTCGGATTCTGTTTTCATTTTGCTTTTCCGGTTGGGTGTTTTTTGCTTCTTCGCATTTCAGATCTTTAACTTGATTCTGGCGCTCCTCTAGTCTGCTGTTGGGAGTCTGTATAATATTATTTATTTCAGTCAGTGTATGCTTAATTTCTAGTTGGTCCTTTATCACAACTTCGAGGGTCTCATTAGATTTCTTGAGGATCTCACTATATTTATCGGCGGTCTCACCAGTCCTTTCGAGGGCCTTACTAAATTTATCAGCAGCTTCTAGACCAGCCATGGGCAAACTATGGCCCGCGGGCCTGATCCGGCCCATTTGAAATGAATAAAACTAAAAAAAAAAAAAAGGCCGTACCCTTTTATGTAATGATGTTTACTTTGAATTTATATTAGTTCACACAAACACTCCATCCATGCTTTAGTTCTGGCCCTCCGGTACAGTTTAAGAACCCATTGTGGCCCTCGAGTCAAAAAGTTTGCCCACTCCTCTTCTATACAGTTCTTGAGAGACCTTAAAAGTGTGGTTTTGAGCTCTATATCCAACTTTTTGCCTTCCTCCATTTCTGTCCTGTTTCTTTGTCTCCACATTTTTTATGCTTTCTTGGTGCACCCCCTAGTGGTCTTTGTGCATCGTCTTGTTGTAGTTAAGCCTTGATTATTGTAGGTAACACTGGGGGGAATTTGACCTCCAGGCCAACTGGCTGTGAGAATCAGCTGTGTCTGCAGTGGGAGAGAACAATCCTTTGTATTTCTATAGGGTCTGTTGTTATTTCTCCTCTTTTATTTCTGATTTTGTTTATTTGGGTCCTCACTCTTTGCTTCATGGTGAGCCTGGCTAGAGGTTCATCAATCTTGTTTATCCTTTCAAAGAACCGGCTCTTGGTTTTGTTGATCTTTTGTATTGTTGTGTGTGTTTTTTTGTCTCTCTGTCAATTATCTCTGCTCTGATCTTAATTAATTCCTTCCTTCTGCTTACAGTGGGCTTTTCTTGTTGCTCTCTTTCTAACTCTTTGAGTTGTAGGGTTAGGTAATTTATTATCATTGTTTCTTTTTTTTTTTTTTTTTCAGGAGGCTTGTAGAGCTATGAACTTCCCTCTCAAGACTGCTTTTGCTGTGTCCCATAGGTTTTGGATTGTTGTGTTTTCATTGTCGTTTGTTTCCATGATTTTCTTTTTTCTTCTTTGATCTCTCTGGTAACCCAGTCATTGTTTAATAGCATGCTATTTAGTCTCCATGTGTTTGATTTTTTTGGATTGTTTTTATTTTAGTTGATTTACAGTTTTATGCCATTGTGATCTGAGAAGATGCTTGATATGATTTCTATCTTCTTGAATTTGAAGAGACTTTGCCTGTGACCCAATATATGGTCTATCTTTGAAAATGACCCATGTGCACTTGAGAAGAATGTATATTCTGTGGCTTTGGGGTGAAATGTTCTGAAGATGTCAATTAATTCCATCTGATCTAGTGAGTCATTTAGGATTGATGTTTCTTTGCTGATTTTTTGTTTAGAGGATTTCTCCAATGGTGATAGTGGGGTATTAAAGTCCCCTACTATGATTGTATTGCTGCCAATCTCTCCCTTGATCTCCTCCAGAAGTTTTTTTTTTATGTATTTGGGTGATCCTATATTGGATGTGTACAAGTTTACCAGAGTTATTTCATCTTGTTGGACTGCTCCCATTAGTATTATGAAGTGGCCTTCCTTATCTCTTTTTATGTCCTTCACTTTGAGATCTAATATGTCAGATATAAGTATTGCTACCCCAGCTTTTCTTTAATTTCCATTTGCCTGAAAAACCATTTTCCATCCCTTCTCCATCAGTCTGTGTGCATCTTTTTTTCTGAGGTGGGTTTCCTTAGACAGCAGATATATGGGTCATGTTTTCTTATCCACTCAGTTACCCTATGTCTTTTGATTGGGCCATTTAATCCATTTACATTTAAAGATATTGATAGATACTAGTTCATCGCCATTTTTATTCTTTACCCCTGTGTTCCTTCCTCATTTCCTATTTTTTTCTTTTTATAGCAGACCCTTTAACATTTCTTGCATTGCTGGTTTGGTGGTAATAAACTCCCGTAGACTGTTTTTGTCTGTGAAGCTCCTGATTTCATCCTCAGTTTTGATTGTTAGCCTTGCTGGGTACAGTATTCTTGGATTCAGACCCTTCCTTTGCATGACTTTGTATATTTCATTCCATTCCCTTCTTGCCTGATGTGTTTCTGTTGAGAAATCAGTCGCTCATCTGATGGGGGATCCTTTGTAGGTAACTTTCTGTCTCTCTCTGGCTGCTTTTAAGATTCTTGCTTTGTTGCCAAAACCGGTTTGGCTCAGTGGATAGAGCGTCGGCCTGCGGACTGAAGGGTCGCAGGTTCGATTCCGGTCAAGGGCATGTACCTGGGTTGCGGGCATATCCCCAGTAGGAGATGTGCAGGAGGCAGCTGATCGATGTTTCTCTCTCATCGATGTTTCTGACTCTCTATCCCTTCCTCTCTGTAAAAAATCAATAAAATATATTTAAAAAAAAAAAAGGTTCTTGCTTTGTCGTTGGTATTTGCCAATTTAATTATAATGTACCTTGGTGTCGGTCTTTTGGGGTTCATTTTGTTTGGAACTCTGTGAGCTTCTTGGATTTGTGTGAGTTTTTTCTTCCCTATATCAGGGAAGTTTTCTGTCATTAGTTCTTCAAACAGGTTTTCTATTCCTTGCTGAGTTTCCTCTCCTTCTAGCATCCCTATTATGTGGATGTTGTTTCGTTTTGTGTTGTCCCAAAGTTCTCTTGGCTCTCCTCCTGCTTTTTAATTTTTTTTCTAGCAGCTGCCCTGCTTGGGTATTTTTTCCTACCTGGTCCTCTAGCTCACTGATGCGGTCCTCTGCTTCTTCTAGTCTACTGTTGATGCTTTCTATTGAGTTCTTTATAGCATTGATGTCATTTTTCATTTCTTCTTGGTTCTTCTTCATTTCCTCTTGGTTCTTACACATATTGTTGAATTTGTCTTCCATTCTTTTCATCCACCTTATGGCCATTTCTCTGAATTCTTTCTCTGACAGTTGCTTGCCTCCATTGCCTCCATTTCTCTTACTTCCTTTTCTGGTGATGCCTGTTTTTCTTTCATATGCGGGTTGTTTCTTTGTCTCCCCATGATCTCTCTTCTCCAGGTGTTTGGTTATGTAGTTCTCTCTCTGCTGCATTGATTTAAAAGCACAAAATACAACACAACAAGGCACGATGCACAAGGCACTGAACACAAATGTATTCACAATACTAATAACCCCAAATAAAGGTGACCACCAGAGAAAAGAGAATTAGGGGATAAGGAAGAAAGAAGAAGAGAAAAAGAAAAAAGAGAAAAAGAAAAAAAGGAGTGAAAAAATGAAATTGGGAAAAGTAAAAAAAAAAAGTAAGAGAGAAAAGAAAGAGAATGAAATAGAAGAGGGGAAGAAACTATTTATATGGGGAGAAAAATCCAATAGAACAGCCACTAATCCCAACAAATTCCAGCAACAGATACCTAGAGATGAATGCAAACTACAAACACCAACTAATATCAAGCGAGGTGAGGGAAAACAGAAGCAAAAAATAACTGGGGGGAAAAACCAACAAAAAAAAGAAAAAGAAAAAGCGAAACAATCTCACAAACAAGCATAAAAAAAACAATATAGTCAACAATCAAGCAAACAACAACAAAATGACAGATAGAAAAAAAATTTGGATAGTGAAGAAAGACAAGAGAGAGGTTTATATGGACTTAGAGCGGGGCATTGGAAATTAGATATATAAGTAGGGTGAAATTTAGACAGGGGGTAAAAAGAAGGAATAGGGAAAATCTAAAGCAGTAATAGGGTAAGAGAAACAGGACAACAAAAGGGGAAAAGTGAGGAAGAGAGTTTTGGCATAAAGGTAAGGTTGAGATAGAGTAAAATGATGCGAAAGGAAAGATGAAAATAGAATGCAGAACACTAATCCCAAAATAAAATAAAGAGAAAATAAAATGACACATTAAAAAAAAAAAGGTAAAATGGTAGTAGTAATAATACTGGTTAAAAATCAAAATGTAGTAATTAAAAAGGTAAAATCAGGTGATGAAAAAAGAAAAAAAAATTAGTTACTTAAGTAAAAGGTGAAAAAAATAAAAATGTGCAGTAGTGAAGGTCCTTCACTTCCTCTACTCTTCTGTTTGGCATGCCTTAGTGCTGTCAGGTATTCAGGAGAGTGTTGAAGTTCCCTGTGTTACACTGTTCCTCTGTGTTGTAAACCACAGTCCTGATTTTAAAGCAGGAAGTATTTGTTTGTTTCCCAGACTGCCTTTATTTGTATTTATAGAAGAGTCAGTTTGTGGTTCAGCCCCTGGGTGGCATTGTTTCTGGATTAACTTCTGAGGCTATAAGTCCTTTCTAGGCAGCATTTAGGTTTTGTTTTCCCTATCACACTTAATACTGGTTTGGGAGAGTCAACTGCCCCAGAGCTGGTTCCTTGATCGTGACTCCCTACTCTGATTCCCAGGTTCCACAAAAACAACTTTCCCCTGAAGTCTCTGTGAGTGACCTCAATTGGACGATCCTATGTATTGGGTTGAATAATCAAAAGCAAAGATTTAAGGAGGAAAAAAAAAGAGAACCAGAGTAGGTGCGCAAGCTCACAGCCCTCCACCCTCCCGCTCTGTGCGTAATTCTCCCAAAGTCTCTTCCGCACGTCCTCTCTCCCCTGGCACTACACAGCTGGCACACTGGCAAAATCTGAGGTTGCCTTTTTGCACCCAGTCCAGCTATGGGCTGATTTTTAGAGTTCCCTTCTGCCAGCAGCCCTGAAGGACCCCTTCCACACTCGCAGATAAAGCTGGCCCCAATGGCCACGGACTTTGTGGGGTGCAGACTTCCCCCACACGTGTTCCTCTCTCCAACCTGAATTACAAACCACACCTTTATCTAGGAGAAATATGACCTTTCCATGGTGAGGAGCAGAGCTCATCTGAGTCCACATATTCACGCTGCTTGAGATCCGGTGTTCTTGGGTTTGTAGCTGGTCTCTGGGTGCCGTGGTTGCAGGGTCTCTGGATGTATACACTTCCAATATCAGCCACTCAAGATGGTGTGGTCTCCGTGGCTGAGCCGGCCGCTCAAGGAGAGATTTCAGCAGCAGTGGAGGCTTCCTGGTTAGTCTTCAATAGTCCCCTGGAGTATAGCTATCGCTCACCCCCAAATTTACACTCTTGGTACGTCCACACACTCTCCTTTCATTCTCTCACTCACACTGTCTTGCAGTCTGCCTTCCGGTTGGCAGCCATCTTCTCCCCCCCAGAACGTCAATTTTAAGTTGGTAAATATTGCTAAGTCACTCACTGAATGTGACTAATTTGGCTGATAATTAAATGTATCTATTGTTCATTTTTTTTCAGAATTACATTCCATTTGCTTAAATTACAAATTCAAGCCAGTTGTTTGTACTAACTGACACTCTCACTCCTCTCTAGGAAACAGTCTCCATCATGTCTTATTTAGAAGAAGTATGCTGAGGAGAAATCTATAATAATAAAAGTGTAATATGCTAATTAGACTGAACGTCCTTCCGGATGTCCTTCTAGACAAAATTCTGGATGAAGCCGTGGCTGTGAGAGAAGCCCGGGTCCTGGGTGCCAGAGGAAAGCCAGTGCAGGAAGCAGGGTAAAGAAGGCCTACTCTTGCATGAATTTCATGCATTGGGCTTCTAGTCCTATATAAAAGCCTAGGTGGTATTACACCTTCCCACGATGCCCTTGTGTGAGGTTGTCACAAGATGGCTGCTACAAGATGGCTGCCCTCACGTTGTCACAAAATAGCCACCACAAGATGGCCACCACAAGATAGCTGGCAGGGGAGGGCAGTTGTGGGCAACCAGACCTGCAGGGGAGGACAGTCAGGGGGCAATCGGGCCAGCAGGGGGCAGTTAGGCATCAATCAGGCCAGCAGGGGAGCAATTAGGAGGTGATCAGGCTGTCAGGCAGAAGTGGTTAGGGGCAATCAGGCAGGCAGACAGGCTAGCAGTTAGGAGCCAGCAGTCCCAGATTGTGAGAGAAATGTCCCAGATTGAAGAGGGTGCAGGTGGGCTAAGGGACACCCCCCCCCAAGTGTGCATGAATTTTTGTGCACTGGGCCTCCAGTTTATATATAAAAACTCAAACAAGAGATGTACATCACCTCACAAAAAGTCTGCAATCAAAAAGTCACCTGGAGACTCAAAAGAATTTAGACAGATCCTGGTTCGGTTGTACCAGAGATACCTGGGCCCCCGCCTCCCCGAGGCCACACCCCAGCCCAGGGCACTGAAAGCAGCAGCACCACTTTTTGCACATGGAAAGGAACCTGAACGAGTTGCTCCACACTCGGAAGAAACTGCTGTGGAGCCTCAAGTACAAAAAGACCCAGCTTAACATGGACTACCACATGGTGCGCCTGCGCCTCTGCCAAGGGTGCCTAAATGTGTGCTATGAGTAGGCCCTGTGCCCGTCAATGGCTGGGGCCGGTGTACGCTCATTGTATGGGTCTTATCCATGCTGCCGCCAAGGCGCAAGAGTGCACAGCCCCAACCAGCTGGTCCAGCAAGGGCTGGGCCCTCCGAGCAGAGACTCAAAGCCCAGCGGCCTCCCTTTTCCTTGACCCACCCGCCCACGAAGTGTCCTCTAACCACATTTTAAATAAAAGTAATATCATCACCATTTATATAACACACACACACACACACACACACACACACTTTTGCAATAACTAGTCCTAATTGCCAATATCAGATTTCTATATACCTATCATTAAAAAACACCAGCACTTAAGATGTCAATGTACATGGTATACTCAAGTGAAAATTGTTAAATCTGAATGATAGCCAAGAATACAGTTTGTTGTATGTGGCATTTTTTAAAGTCCATTTGGGAAAGTTTCCAGTTTCAGTTTGTAGTTGCCTAAAACCTTATAATGATTTCAAATGCAGTTAGTTGCAGGATGAGAATTGGGAATAAGAAAGGAAGTTTACTAAGTAAAAATGTCATGGGCCTCTCTCTTCTCTTTTCTGATCTATTGTCTCCTTTCAGGTGGCTCTGTAGCCACCTGGAGTGCTTCAGGGCTTCTCTCTCTTTGAAGGATGACAGAAACATTCAACCTGCAGCCACTGACCCTGGAAATAGAAGCATTGGAGAAGGATCTGAGAAGCAGAGAACTGGGTCACTTATTCTAAGCAAATAAGATTTTGTTAAGAATCCCAATTTGAGTCAGGACTGGGAGAGGAAATGAGGGTGGGTGGAGGGTTTTGGAGTTGGGGTTTGGGGATTGTACACTAGCTGTAACTGTAAAGTTAAATGCCATTATCACTTTCAAGGTCAAATGAAGGATGGGAAGAAAATGTGAATTAAATCACCAATCCCTTCCCCAAGCTGCATATGACTATTTTGTAAAGTTTCTACTTTCAAAAATTTCATGTCAATGTATAAAAAAAAGAATAGATGCAAAGCAACCAAATTATTTCCTTTTAGCACAGTAATGATTAAAAGAAAGTATGTACCTACTAAGATGTAATACAGTGTACAACACATACCTGCAGAGCAACTGATCACATACAACACTCATTCATCTGCCATTCAACATTTATTTTGAGCACTGACTGCCTAGATAGAGTGATAAACAGAAAATATACTGTCTCCAATTTTCAGGGAAAGCATAGTCCAATATATGTATGTGTGTTTGTGAAGAGAGGTGGGAAATTAATTAATTCATTCACTCATTGAACTAACATTTATCAAGTAGCTGCAATATGCTCACCTCTTATTCATTCTGGGAATAAACACATCTTCTTTCCTTGGGATGGCTCACATTAGAATGAGAGAAACAATGAATAAACAAATACTATTAAGATATTATTAAGATAAATCCCATTTAAAAGAAAGTACAAGGGAGTGATGAGCGTATGTGTGAGTGCATGATATTTAAAGTTTTAAGATTTGGTGGTTTAGGACAAGCTCCTTTATAGAGGGGACATTTCTTCAGAAATATGAATGAGGATATGAGCCATGGGAATATATAAGAAAGAAAATTTTTATTTTTATTTTCAATTATAGTTGACATTCAGTATTATTTTATACTAGTGGCCCGATGCACGAATTCATGCTCCAGTGGGGTCCCTCAACTTGACCTGCGGGGATAAGGCCAAAACCGGCTCTCTGACATCCCCCAAGGGGTCCTGGATTGCGAGAGGGTGCAGGCCAGGCTGAGGGACCCCACCAATGCACAATCTGGGCTGGGGAGGGATCGCGGGAGGGCTCCAGGGCATGTCCAGCCTGTCTCCACCAATTCCGATCAGCTGGACCCCAGCAGAAAGCTAAACTATCATTCAGAGCATCTGCCCCCTGGTGATTAGTGCATATCATAGTGACTGGTTGAACGGTCAAACAGTCAGACACTTAGCATATTAGGCTTTTATTATATAGGATTAGTTTCAGATGTAAAGCATGGTGGTTAGACAGTTATGTAATTTATGAAGTGATCCCCTAGATGATTCTAGTATCCACCTGGCATCATTCATACATATTACATTATTGAATACTGGAGGCCCAGTGCTGAAATCGTGCACAGTTAGGGTCCCTAGGCCTAGCCTGAGATCAGGGCCATTTTCCGCCCACTTGCCAGTCCCTGGCCGCCGCTGCCATCGCCAGCCAGCTGGTTCCCCTTGCAGGCCCTCGTCCCACCCCACTGCCATTGCCAGCAACCCGCTTACCCTCACAGGCCCTCGTCTCATCCCGCTGCCACCGCCAGCCAGCCGGTTCCTCTCACTGGCCCCTACCTCATAGCAACTGGTCAAGCGGACATTCTAGTCATTACACTTATGGTCTGGCCTTTTATTATATAGGATATTCCCTTTAGTGTATTTTATATCCCCATGATGACTGTGTAAATGCCAATATGTACTTCTTAATCCTCTTAATCCCTTCACCTTTTTTACCAGGCCTCCAATACCCCTCCCACTTGGCAATCCTCTATTCAGTTTTAGTTGTTCATTTATTTTGTTCTTTAGATTCCACCTATAAGTGGAAACAATATGGTATTTGTCTTTTTCTGTTGGAAGAAATATTTTAGGCAGAGAAAATTTCAAGAAAAAGGCCCAGAGGGTGAAATGTGCATTCATGTAATGAATAGCATGAATGCCAAATTTATTGAGCAAACCATTTTTTGAAGTCTATGTGATAGGAACCAAAGACCCAATATAAGTGAGATCAAGTCCTTCTTCTCAAGGGGTATAATTTCATATCCTCAATAATTAAAACAGAAACAGATGCAAACACAAAAACACAGAACTCCCCCACATCAATCAACTTCAAGTAGTTGGGAAAATTGTCTTTTAAAATCTCTGATATGGTGTAAGTTGGTGGTCTCATTTCATTTTTTTATATGTATCTGTCCAATTTTCCCAACACCATTTATTGAAAAGACTGTCTTGACTCCATTGTATGTTCTTGCTTCCTTTGTCAAATATGAATTGAGCATAATTACTTGAGTCAATTTCTGGTTTCTCTGTTCTGTTCCATTGGTCTATATGTCTGTACTTGTACTAGTACCAGTCAGTTGTGATAACAGTGTCTTTGTAATACATCTTGATATCTGATATTGTGATACCTCCACATTTGTTCTTTCTCAGGATTGCTGTGGATATTCAGGGTCTTTTTTAAAAAAATATTTTATTGATTTTTTACAGGGAGGAAGGGAGAGGGATAGAGAGTTAGAAACATCGATGAGAGAGAAACATTAATCAGCTGCCTTCTGCACACTCTCTATTAGGGATGTACCTGCAACCAAGGTGCATGCCCTTGACTGAAATTGAACCTGGGACCCTTCAATCCTCAGGCCGACACTCTATCCACTGAGCCAAACAGGTCAGGGCTCAGGGTCTGTTTTTATTCCATATGAATTTTTTGAGTTTGTTCTAGGTCTGTGAAATATGTCATTGGTATTTTAGTGAGATTGAATTGAATCAATAGATTGTTTTGGGTAGTATGCATATTTTAATGATGTTGATTCTACAAACCCATGAACACGATATGTTCTTCTTTTGTTTATGTCTTTCTCTATCTCTTTTTTCAACATCCTGTAGTTTTCTGAGTAAAGGTCTTTTACCTTGTTAAGTTTATTCTGAGGTATCTTCATTTTTTTGTTGCAATGGTAAATTTTTTTTGTTTTTTTGTTTTGTTTTGTTTTTTTAGTTTCTCTTTCTGTGAGTTCATTATTGGTGTATAAAAAAGCCATAGATTTCTGGGTGTTAAACTCAAAATGGATAAAGGACTTAAACTTAAGATGGGAAACTATAAAAATCTTAGAAGAATCCATAGGCAGCAAAATATCAGACATATGTCATAGCAATATCTTTACCAATATAGCTCCTAGGGCAATGGAAACTAAGGAGAAAAAAAAAACAAATGGGACTACATCAAAATAAAAAGCTTCTGCAAAACAAAAGAAACCATCAACAAACAACAAGAGAGTCCACTGCATGGGGGAACATATTTGCTAATGTGATCTCCAATAAACTTTTAATCTTCAAAATTTATAGGGAACAAAAGGAAGCTAAACAATCCAATTAAAAAATGGGCAAAGGACCAAAATAGATGCTTTTTGAAAGAGGATATACAGAAGGCTAAGAGACATATGAAAACATGCTCAAAGTCACTACTCTCTGAGAAATGCAAATCAAAATGACAATGAAGTACCATCTCACACCTGTCAAAATGACTGTCATCAACAAATCAACTAATGACAACTGCTGGTGAAGATGTGAAGAAAAAGGAACCCTTGTGCACTGCTGGTAGGAATGCAGACTGGTGCAGCCACTGTGGAGAACAATATAGAGTTTCCTCAAAAAACTAAAAATGGAACTCCCATTTGACTCAGTAATCCCACTTTTAGGAATATATCCCCAGAAATCAGAAACACCAAGGATATATGCACCTCTATGTTCATAGCAGCACAATTTACAATAGCCAAAATTTGGAAGTAGCCTAAGAACCCATCAGCAGATGAGTGGATCAAAAAAACAGTGATACATATACACAAGGGAATATTACACTGCTGTAAAAAAGAAAGAACTCTTACCATTTGCAACAGAATGGATGAACCTGGAGAGCATTATGCTAAGTGAAATAAGCCAGTCATAGAAAGATAAATATCACATGATCTCACTCATTTGTGGAATATAAAAACATAAACTGATGAACAAAAATAGATCCTGAGACATAGAAGCATCAAACAGACCATCCAACCTCAGAAAGAAAGCAGAGGGATGAGGTGTGTGTGGGGCGTGGGGGGGGGGGGAGGGAGGGAGGGAGTCCTAAGAGAGAAACCAAAGGACTTGTATGCATGCATATAAGCATAACCCATGGACTCATGTCTAAAATTTCTTTTTTTAATTAAATCTTTATTGTTCAGATTATTACAGTTGTTCCTTCCCCCCCATAGCTATCCTCCACCCGTTTCCCACCCCACCTTCTGCTCTTACCCCCCCATGTCCTCATCCATAGGTGTACAATTTTTGTCCAGACTTTTCCCGCACCCCACACACCCTTTTCCCCCTGAGAATACTCAGTCCATTCCCTTTCTATGCTCCTGATTCTATTATATTCACCAGTTTATTCTGTTCATCCGATTATTTATTCACTTAATTTTTAGATTCACTTGTTGATAGATGTGTATTTGTTGTTCATAATTTGTATTTTTAGCTTTTCTTCTTCATCCTCTTCTTAAAGGATACCTTTCAGCATTTCATATAATACTGGTTTGGTGGTGATGAACTCTTTCAGCTTTTACTTACCTGTGAAGCTCTTTATCTGACCTTCAATTCTGAATGATAGCTTTGCTGGGTAAAGTAATCTTGGTTGTAGGTTCTTGTTATTCATCAGTTTGAATATTTCCTGCCACTCCCTTTGGCCTGCATAGTTTCTGTTGAGAAATCAACTGGCATTCGTATGGGTACTCTCTTGTAGGTAACTGACTGTTTTTCTCTTCCTGCTTTTAAGATTCTCTCTTTGTCTTTTGTTCTTGGCATTTTAATTATGATGTGTCTTGGTGTGGTCCTCTTTGGATTCTTTTGTTTGGGGTTCTCTGTGCTTACTGGACTTGTAA
This sequence comes from Myotis myotis, assembly GCF_014108235.1. Classification (NCBI taxonomy): domain Eukaryota; kingdom Metazoa; phylum Chordata; class Mammalia; order Chiroptera; family Vespertilionidae; genus Myotis; species Myotis myotis. Next base: position 147,508,769 of record NW_023416324.1, on the reverse strand, counting down.
GTCTATTTCTTTCACCAGGTAGGGGAAGTTTTCTGTCATTATTTCTTCAAATAGGTTTTCAATATCTTGCTCTCTCTCATCTTCTGGCACCCCCATAATTCAGATGTTGGTACACTTGAAGTTGTCCCAGAGGCTCCTTACACTATCTTCATATTTTTGGATTCTATTTTCTTTTTGTTTTTCCAGCTGAGTGTTTTTTGCTTCTTTGTATTTCAAATCTTCGACTTGATTCTTGCGATCCTCTAGTCTGCTGTTGGGAGTCTGTATAATATTCTTTATTTCAGTCAGTGTATGCTTAATTTCTAGTCGGTCCTTTTTCATAACCTCGAGGGTCTCACTAGATTTCTTGAGGGTCTCACTAAATTTATCGGCAGTCTCACTAAACTTATTGAGCGTCTTACTAAATTTATTGGCAGTTTCTAGAAAATTCTTGAAAAACCTTAAAAGTGTGGTTTTGAACTCTATATCCAGTAGTTTGCTTTCCTCTATTTCTGCCATCTGTGACCTGTTTCTTTGTCTCCGCATTTTTTATGCTTTCCTGTGTTGATAGAGTGGCTTTCTGTGCTAGGTGTCCTATAGGGCCCAGTGGCTCAGCCTCCCCAATTACCTGGGGTGGACACTCTTGGTGCACCCCCTTGTGGGCTTTGTGCACAGTCTTGTTGTAGTTAAGCCTTGATTGTTGTTGGTATCACTGGGGGGAATTGACCTCCAGGCCAATTGGCTGTGAGAATCAGCTGTGTCTGCAGTGGGAGAACTTCTGTGCTGGAGACACCCTTCTGAGGCAAGACTTGCTTCAGTGGGGCTTTGTTGCTCACTGAGTCTGCGCCCTGAGTGTGTCCCTTATGGATCTGAGGAATTGTAATCTGGATGGTCCCACTCTGACCACTGGGTACACTGGCTCTTGGATCTCTAAGGAGGTTCTAATTTAGCCTCTGCCTGAGGCTACCCAGCCGGAGCCCAGCTGTGAAGCAATGCAAGCTGCTGTGGGGCCTTGGGCTTTCTTTTGGAAGTTCTGGGTTTTTCTGACACAGCTGCAGTTTGTTAGGTAATTTTCAGATTGCAAAGGGCCAGGCCTTTCATATGCTAAAGCCTCTGGGCACAGCTTGGGTGGGGCTGGGTCTCTGGGGGTCAACAGGGCAGAGCAAGCAGCTATGGCAGCTCCTCAGTCCTACCCTAAGAGGCCCCGAGTCTCAGTGTCCCGGTAATCACTGCAAGGACCTCTGAGAGAAAGTCGCCCTCGAGTTCTGATCATTGCCAGACATTCCAGTTTCTCCTGTAAGAGTCTGGGTCCCCAGAGACTCGCCAAGAACTGGAGTTCAGAGCAGTCAGGAGCCTGAGATTCCCTTACATTTGAAAAAGATAACCATGTTCTCAGTTTCCAGCCCTCTCCACGTGCACCATGTCCTCAGCTGCCAGCCCTTTCCGCGTGCCCCTCCGTACCTCTGCACTTTACTTCCGCACCTCCTCTGAGTCTCAGTGTGCTTTTCTCTTTCCTTCTAGTTCTAGAATTTCCACTCACCCAGCCTTCCTGTGGTTCTGGATGATGTCTGTTTTGTCTTTTAGTTGTATTTTTGAAGTGGTTGCGGGAGGCAGCAATTTCTGGTGTTTACCTATGCTGCCTTCTTGGTTCCTCCTGTCTAAAATTTCTTAAGCTTAAAAGATATTATATTCTGTGCAGATTGATGCAGCCACTATAGAAAACAGTGAAGAGATTCCTCAAAAAATTAAAAATGGGATTGTCTTATGACTCAGTGATTCTACTTCTGGGTATATATCCAAAGAAATCCAAAACACTAATTCAAAAATATGTATGCATCCCTATGTTCATTGCAGTATTATTTACAATAACCAATATATGGAAGTAATCCAAGTGCCTATTAACACTAGTTTATTGTCCAATGCATAAGAAATTCACCCACTCCCTAGACCTTTAATTATATACTGAAGTCATAGCAGGCAAATCAAAAGCAACTGTTCAAGTACCTACCATGTGCCAAATTCTGTGTGAGATACACCATGAACTTTTCACATCTGAAAGGCTTATAACAAAATAGCCTTGAAAAATGATTTTTGATAAGCTTGTTCTTCACCCACTGTTCTAGCTTGAACTGCTCTCAGAAATACTATCCAAGGCAAGAGAGTAAACCTGAAACACCATGACTGTAATCATCTACTTTTACACCTTGCAATTATGAGTAAATAGCCTGTTTCTTCTTTGCAGCAAAAGCCCTACGGTCAAACATGTAACTTTCTAAGACACTTATATAGAGTTGAGTTCACAAAGTATGAACAATTATGAAAGATATCATTATTTATATCTGATATTTATGTTTATAAATGCATACAACCTACACTCATGAATACACATAGACTCATAGCTTTAACATGATTCTTCATAATATGAAATCATAAAATCTTTTCTCCATCTAAAATCTCTTGTTAACAAAAATGACTGATGTGATTGAATAATGGTAAGAAAAGCCATGTCACTCACACTGTGCAATTATCCATATGCATAGCATGAAATTACGAGACACCTGGGAAACTTTTCAAGATTTCACTAAAGAGAAACTGCTTTTGGTAGATTCTGAACCTTTAATTTGCTCTTCTTTTTGAGCAATTACAGATATATTAACTGAAAGTGCATCTCATAATGTCATTTGATCGCAGTCAGTCATTGTGATGGAGTCAACAGGTGTTCCAGGCAGAAAACTAATAGCTGGGTTTTTGAGAAAAGTGAAGAATATAAATTTAACACACACACAAAAGCTCATTATAAAAATATACTCCCATGCACATAATGAATACTTATATCAAATATTATTTTACCCTAAATAATAAAATTGAAGATATAGTTCTAAGAAAGTGTAGTACAAATGAAGAATGTGGTAAATCTTTAAAATCTCTCATAAAGTGTCCTTTACATTTTTTGAAACAATAATTCCATTTCTGGAAATTTATTCTAAGTAAACAATTAAGACTCTTCTTAAATAGAACTTTTAAGCATTATTTATAAGAATAAAGTATCAACAGCCTAAAAAATCTCTCACCTAAAGGTGACTATGATGGTGAGCACATAATGCAATGTGAAGATCAGGTATCATAGAAATGTTCACTTGAAACCTATATAATCCTATTGGTCAGTGTCACTTCAATAAATTTAATAAAAATTTAAAAAATGAGAGAAGGTTGTAAAATATGGAAAATCCATCTAATATGATATTATTCATTCTTTAAATATCATGTCTTCAAATAACTTTTAATATCTTAAAAAATGCCCATGTTATAATATTAAATAAAAAGTAAAATACAAGCTATTATATATCTTTTACCATTTTCTATGCATAAATGTACAAAAAGGATGGTTAAAGGACATAAATTAAAACAGCATCTGTGTTTCTCCATGAATAATAAGACTATATCATTTTCTTTTTATGTTATTATGTATTTTACATGTTTTTATGATAAACTTGTAATAATTTTATCCAATATAAAGCTATTTATTTTTTTAAGTGAGTAGGCAGGAGGAAACTTTTGGAGGTATTAGGATATGTTTATTCTCAAAACCAGAAAAATCTTAAAAGAAAACATAGACAGTAAAATCTTCGACATTTCTCATAGCAATATTTTTCTGATATATCTCTTGGGCAATGGAAACCAAAGAAAAAATAATCAAATGGGACTATACCAAACTAAAAAGTATTTGAACAGAAAAAAAACTATCAACAAAATGAAAAGACAACCCACTGAATGGGAGAACATAAATTGATTTGTTACAAAATTCTTTCCCAGAATTTATTTTTTAATAATATGAAGTATTAGTGTTTGGGGGCAGTGCTTAGCAAGTTTTAATTGGTAAAAGCATCAGCTGGAATAGTGATGAATTCATAACCTAGTAGGTCAAGGATGAGGCCTGAGATTCTGCATTTCTAGCAATCTGCTTGATGACTGCAGAATTTCAGGGCTGCTGACCACACTTTGAGTTCTAGTACTAGAGATCAAACCCTGAAATGCACCCTATACCCACCCACTCACATACGCCCGTTTTTTCTCTGTAAACTAGCAGTTCATCAGATATTTATTGAATACACAGATACTGTGTGAGGCATGGTAATGGATGGCTGCCAAATGTAAGCTTTAAAAATTAGATATCTAGGAAGAGAACCTCTTTGGTTTAGAGAATGCCTTATGTTGTCTTTTCATGTGGGTTAATTCAGAGTCCAAACATCCTGGTTTAATGTTACTGAATGGGCACTTAATATCAACTGCCTGTAGCTTAGGTTGGGCTCTCAGCTATAATAAATTCAAATGGCAGTGCATTTGTATGGGCACTTTACTTGTATTAGCAATTCTATCCTTTGAGGAGTTCATAACTGCCTTATTAACTTGCAGACCAAGACTTGCTAATTCACTGAAGTCACATAAATTATCTTAAAAACAAATCAAAGATTAATATATGCATCATATCTTTTATGAAAGAGTAATAGGAATTGCATTACTTAAATTTCACTTTCTCTAAGGCAGTGGTCTCAGCCAGGAGCAATTTTATTCCCCAAGGGACATGGCAATATCTAGTGACATTTTTGGTTGACACATATGGCAGAGAGAGGTGTTATTGAAATCTAGTGGGTAGAGGTTAGGGATGCTGCTAAACATCCTCCATTGCACAGGATACTCCCCCACAAGAGTAAGTTATCTGGCCCAAAATGTCAATAATGCTGAGGTTGAGCTACCCTACTATAAGCCTAAGAATTTGTGCTATCCTATATAACAAAAGCCTAATATGCAAATCAACCAAATGGTGGAATGACCAGTTGCTATGATGCACACTGACCACCAGGGGGAAGATGCTCAATGCAAGAGCTGCCCCCTGGTGGTCAGTGCACTCCCACAAGGGGAGCACTGCTCAGCCACAAGTCGGGCTCACGGCAGCAGCAGGGCAGGAGCCTCTCCCACCTCTGCGGCAGCACTAAGGAGCAGCAAGCTGAGTGGTAAGGAGCAGCGAGCAGGCAGGCAGTAAGGAGCAAGGGGTCCCGACTGCGAAAGGGCACAGGCCAGGCTGAGGGACACCTCCCCCCCACACACACAGTGTACAAATTTAGTGCACCAGGCCTCTAGTTTCTTAACATTGTCTTTGATTTGATGTAGGGCATGGATTGGAAAATGTATAAAGTATATTTAATGCTGATTTGCAAATATAAGTGAAGAGGAAATCGGTGCTGGTTGCCAGCTTTCCTGAGAAGATGAAGGCATTTAGGTAGACTATTAAACATCCCAGTGGTGGTAGTCCTAGTCATAGGGAGGGAGCTGAAATACTAATGTGCCATAATCTAGTTATAATTGGTCATTTTGCCACTCTTCATAATTACGTGTTCTTATGTTTTGTAGTTGTTATAGACCAGTGAAGGGGCAAAGGTATCCCAGGGCTCCTTTAGAAAAATCGCATTTCCATGTGCGTGCCTAGACCATTGTATAAAGTGGCAGACAGTCCTCACATGTTGAATCAATGTGGCAGGTAGTTGGCAATATGCTTAACCTCCTTGTTCATGTAGGATTGATTTGAAGAATAAAAAGTGGGATAATACTTGATGTGATAATGAATTGCTTCCTGCCCAGATGTTCTTGTTACACAACATACTGATGCCTGCCATCTTACCGTCTCCTAGTCCCAACATTAAGACTGTTTTAAGGAGGGAAAGAGAAAAGGTGATCAGGGAGATCCAGGCTGGCACAGATTGGGCACTGCTACTTTAAAGGGGAACAGAGTAGATATCTGCAGGAATGGCTTATCCAGATTTCACCAGGAGTATAGTTGGTGGCTGCATGGAATGTTACACAGGACCAGGCAAAGAAAAGTTTGTATAAATATGAAATTTTCATTACAATAAGTTCATAAACTAAGGCTTATATGGAATATGCAGATGGCATGCAATTTTTATAAATACACTGGGCAACAAAAACAACCATATTATATCTCAAATAATTTTATCAACATACAAGACCACTAGAGTGACAAGAGGAGGCATATTTATAGGGATTTTTAAATTTAATTAATGGTTTTATAAAAACCTTTAAGTATCTCATAAAGGTTAGAATACCATTTTAAAGGTTGCATTAATTTAGTTCTATGGTGTTTTATTTGACATTGTTTCAGCTAGGGAAAATGTTGCAATAGTATGTTCTTTGAAATGTAGACTACATAAATATAAAAGTGGAGAATAATTGGACAGGGTGGCATCTGCAGAAATAAATAACAGGATTCAATATGTCTGTAACATGGTTATAAAAATTAACATAGTTATGGCTGGGGAGGAGTATTTTCACAGTAAGTTCCTTGGGATTCAGAATATGTGAAAAACAATTGACTGTGGTGGTACCTGGAAAGCTAAATGACAGGACTCAGAAGGTTAATGGCAGAGGTGGAAATGTTGCACACAAGGCAGCTGGGAATTGCTGGCAAGGCTATTGCCATCAGGGAAAATCAAGGGCACTGGGCACAATAGTGAGGGACTAAAGAAATTCCAAGGAGGAAAATAAGACAGGAAAATGAAACTGTACTGAGAAAGGACAGAAGTCAGTGTGTGTGCTGCCATCAGAAAGGATCCAGTACAGTAAGGAGTCACAATTATACCAGAGATCGGAACATGAAATTAGACCTTTGAAAAGAACAATCTTACAGGAAAAACAATCTTACTGAACAATCTCTCAGTAAAAAGTAGTTTGCGGTCAGTAGTTGAAGTTGTTACTATAGGAGTGCCGGAAGCCGGTCCATCCTTGCTGCTTGACACAGTCGCTGCAGGATAGAAACATCTGCACAGCATATGTTTCAAGGGACCTGGCGTATATAGCATACTGTTTTTAATATGTTTGCTACCCTTAGCGCTGTGTGTTTTAACCAAGGTCACCTCTCCGAGTAAGGTTGTTTCCCCAGGTAGGGATTTTTCCCTGAAGTTAGGGAGGGGATGAAACTCCTTAACTAAGTGCCAGGTGGGTAGTTGATCACTTTAACTACAAACAATCATGCTTAAGCTACATAATCTTTACTCCCTGGAATGGAGATAAGAAATGCCCTAACCTTTGTAATAGAAATTGACAGGATTAAAATCAACTGGTATAAATACAGATGTAACAAGACAATAAACAGCAGAACCTCTCTGGAGATCCAGACCAGAACTTAGCTGGAGATCCTGGCTGGAGATCCTGGCTAGGCTGCTGATCAACTGAACACTGTCTCTGTGTCATTCCTTCTTCGCCGACTCCGTCTACGCCTTTGGGAACCCCTGGACCTGCTGGGGTTGGACCCCGGCATCTGGCGCCCGAACAGGGTTCCCTTAGGTAAGTCCCCCCGTACTTGGGACGGATAGGACTGCACCGTAGGGTGCTTCAGACCCCCCCTATAGAGGATAAGTAGGGTAAGCGGGTAGTTAGTACAGAACTTAGATTGACAGGATGGGTCATACTGAGTCTAAAGAAAAAAGACTCTGTATTAATCTTTTAACGCATATGCTTGCTAGCAGAGGAGTTAAGGTTACTCCCAGTCAGACAGAAAGTTTTATAGAAGACGTATGTCAATGGCTTCCTGAGGATGGAACTGTTAATTTAGAAACTTGGACTAAAGTAGGAGAGCAATTAAAGAACTATTACAGCTACCATGGATCTGAGAAGGTCCCGGCAGATACCTTTTCTCTCTGGAATTCAATCTGTGACACCTTGGCACCAGAGGCAAAAACAGTTGAACTTTCTCAAAATTTAAATAGTCCCTCGGCTCCACCCAGAGAGGATACATCATCATTGTCTTCAGCTCAATCTAAAAGCAATTTAGCTATGCTTACTGATCAGGAGGAGAATAAATATCATAAACATGACCATTGGTCCTTTCCAGTCAGTAGAGAGGAGAATGGCCCTCCCATTCAAAACAAGCTCCCCAAATTAGAAAGGAAGCCTAAACCAGGTCCTGTGGCTCCTATGAGCTCCATGTCTAAATTTCAAAGGGCGATAAGAGAAGCTGAAGCTAATGGAGATCTTGAATTCTCACTCTGCTTCCCAGTTACATATGAGAATGAGTCTGGTGGGAATAGAAACCCCACCTTGGAGCCTATACCTTACAAAGTACTTAAAGAATTAAAATTGGCCTGCTCTGAATATGGACCTCTAGCTCCTTACACACAAACCTTGGTAGAAACCCTAGCCAGTAAATGGATGACTCCTTATGATTGGTCACAGGTTTGTAAATCCTGTCTCTCAGGAGGCGATTACTTATTATGGAAAACTGAATATGAAGATCTTGCTAAGAAAGCTGTAGCCACTAGCGAAAAAACCAGAAAAGGAATAACCCTAGACATGATATTAGGAGAAGGTGATTTTAACACGGCTGAGGAGCAAATGAATATGCCTACAGAGGCACTTACCAAAGTAACCAGTTGTGCAGTAAATGCCTGGAAATCCCTACCTTATACAGCAGGAAAAACAACCACCCTTACAGAGGTTAAACAGAAGGTCGAGGAACCATATCAGGATTTCCTTTCTCGCCTCATACAGGCAGTCAAGAGAGTAATCAATAACAAAGAGGCAGCCGATATCATAATCAAACAACTGGCTTTTGAAAATGCTAATAATACCTGTCAGGCTTTATTAAGGCCGATTCTCAGAACAGGAACTATAAATGATTTTATAAAACAGTGTGCTGATGTAAGTCCAGCATTTATACAGGGTGTAGCCATAGCTGCAGCTCTCAAAGGGGAGACATACCCTCAATATGTACAGGGTATAGGACAAGCCAGCAATACTACAGGTAATAAAAGAAATATGAACTGCTACTCTTGTGGCTTATCTGGGCACTTTAGCAGAGAATGCCAAAATAAAAATAATAATACTCAGGCCAGATGGCAAGCTCCTCGACAGCCTGGAAATACATTAGGGAATAATATTAATCCTCCAAAAACCGTTTGTCCCCGATGTCAGAAAGGATTCCATTGGGCAAAGGAATGTAGATCAAAATACCATAAAAATGGTCGGCCTTTAAACTCTACAAATAGCTCCCAAGGAGGTTATATCCCATCACCTCAATTGGGAAACTTGAGAAGGGGCCAGCCCCAGGCCCCTGCAATAATAGGGGCATCAACCTTCAACCCCTCTGCAAATTTCGATCAGTCAGTGACCTCTTCAGGGCAACCCCAGGCAGTGCAGGATTGGACCTCCACTCAACCACCCATGCAATACTAACCCCAGACTCGCCAGTAGCAGCCATTCCTACAGGAGTGTCTGGGCCGCTGTCTGAGGGAACTGTAGGTTTAATATTAGGATGGAGCTCCACCTCGTTACAGGGGATCTTAGTCATCCCAGGAGTTGTTGATGCAGACTACACAGGAGAAATACAGATTTTACTTTCCCCACCCACCACAACTATACAGATTCAGCCCAACCAGAGAATTGCCCAATTACTCCTGTTACCAATACATAAAATAGGGACAGCTGTTACCCAGAAAGCTAGAGGGGCCGGAGGCTTTGGATCTAGTGATGCAGCATTTTGGATACAAGAAATCCATGCTACTAGACCTACAAAAATTTTACAAATTCAGGGAAAACCAATTGAAGGTCTATTGGATACAGGAGCAGATGTTTCCTGCATAGCAGGGAAGGATTGGCCCTCTTTATGGCCCACGCACACCACCTCCACTTCCCTAGTAGGACTAGGCAAGGCATCTAATGTAAAAAAGAGTTCTCAGATTTTAACTTGGGCTGATGAAGATCAACATTCAGGAACATTCTGTCCCTATGTAATTACGACTACCCCTTTACATTATGGGGAAGAGATATCTTGTCTCAAATGGGAGTTCTATTATATAGCCCCAGCGGTGTTTGATTTACTCCTGTTACAAAATATTACAAGAAAATGAGTTTAAATATTCCTCACCTCATCATGTTCTACAACATACTCTATTTGTAATTAATATACTAAATGTAGATTCTGAGGGAAATTCCCCGATGTACAGGCATTGGAACCCTGATCTAACTAAACCTAAAGCCCTCGTCAAATGGAGAGACTTGCTTACAGGAGCCTAGAAGGGACCTGATGTACTTTTAACCTGGGGGGGAGGATATGCTTGAATATTTCCACAGGACGCAGACTCACCTGTGTGGATTCCAGACCGTCTAGTCCGACCTTATGTCTCACTGCCTGCCATCTCTGCTTCATCATAGCACACCTGACCAGTGCCCGTCTGCAGCAGATGTGCAGCCCTGAGCTGGAACAATCTGTCCATTGGGAGGATCACATGTGCCTCTGTTTTGTCTTTCCACATGTCCCAGCTTTGCCCCACATCTCCTTTCCTTTTTCCTCTTTTTAAAATCTAACTACTTGTTTGCTGGTTCTTTGGCCTTTCTCCTTCTTTCCTGAACACAGCCTCTTCTAGAATCTCCCTACCCTACTGTTCCAGGAAGGGCACCTCCCTTTTATGCCATGACTAGGGATGCTTGGTATATGTCCCATACATGGAGTTGTCTTGTGCCAAGAGCCTGGGCTGAGAAAGCCCTGTTCCGAGACTCTCCTTTGTCCTGTATTGGCCCCTCTTACCCTTGTGTCAAGAGGGACCCTCTTCTTACAATCCAATTGCCCATAGCTGTTGCCTGAGCTCTCTGTTCATGCTGAGATTGAAGCCTCATGGTGGCTGGTACCATGGATCTGTCTCTGGCCCAATGGCGTAAGCTGGGCCCTCTCTAGAGAAGAAACCTGAGTTCCCTATGATCAATGCCAGAGCCCCGCCAGCAGGCGAGGGAATCCAAAGGCAGTTGCTGGGCATGGAGGCCAGAGGGACATAGGCTATCAAGGAGACAAAACTGAACCTCACATCACACTACTTGGCCCAGAGATGGCTGGTAGTCAACAACGGGTAAGACTCCACAGGGTGGGGCAACCTAAGACAGGCACAGTCGGGGGCCAGTAGGAGAAAACTTGGGGTGCAACAAAGGTGGGGCACAGACCCCCCTCCCCAATGGTGCAGGGGCTTGAACACTCGCCCCTTCTGAGGAAGGTCTCCTGTCCCCATGGCTGCTTCCTGCTTCCCATGCCCAGCTCAGATCGGGATCCAGGTAAAGACAGAGACTGGCTGACAGCAGCTGCCCTCTCACTGCAACAGGACTTGTTTCCCATTTCTACCTGGGACCACAGGGAAAGGGGAAGCTGAAGGAAAGGGCTGTGTCAGGATGCTGCCTTCTTCCCTTTCTTCTCCCTCTTTTTTCTAAACATTTCCATGCCTTGTAGTTCTTTTACTTTTTCTTCTTTTTCTCTCTACTACCCTCCATCTTCCATATCAGCTGACCCAGAGGGCACAGCTTACTCCTCCTCGGACACCAACACCACCATCAACCATGGCCCTGATGGACCCTTTGATGCAGCCCTTCAACTCGCTGACGCTTCGGGAAGCCTGTCGCCAGTGATGCCGCCCCCTAGCCAGACCAACAAAGACAATCAAACCAACAACTTGAGGACAGCTGTAATCCCTTGACTGAAGAGGCCAGCAACCTTCTACAGGAATGGGGCTCCTTGTGCACTCCATCCACTATGTTTATAGTTATGCTCACTGTCATTGCTTGCCAGTCTTCTTCCAAGTTTTAAACGGCCCAATCTGAGAGGTGGCCACTGATTTGCATGCGCTATCATTTAAAAAATAAAAAAGGGGGAATTTGACGGAAGCCGGTCCATCCTTGCTGCTTGACACAGTCGCTGCAGGATAGAAACATCTGCACAGCATATGTTTCAAGGGACCTGGCGTATATAGCATACTGTTTTTAATATGTTTGCTCCCCTTAGCGCTGTGTGTTTTAACCAAGGTCACCTCTCCGAGTAAGGTTGTTTCCCCAGGTAGGGATTTTTCCCTGAAGTTAGGGAGGGGATGAAACTCCTTAACTAAGTGCCAGGTGGGTAGTTGATCACTTTAACTACAAACAATCATGCTTAAGCTACATAATCTTTACTCCCTGGAATGGAGATAAGAAACGCCCTAACCTTTGTAATAGAAATTGACAGGATTAAAATCAACTGGTATAAATACGGATGTAACAAGACAATAAACAGCAGAACCTCTCTGGAGATCCAGACCAGAACTTGGCTGGAGATCCTGGCTGGAGATCCTGGCTAGGCTGCTGATCAACTGAACACTGTCTCTGTGTCATTCCTTCTTCGCCGACTCCGTCTACGCCTTTGGGAACCCCTGGACCTGCTGGGGTTGGACCCCGGCATAGGAGACTATTATTTCCCAAAGTGTGGTTCATGGCTTACCTGCATCAGAAGAATTACCTGAGTCATATTTAAAATATCGATACATGAGGCCCATGTCAAGAACTCCATGCCAGGCAGCCCAGCACAGGAAAAAAATTTTACAAGTCTCCAATGTGATTGAGGTGCACACTCAAGAATGAGATCTATGGCATCTGAGGGGAGGAAGACCACACCAAGGTCAGGGGTCCCAGACCAACACTTGAGCTGACCAAGAACAAAGCCAGAAGGGAGCCTGTAGCCTCTGCCTACAGAGCACTGCCTGGATCACAGCCTATTACCATCAAGGTTGTCCTCAGGATCCTGGTGTGACCATATCTTAAATGACTGCCTGGATTTGTGTTTCCTGCTACAATTACAGTAAAATGTAATGTGAAATAGAAAGTATGTAATAAAGGTTAGCATACCATTTTAAAGGTTGCATTAATTTAGCAAGGTGAGATAATATCTCAGTTTTATGAAGTTTATTTTCCTTAGAAAATGAAAGTCTAGAATTTATGTAATCTTCTAAGTTGTTCTAAAAAAGTTCTCTGTTGTTTTACTTCCCAGATAGATTGTAAGATTCTGGGAAGTAAATTTCTTTACACTCAAATTATGCTCAACAAATACTTATTTGAAGGAATTAAAATAGTAATAGAGAAAAAATATGCTAGAAAAAGAAGATGCCTGATTAAAAAACAATATAAAGTAATTGAACACTATTTTACATTCAAACAAATACCAGCTAAAAAATGAAAAATGTAACATTCAAAAGTATAACAAGAAAGCAAATAAACAAAAGCCTAAGAGAGCCAAGGAAAGTTCAGAACCTATGCAAAGAAAAATTCAGTATTCTACTGACAAGCATAAAATAAATAACAGGATACTTCTTATTCTTAGTAAGACATAATATTTTAAAAATTCTCAGTTTAATCAATCCCAGCAAAAATTATAAATAGATCTTCACTTCTTTTTTATCTTTCTAAAAAACATTTTTATGATGGTCAAATATATTTAGCATAAAATTCACCATTTTAACCATTTTCACATGTACAGTTCAGTGACATTAGGTATATTCACATTGCTGTGCAACCATGATCACCATCCATCTTCAGAACTCCTCACTTTCTCAAACTTAAACCCATTAAACACTAATTATCCACTCCTTCCAACCCCTACCCCCAGCAGCCACCATTCTGCTTTCTTATTTTTTTTTATGAATTTGAGTACTCTAGGTATTTCATTTTAGTGGAAATATACAATATCTTTTTATCAGTGGTTTATTTTACTTAGCATAGTAGCTTCAGGGTTCATCTTTATTGTAACATGTCTCAGAATTTGCTTCCTTTTTAAGGCTGAATAATATTCTGCTTATTATATATTATAAGTATGTATAATTATTATGTATTATATATTCCACATTTTGTTGATCCATTCATCTCTTGATAGATACTTGGGTTTTCACCCTTTGACTATTGTTAGTAATGCTGCTATGAACACTGGTGTAAAGTATCTGTAGGATCCCTTGTTTCCAATTCTTTTGTGTATATACCCAGAAGTGGAATTGCTAGATCATACGGTAATTCTATTAATTTCAGATTAATCTATTTCAGGTTCATCAATTTAAGTTTTTGAGGAATCATTATACCCTTTTCTAGTGGCTGAACAATTTTATATTCCCAAAAGCAAAACACAAGGGTTCCAATTTCTCCACATCTTTGCTAGCATTTTTCATTTTATATTTTTTATTAATAACAATCTTAATAAATAAATGATATCTCACTGTGGGTTTGATTTGTATTTCCCTAATGATTAGTGATGTTGAGCATCTTTTCATGTGTCTTTTGACGATTTATAAATTTCCTTTGGATAAATGCCTGTTAAACTCCTGGACCCATTTATTGAATTGTTTGTTTTTATTATTGTTATTGAGTTGTAAGAGTTCTTGATAGATTCCAGATATCAATAAAATATGATTTGTAAATATTTCTTCCACTCTATGGCAGTGATTTTCAACCTTTTTCATCTCATGGTACACATAAACTACTAAAAATCTGCAGCACAACAAAAATATATATTGCTGATCTGACAAAAAATATGTATGATTTTTATTCATTCACACTAGACATTATTGTTGTGTTGGTTGTTGTCATTTTTTTATTTGATAATCAAAAAAAAAAAAAAAGAGGCCGGTGCCCCTGACTAAATAGTCAGTTATCCCATGTTTTAAAAATTTTGCTAGGGCACATTGATTGAAAATTGCTGCTCTAAAAAGAACATTAGACAGTGTCCTTTAATGCGCAAAAGTTTTTCATGTTTATAAAGTCCAGCTTACCTGTATTTATCTTTGGCTGCCTGTGCTTTGATGTTCCACTTTTTCCTTCTAATTTATCAACTAATTCTAAACTTCATCTGGAAAAGCTGTATGAAGGGATAACTAGGAAATTTCTGAAAGAGTGGACTAATGGGGAAATAGGCTTCCTGATAATAAAATGTATTCTGAAATAGCATAATCAATCTATAAATAGATACACAGGGAAGCATAGTAGAGACCCTCAGAATATATCCCTGTATGATTGGGAATTTAATATAAGTACAGCATTTCAAATCAATAATCAGTTTTTTTAAAAACTGGCTGGCCATTTGAGAAAAACAGAAATCTTTTGTAACTTTTACCAAAATGAATATCAGGTTAATCAATGACTTAAATGTAAAAATTGATTTAAATGTAAAACTTGAAACCAAAAGATCTACTATTTTTCTAAGCTTATTACAAAAACCTCAAAGCTATATTGAAAATTTTTAGCACATATCAATTTCAAATACCTATATAAACCTTTTGCTCTCAGTAAGCCAATGAACTCTGTTGTTTAAAACAAGAATAGAAGCTTGACACAATATATAGGGCAACTGTTTGAAGACAATGGAGATTTAAAAGCTGAAGACAGTATTTGGGGAATTACTATCTTTGAAAGAAGAAAACACAAATAAATATTCATATTCAAACTAACTTGATAAATTTCATGTTCAAATTGATACTTTCTCTTCAGGACATTTTCTAATTCTCTGAGTATGAGGCGTGGACAGCAGAGCCTAAGCAGAAAGCAGCAATCTGGTCTGAGGAGGTCCACATGAGAGCACGGAGCTTCCCAAAAAGTTGAGTCCTGAGGAATAAAATTTGAAAGAAGGAACCTCAGAGAAATGATCCCCAAATCTGACTACAAATCTCCCTCCAAACACTGGCTGACTCTTAAATACCATATGTGCAAGCTATCCCAGAAATCCATCAGAAAACAGTAGGTAGGAAGCTAAAACCTGAGCAAAGATTACTGCAACCATAGAGACAGATTAGAGTTCAAAGCCTGTGAGATGGGAGACCTTAATGAAAACCCAGGCTTTTAGTTATGAACCAAAAAGGGTCACATTTAGAACAAAGGTAAATATGTTAGTTCAGGAGACAGCAAACAACTATACTATTTTTGTATGTCCCTAGAGCTAAAAATGGTTTTCACCCTTTTATATGGTTGAAAATAAGCAAAGCAAAAGTACTATTACATAACAGCTGAAAATTATATGAAATTCAAATCTTAATGTCAATAAGTTATATTGTAAAATAACCAAGTTCATTCACTTACATGTTGTCTATGACTGTTGTTCTGCACCAATAGTAAAGTTGAGTAGTTGCGGCAAACATAGGGTGACCCACAAAATCTAAAATAGTTGCTATTTGGTCCTTTACAGGAAGGGATGATTAGATATACACATGCAGAGGAATGAAATTGGACCGTTATCTCACCCCACACACAAAAACTAACCAAAATGGACTAAAGACTTCAATGTAAGACTTAAAACCACAAAACTCCTAGGACAAAACACAAAGAAAACCTCCTTTACATTGGTCTTGAAAATGATTTCTTGGATATGACACCAAAAGCACAGTCAACAAAAGCAAAAATAGACAAGTGAGAGTGCATTAAACTAAAAATCTTTGCACAGCAAAGAAAACAATAGAGTGAAGAGAAAATCTATGGAATGGCAGTTAATACCCACAAACCATATTATCTAAAACATATAAGGAACCCATAATACTTAATAGCAAAAAACCCCACAAATAACCCAATTTAAAAAATGAGCAAAGGGCTTGAGTAGACATTTCTCCAAAGAAGACAATACAAATTGTCTATAGGTATATGAAAAGGTGTTCAACATCATGAATCATTGGGGATATGCAAATAAAAAACCACAATGAGATATCATTTCACACATGTAAAAGTGACTTTATCAAAAAGGCAAAAGATAACAGATGTTGGCAAGGATATGGAGAAAAGAAAACCCTTCTTTGTATAATGTGGTGAAAATGTATATTGGTACATCCATTATGGAAAACAGTATGGAGACTCCTCAAAAATTAAAAAAAAAAAACTACTTTATTATCCATCAATTTCATTTCTGTGTATTTATCCAAAGGAAATGAAATCAATATATCAGAGTTTATCTATACTACCATGTTTATCCAGCAGCATTCATAATAGCCAAGATATGGGGGAGAGTGGGGACCGGATGGAGGAGGGCGATGGGGGTAGGGGAGGAAAGGAGGACTTCTGCAATATTCTCAACAATAAAAAGCAAGTTGTTAAGTATTATTATCATAGGATTTCATTTATTTAAAACATATATACACATTTATACTTATTGATACACTAGAGGCCCGGTGCACAAAAATTTGTGCACTCAGGGGGGTCCCTCAGCCCGGCCTGTGCCCATTTGCAGTCCAGGACCTTGGGGGATGTCCACCTGTCATCTTAGGCCCACTCCCCGGGGAATCAGGCCTAAGCTTGCAGTCAGACATCCTTCTGGCAGCCAGGGAGCCCATGTCCGACTAAAGGCTTAGGCCCCCAAGGGAGCTGTGATGAGGAAGCTGGGGTGACAGAGGAGCCATGCTGTCCCGCCCCGCCACCCTGGGTTGGGTCACACACGGGACACCTCCCCAGGTCAGGTCGCATACGGGACGCCCGGACAGCAGCAGGGCGGGCCGGCGGATCACTGCTGCCCTGCCAGGCCGCCCTGGGTCAGGTCGCACACAGGATACCCGCTGCCCCGGGTTGCAGATAGCAGGCCCGAATGGCGGCAGGGCAGGCGGGATGGTGCTGTCCCACCCTGCCTGCAGTATGCAAATTAGCCACCATCTTTGTTGGCAGCTAATTTGTATATCGCGCTGATTAGCCAATGGGAGGCATAGCGAAGGTATGGTCAATTACCATGTTTGTCTATTATTAGATAGGATATTTGTATATGCACATAAAATCTGGAAAGTAAACTTAACTGAAGGAGGGACTTTTTTTTTTACTTTATATTCTTCTTAATGGTATAAAT
The DNA here is from genome assembly GCF_014108235.1 of Myotis myotis. NCBI lineage: Eukaryota > Metazoa > Chordata > Mammalia > Chiroptera > Vespertilionidae > Myotis > Myotis myotis. The sequence continues at coordinate 147,491,143 of NW_023416324.1, read as the reverse complement.
TATTTACAGTAACACTATAATAACATGTAATTAAAATTCACTTTAAATATTGAAAATACATACTTTGTGCTAGACATAATACACTCCTATCCTTGAAATCTATACTAATAATAGCCTACAGCCACCACGTCCAGACGACCGACCAGTCACCATGAGGGGGGCCCACTTGGATGGGGCTGTGGCTGGACTTCAAACTGCCCGGTGGCCTCTAGTCCAGGCTGGGGAGACGCTGGGGACTGGGCGTGTGCGTGCAGTCTTTTAAAAATAAATAAAGAGCGAGTGGCAACGTTGGCATCCCCGGAGTTGGTGGCAGGCAGCAGTGACGGCCCTGGTACCAGTGGCAGTGATGGCCCAGGCATGGATGGCAGTGGCCAGGGGGGCGGCGTGGACACCTGCGGCACCGACTGGGGCATCACTGTGGCCTCAACCCCAAAATGGCACTGCTGACCAAGCACCTGCTGAAGCCACTGCCAAGGACAAGCAGATGGAGACCAGGCCCTTCCTGGAGGCGGTCTCCCACCTGCCACTCTTCTTCAATTGCCTTGGGTCCCCAGTGTTTATGCCCATCAAAGCAGGCATAAGTGGTAACATCACAAAAATCAAAGCTGTATACAACATGGACCCAGCCAAGTTCCGGACCCTGCAGAACATCTTGGAGGCAGAGAAGGAAATGTATGGAGCAGAGTGGCTCAAAGTGGGGGCCACACTGGCGCTGATGTGACTGAAAAGGGGCCTCTGCTTCATTCAGGTCTTCCTGCAAAGCATCTGCAACGGGGAGCAGGACGCTAGCCACCCCAACCTCATCCACCTCAACACCACCAAGGCCTACAAGATGGTGCTCAAGAAGTACCACAGCTGGATCTTCCAGATCTTCCAGGCAGCGTTGTATGCTGAGCCCTACAAGTCTGTGCTCTCCAAGGGACAGAACGTGATGGAGGAGGAGTGCCTGGAGAAGGTCCGTCTGTTCCTGGTCAACTACATGGCCACCATTGACATCATCTACAAGATGGTGTAGGCATGCCCAGAGGCTGGCACTTCCAGAAACAGACAAGCCAGAATCACCGTGAAGGGAGCTGGAGGCTGCCTTGGCCTGAGTCCCCCAGAGCAGCCCAGAGTCTGGCTGGGGTTGCAGGAGACAGCCCTGGTTTCTAAAAAGTCATTTTGGGGGTTTATCCTAACAGAGCAATAAATAAGCACCCTATTTCTGAATCACCTTTAATTTCACTGCAGCACAGACCGATTGCCTTCATTTCAGTGTGATAAAAATCAGTTAATGTTGCTACTAAGTCAAGTCCTAGTGTTTTCTGTCCCCGTTCCCCCCATGTGGTGTGTGACACTGGGGGAGCCCTGTCATACACCTCATTTTAAAAATGAGGATCTGGTGTAGTGATGTTTCAGGTCGTCTAAGGACCATAAGGAGTTTGATTTGAAATTATACAGGATTTTTTTTTTTAAAGCAGACTGCTGTCTGCTCCTGTGGTTGCACAACCCAGCCTCACAGCACAGTCACTATAGACGCCACACTTTCCTACTGTCTTTTTCCAGACAGTTTTTTATAGTTGAAAACAACCAGCAAGCCCTTGATGACCTTGCCCAAGGGGACTTTATTTTAAAGATATCAGGTATGAGTAACTGACCACAGATGACTGATTTTGCATTCTTCTGCATAAATATTTCTTCAGGGACAGCCTACCGCACCTAAGAAACTACCTATCATCTTTGTTCTCTCAGAAGGGAGACCACAAGCCCTCCTGATGCCTAGACCTAAGGAATCACCTTGCTGCCTTAACTGTACCTCCTGGCACTAACAAGAGCTGTATTTTGAAAGTTTTGGGGTAAATAGTGAACCGCCAAAGAATTCATGAGGAACAATTGGTGATTTTTATGCAAACACTAAATAATTCTTAATAAATAAAGCTCTACTTTGGAATAAAAAAAATCCTATATAATAAAGAGGTAATATGCAAATTGACCATCACACCCTCACACAAGATGGCCACCCCCATGTTGTCACAAGATGGCTGGCAGGGGAGGGCAGTTGTGGGTGATCAGGCCAGCAGGGGAGGGCAGTTAGGGGTGACCAGGTCAGCAGGGGAGGGTAGTTGGGGGCAACCAAGTTGGCAGAGGAGGGCAGTTGGGGGTGACCGGGTCTGCAGGGGAGGGCAGTTAGGGGTGGCCAGGCCAGCAGGGGGGACAGTTAGGGGTGACTGGGCTGGCAAGGCAGGGAAGTTGGGGGGACCAGGCCTGCAGGGGAGGGCAGTTGGGGGAAATCGGGCCAGCAGGGGAGCAGTTAGACATCGATGAAGCTGGAAGGAGAGTGGTTAGGGGTAATCAGGCTGGCAGGCAGAAGTGGTTAGGAACAACCAGGCAGACAGACAGGCAAGCAGTTAGGAGCTAACAGTCCCGGATTATGAGGGGGATGTCCAGGATTATGAGGGGGACATCCCCCAAGGGGTCCCAGATTGGGACAAGCCCCCCCCCCAAAGTGCACAAATTTTGTGCACCAGGCATCTAGTAGTAAATAAGATCATTACTGAAGAGTGTGGATTGAAAAAAAGTAAGTTACATTTCAGGTACACTGTCAGCTCTAGGTTTGAAAAATACAAAAGGTTCTAGATTTCTATTTGGGAGTAACTTTTCTTCAATTCATTCTCTTTAATTAGTAATATATGAGGGACTGAACTAGAGAGTAACTAAGGTCCCTTATAAATTGTGAGTCATATCAACTAGAAAGATCAAAATACATGGCAAGGAATAAAGAAACTCTATGGTGATATACCCTGGATATATCAGCATGATGTGTTCCTTGGTGAAATGCCAGCTCCTAGAGGTAGTGAGGCCTTGGATATTACAGCAATTATATGAAAACAGACTTCTCAAGACAGCTGCCCTCAAGTCTACTTAATAACAAATATTTTTGTTTGTTTGTTTCACTGTAAAATGTAAAGAATTCAATTTTTAAAATTTTCAAGTTCTCTAAATAAAAGTTGTTGCTATTTTCATTTCAAACATTTTTTTTTTCATTTTCCACTCTTTGAAACATAACCCATGTTTTGAAAAAATGAATTTGCCAAGCATAAAATAGCCCAGAAAAGCAAATCACAAGAGTGCATATTCACCTCATATTAGTGCTTTCCCCTAATCTGCTGATGCTGCAGATATTGTTGACTCAATAAATAAACATTTTACATGTGGTGTAGAATATAGTCACAACCTCAAAAATCTGGAAGTAAAAGTATTCTGACTTGTCAAGCTTTTTTCCCCACTAGTATCAAAATAGGCAGTTCTCAAGTTACAAATGCACTGTGTCCCTGGATTTAGTTTTTGTTTTTAAAGAAGATCCTCACTTGAGGATATGTCTCCCTTGATTTTAGAGAGAGAGGAAAGGAGAGAGTTAAAGAGAGAAGTATCAATGTGAGAAAGAAATATCCCTCCATTATCTCTGACCTGGGTATGAACCCACAACCAAGGCAGATGCCCTGACAGAGAATCAAACTCTCAACCCTCCAGTACATGGGAGGTGTATGTGATGATACTCCAACCAACTGAGCCACTCAGCCAGGATCAGAATTTATTTTTGAAATCAGCTATATAGAAGTAAGAATATACTTCTCCCCCCTTCAGCCAGAAACAGTATTATAAATGCTTCATGTATTTGCAATCTAAACCACAATGACCTACTTAATCCATAATGCACCCAAACTGGAATATTTTTGAGGGATAGTGGAACCTAACAAAGAAAGCAAACCCTAGCTCTGCGACTTCCCAATTGAACAGGTTGTCAATGAGCTTCAGTGTCCTCCTCTGTAAAATAGTGATTATAATATATCTTTCCTAGAGTTGTCCTGAGGATTATCTGAGATCATGTAGGTGCTCCCTTGAACCAAGAGGAGATTGTTTGTTTGCTCTACACCACAATTATGGTATTAACTAAGCTATGCCTGATTTTAATCACAGCCCTAAGCAGCAGCTGAAGGATAAGTACTGCTTCACCTCTGGAGGAGCAGAGCAGGGCCTCATAGCACAGTGGCATCCACACTCATTCATGATTAAAACCCCACGCCCTGGAGACAGAGGGATCAAGTTCAAAACCCTGGATTGGGGGTTGGTGGTATAGTAGTGAGCATAGCTGCCTTCCAAAATCCTGAATCTACCACCTACCAGATGTGCAAGCTGAAAGAATGAATTTAAACTCTCTGTGCCTCAATTTCCCCATCTGAAAAGTGAGTATAATAATAGTACCTCCCACCTAAGGCTTCTTTGAAGATTAACTGAAGTAATGTGTGTGAAATACTTTAAAAAATTCCTTCCTGGTAATATTTTTCTAGAGTTAAGCTTACTAATTATTGTTCTGATGCTTTCTAACTAAGAAATGTTTAAACAGAAAAGAAAGCATATAATGCTGCTAAATGCAGTTGGGGAAAATATTGCAAGCTAATTCTTTCTGTTTGTTTAAAGGACACTTCTTATTTATGGATTCAGAATTCAGAACTTCATGTGTTCTTAGTTTGCCCTGATAAATCGGTGTAAAAGAATAAATATTAGTTCAAAAATTAGGTGTAAAAATAATGCTTTTGTTGCATTTTCTATAACAATTTAATATGTTGTATAATCCTCCTTCAGCCATGGTGACAGCAACTTGATCTCTGCATGTTGAGTTTCCTAGGAATAGCATCCAATTTATAGAGACTTCACACAATACCAAGACATGGGGCTGAGACATCTAGTGTGTGATGCCATCTGTCCACATAGAAACATCTTATTGGGTTCTCAGTCATCACAGGGATTGCCTGGGAAACACTCTGCATTCCTATGTCTAGCCTCTTCGAAGCGGGAAGCTTAGCTACTTCTAGGACTCACTTGAATCTCTGCTCCTTCCAGGCCATGCCAGGGCTCAGGAATTGAGGCAAGGCTGTATCCAACCTTAGAGAACCCCAGGCAGCTTCTTTTGTGTTCCTGAGAGTATGATCAATAAGCAGAGAGCAGGGTCTTTCTCTCAGGGACCTACTATCATACAGAGGTAGGCAAAGTAGGTTTATAGTTGTGAGTTACTTGAGACACAGTTTGTTCTTGTATTATTATTTATTAACCAGTGGCCCAGTGCACAAAATTCATGCACATTGAAAGGGAATTAATTAGAGGAACGTAAATTGGACTCACTATCTAATATCAATAATATGTGAGCGTGAGGCAGTCCGCATTTCTGAAATTCAATGACATGAATTTTAGCTATTACTTTGCCAAATAAATGGAATTTACAGATATCATTTAAAAGGGTATTCAGCTTAATATTAAAAACTCTGGCTACCAAGTCAGCTCTGTTTTCAACTTTTTGCCAGCGTTGTAAATTGTTTGCAATATCTGCCCATTTGGGGTTGCACGTCATGGTTATGAATAAATCGGGCTTGCCATAGTTTGTTACAATTGCCATAGCATCCTGATATCGCTGCTGCATATTTCTGGGACTACCCTCAGAAGATGATGGAAGTATTATCATTTTACCAATCAGCATATTGTCATTTTCAAATCTAGATTTGAGAAAATCCATCAAACCACTATATTTTTCAACTCTCAACTTAGATTGGTTTGCTTTGATGAAATTTATCCAATTGGCCTCCATTTTTTAATATGAATCCACGATAAACTGTTGAGTAAATTTTCCTGCATTTAAAATAGGATTGAACATGTCCCGCACAGAGAGATGAAATCCATAACACTGCATTTGTGTGACTCGTGTCCTTACATTTTGTCTAGTATTATTGTCGATTACGCTGTTGTCTCTGAGTCTTAATGCAATATCTGTTCCCCAGCCTTTTTCACCATGTGGAAAAAGAATAGGATTTGTCATTGCATCTAATGTAGGAAACAAGGTATTGATTTGTTTCATTTTAGTGGCATTTGGATTATTGGGATCTGGTTTACAATGAATGAGCAAGTCCCTTTCAAAAGGAGGTTCTCCATCTTCATTTTTGAATATGTCAGCACCCTCAGTTACACGGGGAGAACTATATTTACCTGGGTCGCTGTTACGACTGTATTTAATTGCCATTGTTACTTCTGTGGGAGCAATAGCTTTTGCTGCTGCTTCAGATTGGGCTTCCTTTTCTACCTCATGTAGCATCTTGTATGATTTTGTTAATTCATTTATTTCGTGCATGAGGTTGTTGATGTTGATCATTAGTCTTTCTGAGCAGCCCTGGTTTTCTGGCATTGCTAATCTTTTACTTGTAAAGGGTGTCCCAAAATTCACGCAAGAAGTAATTTTGATAGAAAAAAAAAACAGGTTTATAATTAAAAATTGTAAATTTTTTATTGATTCATAAAGTATACAGTATAGGGTTATGTATGGAATAGCATATTGGGTAAGTGGCCTCCACAGCTTTGCTGGCACATACGCAAAGCCGTGGTCTTTATTGGTCTTCATTGTCCCTGCTCCCGGGCCATAATTGGTACTTGGTAATGCTTATCAAATTGAGGGGATTGAAATCAAAGGGCAACAGATATTAGAATCTGATTCAATAAATCAAGTAAAAAAACTGGATTATCATGTCGCGATAGCGAGCACCATTAACTGCTATTGCCTAAGCAGCCACATTTCGGTCCTGGAAAATTTCAACAAAAGAGTGCGTATGTGCCAGCAAAACCGTGGAGGCCATTTACCCAATATGCTATTCTATACATAACCCTCTACTGTATACTTTATGAATTAATAAAAAATTTATAATTTTCAATTATAAACATGTGTTTTTATCAAAATTACTTCTTGCGTGAATTTTGGGACAACTACTTTAGTTTCGGCTGTATCCAAAATATAGAGTTGAGTAAACTTCTGAGAAACACCATTCGAAGGATGTAAAGTTCCAGTACGGTGATAAACTTGTCTGTGTATTCTAAAACAGTATAGCCCATATCCTGATGGCGATGCAATATTGGCACCCATGGAAGAAAAAGCAAAAGAACTATTTATGGAACGAATATTTTCCATGAAATTTTTACTGTCAGAATCTTCATTTGTCATTAATCTTTTTCTTTTTTTCGAAGTTTTTTTTTAATTTCTTTATTGATTAAGGTATTACATATGTGTCCTTATCCCACCATAACCCCCCCGACCTCCCAACTCATGCCCTCACCCCCCTGTTGCCTGTGTCCATTAGTTAGGCTTATATGCATGCATACAAGTCCTTTGGTTGATCTTTCTCCTTACCCCACCCTCTCCTACCTTCCCTCTGGGGTTTGACAGTCTGATCGAAGCATCTCTGTCTCTGGATCTGTTTTTGTTAATTAGTTTATGTTGTTCATTATATTCCATAAATGAGTGACATCATGTGATATTTATCTCTAACTGGCTTACTTCACTTAGCATAATGCTCTCCAGATCCATCCATGCTGCTGCAAATGGTAAGAATTCCTTCTTTTTTATTGCAGCGTAATATTCCATTGTGTAGATGCACCAACGTTTTTTAATCCACTCATCGACTGATGGGCATTTAGGCTGTTTCCAGATCTTAGCTATGGTGAATTGTGCTTCTATGAACATAGGGGTACATATATCCTTTCTGATTGGTGTTTCTAGTTTCTTGGGATATATTCCTAGAAGTGGGATCACTGGATCAAATGGGAGTTCCATTTTTAGTTTTTTGAGGAAATTCCATACCGTTCTCCACAGTGGCTGCACAAGTCTGCATTCCCACCAGCAGTGCACGAGGGTTCCCCTTTCCCCACATCCTCACCAGCACTTGTCATTTGTTGATTTGTTGATGATAGCCAGTCTGACAGGAGAGAGATGGTACCTCATTGTCATTTTGATTTGCATCCTCGGATGATTACTGACTTTGAGCATGTTTTCATATGTCTCTTGGCCTTCTTTCTGTCTTCTTTTGAAAGTTTCTATTTAGGTCTGTTGCTCATTTTTTTATTGGATTGTTTATCTTCCTTTTGTTAAGTTGTATGAGTTCCCTGTAAATGTTGGAGATTAAACCCTTATCGGTGATAGCATTGGCAAATACGTTCTCCCATGCAGTGGGTTTTCTTTTTGTTTTGTTGATGGTTTCTTTTGCTGTGCAGAAGCTTTTTATTTTGATGTAGTCCCATTTGTTTATTTTCTCTTTAGTTTCAATTGCCCTAGGAGCTGTATCGGTGAAGAAATTGCTTTGGCATATGTCTGAGATTTTGCTGCCTGTGGATTCCTCTAGTATTTTTATGGTTTCTCATCTTATGTTTAAGTCCTTTATCCATTTTGAGTTTATTTTTGTGTATGGTGTGAGTTGGTGGTCTAGTTTCATTTTTTTGCATGTATTTGTCGAATTTTCCCAACACCATTTATTGAAGAGACTGTCTTGACTCCATTATATGTTCTTGCCTCCTTTGTCGAATATTAATTGAGCATAGTTGTTTGGGTCAATTTCTGGGTTCTCTATTCGATTCCATTGATCTATATGTCTGTTCTTGTGCCAGTACCAGGCAGTGTTGAGAACAGTGGCTTTGTAATACAGCTTGATATCTGGTATTGAGATCCCTCCTACTTCGTTCTTCTTTCTCAGGATCACTGCAGCTATTCGGGGTCTTTTTTTATTCCAGGTGAATTTTTGGAAAGTTTGTTCTAGGTCTATGAAATATGCCGTTGGTATTTAATCTTTTTAAATATGCCCCGTAATCTGGAAAATGTATATCATTTGGACAGACTTTCCCTTTGCTACAACATCGAGTAAATTTCCCATCAGATGGTTTTTCATCAGAGAAATTTAGTGATAGGCAAAATTCATATCGAACAGTCATTCTACCACAACTATGTTCAAGAATTGCATCCTCATGTACTACATTTTTGCTGAGAAGGCATCGCATTCTGTCACAGGTGCCGCCTTCTTTCGAGATCAGACGCATGTTGCTCTTCAGACATTTTCCGTCAATAATGCCAGCATCTTTTGGCTGCAGAGCTACATTGTATAAACAGTTGTTCTTTAGACATAGTCCCACCTCTCTACTGTCGGTCTGATGTAGGTGAATGAGAGTCCTGGCTGTCAGGCCACTGAGAGCTGTCTGACCAATGGCTGATTCTGGCTGATTCTATGGGGGCGGGACATCCTCCTCCCTACTCTCAGTTTCCACAGCTGTGATGAGGAAGCTGGGGTGACAGAAGGAGCCATGCCCTCCAAGCTGCCCCCTCTCTCGTTCTGCTCTATGTCCAGCGGCCTCCTGCTCTGCCAAGTCCTCCAAACCTCTTGCTCTCTGCCTATTCTCCCACTCTGCTCTCCACCGGTGAAGGTCCCAGGAGCCTGTGGGCATGGTTAGACACAGCTGGCCTCGCCTCCTGGGGTGGCAAAGGTTCTGGGAGTCCGCGGGCATGGCTAGGCACGGCCGGCCTCACGTACCAGGGCTGGCGAATGTCCCAGGAACCCACAGCCACCATTGCCTCCCGGGGTGCATGATACCTGTGTATGCAAATTAACCCACCATCTTTGTCAGGTTAATTTCCATACTCATTCCTGATTGGCTGGTGAGCATAGTGGAGAGACAATCGATTTACATGTTTCTCTTTTATTATATAGGATTATTGCATTGTTTATTTATATAACAACTGCAAACCTACTTTTCCCACCTCGTGTTCACTTCACGTGTCTTCCATGTCTATCCTCCTGTGGTGTTGTGAAGGGTGCCAGTATAAATAGTCTCACAAACTCTGGAACAAGTTGGGATATAAATAAATAAAACCAGCAAAGCAGGTTCAAAAAGGCCTCTAAATGAGGCTAACCAAAAGGTAGGAAAAATTCTTGAGGGCTTTAAGAGCCAGGGCCACAGGTTTCTGCCTGTGACAACAAAAGGACAAGTGTTTCCTCATGTGGCTTATGGTGAAGAGAGTTGGGAGAGAGAATGAACATAAGCAGGTTTGGGTCATTTCTAAGCTGTGTCTGTAAATGAGCTGTACGATGTTAGTTTTTTAAATTATTTTTCTTCCTTTTCCCTTACCTAATTCTATCTTTCAGTTGGTATTGTGCAAAAAATCTTTCTTTAGCATCACTTGGAGCCCTTTCTTTTTTTAAATATATTTTTAATTGATTTAAGAAAGGAAGGAAGAGGTAGAGATAAAAACATCAATGATGAGAGCGAATCATTAATCAGCTGTCTCCTGTACACACCCCACTGGGGATCAAACCCGCAACCTGGGCATGTGCCCTGACTGGGAATGGAACCATGACCTCCTGGTTCATAGATCAATGCTCAACCACTGAGCCAGCCCTCACAGCCTTTCTTAGCTTGCATTGCTTAAATTTTACTTATTTATGTCCCAAATTGTTCCAGAGCTTTCTTATAGAGACCGTTCATACCAACTGCCTTTATAACATCATGAGCCTTTGCCTTCGTCCTCTCAATCAACCTCAGTGCTTTTCCTCTGCACTCTCTCTGACCTTCCTGTTTGGAATACTCTAAGTCCCCTTATCTTATGCCTCTATTCCTACTGGCATTTTTTAAGCTAGGTTTTAGTTCATGCAGTTCTATTATTTTCCAGGTCCGTTTGGTTTATATTTCCAACATTGTGAAAAACTGTATCAAATACTTTCTCCCATTTTGTCATTCAAAGGAGTCTTATCACATTTCTCTGAAAAACCAAGGGCAACTTGAACATATTTATCAATTTTTGCATTCTTTTTCTGAAGGAGCATCATGCTGGGCACTATTGAATTTCAGTGAGAATGGCTTGGAGCCTTATCTTATGGAAACCTTTGGAAATATGAGCATGTGGTTATCTTGTTCCTAGCCACAGGAGACATTTTAGAAATTACAACTTTAAATTATAAGTAACAAAGCTATTTTCATGACTAATGAAATGGTAACATTTTTCTTATGAAATCTTATTTAAATAACATATCATTACTTGTATATTTTGATAGCTGCAGAATGTAGCACTTGTATTTTGTTTTGTTTTTAATTCTAAATCAACTACACAAACTAGGATAGGTTTCCAGGTATAGGGCCTGAAAGAATTAAATCCAGATTTTTTTAAAAGGCTCTGAAACAGATTATCCTATATAATAAAAGCCTAGGTGGCGCGATGCCCTCACGTGATGTCATCACAAGATGGCCACCACAAGATGGCTGCCGCAAGATGGCCAGCAGGGGAGGGCAGTTGGGGGCAATCAGGCCAGCAGGGGAGGGCAATTGGGAGGGGATAAGGCTTGCAGGGGAGGGCAGTTAGGGACAACCAGGCCAGCAGGGGAGGGCACTTGGGGGTGACGAGGCCTCCAGGGGAGGGCAGTTGGGGGCCATCAAGCCGGCAAGGGAGGGCAGTTGGGAGTGATATCAGGCCAGCAGGGGAGTGGTTAGGGGCAATCAGGCTGGCAGACAGAAGTGGTTAAGGGCAATCAGGCAGGCAGGCAGGTAAACAGGAGCCAGCAGTCCTGGATTATGAGAGGGATGTCCAACTGCTGGCAGTCAAATATCCTCCAAGGGGTCCCAGATCGGAGTGGGTGCAGGCCAGGCTGAGGGACAACCCCCCATGCACAAATTTCATGCACTGGGCCCCTAGTCTATCTACACTAATAAAAGACAAAGATGCTAATTGACCGTACCTTCGCTACGCCCACCAACCAATCAGAAGAGTATGCAGATTAACCCAACAAAGATGGCGGTCAATTTGCATACACAGGCGCCCAGCGAAGACTGAAGACAGTATAGAAGGAAGCCAACCACTGCAGAAGGGAGCCAAGTGGCGGAGTAGGGAATGGATCAGAGGTAGCAGAGACGGGAGCGGAGCTGAGGCAGCGGACACGGGAGAGAGCGAAGTGGCAGAGAAGGGAGGGAGCAAGGCGGTGGACACGGTAGGGAGGCAAAGCAGAGGACACAGGAGGGAGCCGAGACAGCGGAGAAGGGAGGGAGCCGAGGTGGCAGAGATGGGAGGAAGCCGAGGCAGCAGGGAAGGGTGGGAGCTGAGGCGGTGGAGATGGGAGGGAGGGAGGTGAGGCAGCGGGGAAGGGAAGGAGCTGAGGTGGCGGGGAAGGGAGGGAGCTAAGCAGTGGGGAAGGGAGGGATCCAAGGTGGCGGGGAAGGGAGGGAGTTAAGTGGCAGGGAAGGGAATGAGCCGAGGCAGCAAAGACAGGAGGGAGCGAAGCCTGCCTCCGGCTTCACTCCTTTCTCTACTTTGCTCTGGCCTCAGGAAGCCCTATTCTTGCAGGAATGTTCCTGTAAAGGGCCTCTAGTCCTATCTAATAAAAGACAAAAAGGGTAATTAACCATACCTCCGCTATGCTTCCCATTGGCTAATTAGGGCAATATGCAAATTAACTGCCAACAAAAATGGCGGTTAATTTGTATACATAGGCACAATGATGGGAGGCGAAAGGGGAAGGATGGAAGAAGCCGCCTGCTGCTGACGGTGATCGGAAACCCAGGCAGCAGGCAAGAGCCGGGTGGCAGGGAAAAGGCAGAAAACCTGGGCCACCTTTGCCCTGCGTGAACTATGCAGCTGGGAGAGGTGTGTGGGGCAACTGGGAGCAGGGCAGGAACTTCCCTGGGTTTGCGTCAGGCAGCCGGGAGCGGGGCGCGAACTATACAACCAGGAGGGGCGCCTGGCCTCTGGGAACAGGGTGGAAACTTGCCATGGCAATGCGGCAGAAGTTCCCACCCAGTAGCTGCTTGCTCATTCACTTACTCGCTCATTCATTCACTCGTTCACTCACTCGTTATTCACTCACTCACTCAGCAAACCCTCTCAGGTCCCTGGCACCAGGCCAGGCACTGAATTTGAAGCAGGATAACAAAGAGCTATGTCCTCAACATGTTAGTAATTCAGTAGGGTGAAGCAGGCACATGAATGAGGAAGTTGTATGCACAGGTGCAGTGTACTGGGTTCTGTGAGGGCTGTAACTAACGCCGACTTTGTTCTCTTGATAAAATGGGGCCTCGGGAGCCAGGCCACCCCAAGCCTGTAGGCCTGTGTCTAGGCCAGGAGTGGCCAGGGTCCCAGAACATGACAGAGGGTTCAGGTCGGGCTGAGGGGTCTGGCCCTACCCCTCACCCTCACCCCCGAGTGCACAAATTTTTGTGCATTGGGCTACTAGTCCTATCTAATAAAAGAGAAACATGGTAATTAGCGTACGACCGCTACCCTTCCCATTGGCTAATCAGGGAGATATGCAAATTAACTGCCAGCCAAGATGGCGGCCAGCAGCCAGGCAGCTTAAACTGAACATGAGGCTTGCTTGCTTCAGTGACGGAGGACTGCAACGTTCCCTGCCTGCCTTGCCGGCCTCTGAGTTTGCAGTTGGAAACATTGTAACAAATATAGAAGCTAAACAAAACCCCAGAAACCAGCTTTCAGCGGGCTGGGATGTCAGAGCTGGAGTTGATACAGAGTTTCGATTATAGAACCTAAACAAACCAGATACCTGCTTTCAGCAGCTGAGGCCTCAGAGCTGGAGCCAGAGCTAAAGCTGGCCCAGAATAAAAAAAGGAAAGAAAAAAAGGAGCAGTTGGGAGCTTCAGTCCCAGCCTGAAAACAGCCCTCAGCCCCTCACCCAGACTGGCCATGCACCCCAGTGGGGACCCCCACCGTGAAGGGTGTGTGACCAGCTGCAAACAGCCATCGTCCCCTCACCCAGGCTGGCCAGGCACCCCAGTGGGGAGCCCCACCCTGATCCAGGACACCCTTCAAGGCAAACCAGCCAGCCACCACCCATGCACCAGGCCTCTATTCTATATAGTAAAAGGGTAATATGCCTCTCAGCACTGGGGTCAGCGGAGCCACGAGGCCTCATGGCACCGGAATCAGCGTGACGGGGCAGCGCCCAAACCCTTTGATCGCCCTGCGGCTCTGTGCGTGACAGGGGGCGGGGCCACAACCTCCCTATCGGCCTTGTTCTGTTAGTGACAGGGGAAGGTGCCCCAACCCCCTGATCGGCCCTGCTCTGTGCCTGATAGGGGGAGCTCCCCAACCCCCTGATCACCCTGCGGCTCTGTGTGTGACAGGGTGCGGCGCCCCAACACCCCCACCACACGGGCCCTGCTCTGTGTGTGATGGGGTAGAGCGATAACCTCCCCATCAGCCCTGCCCTGAGTGTGACAGTGGCGGCGCCCCAACCCCCTGATCGGCCCTGCTCTGTGGGTGATAGAGGGCAGCACCCCAACCCCCTGATCTGCCCTGCTCTGTGTGTGACAGGGGGCGGTGCCCCAACTCCCCTATTGGCCCTACTCTGTGAGTGACAGGGGGGAGCTCCTCAACCCCCTGATGGGCCCTGCTCTGTGAGTGACAGGGGGGAGCTCCCCAACCCCCTGATGGGCCCTGCTCTGTGCGTGATAGGGGGAAGCTCCCCAATCCCCTGATTGACCCTGCTCTGTGTGTGACAGGAGGGAATTCCCCAACCCCCCTGATGGGCCCTGCTCTGTGCGTGACAGGGGGCAGAGCTCCAACTCCCCAATCGGCCCTGCTCTGAGCCCGACAAGTGGCTGCACCTAGGGATTAGGCCTGCCCTCTGCCACCCGGGAGCAGCCCTAAGCCAGCAGGTCGTTATCTCCTGAGGGGTCCCAGACTGTGAGAGGGCACAGGCTGGGCTGAGGGACCCCCCCTCCGCCCCCCCAAGTGCACAAATTTTCGTGCACCAGGCCTCTAATATATATATAAAGAGTCAAGGTACATCACATCCAAAATGACCGAAGGCTCGACCTACCGGCCAGGCTGCACATGTAGCTGGCTCTGGTGGGTGGGGACTTGTGGTAGCGGGAACAGGGCTGGGGGAGGTGTGGCTGGCACTCACTCTCACTCACAGACACACACACACACACACACACACACACACACACACACAGTGCCCACCAGATCACAACCTTTTCTCCCTTTCTTTCCCTCCCTCCCAGCTTGCTCTCGGAGCCTCTCTCAGAATGAGGTCCCAGGGTGAGCAGAGGGTGGAGCTGCCCCCACTGGCCCACCCCTCCCAGCCGGGAAAGAGGAAGAGGGAGTGAGGGAGGCAGGGAGGCCTGAAGAAATGCTGAGAAAAACAAAGAGACAGAGACTGAGAGACTGAGAGAAACAAAATAGCAATATTAAAATATTTCCTCTAATTAATTCCCTTTTAATGTGCATGGATTCCATGCACCGGGCCGCTAGTTTACAATAAAAGAAAAAAATATCATATTTCCTCTTGCCATCAAACCCAGTACCTTAAGACTGATGATAGTTCTCCATTTTTATACTCTATTTTGTTATGTATTCTGTCCTTCAGAGGACAAATTGCATTGTTTTTTCTAAAGTCAGTGTCAAAGGTAAACAAAGCTCCAGTTTGGCATTGAATTAGAAATGATCAGAAACATTTGTAAAGCCACTGCATATAAAAGACAAAAGGAGAAGTTATTGTTTTAAATATCAGAATTTACATGCCTGTCTAGAGTTCAACACAAAATATCTGCCAGATAAAATGAGAAAGATGAAAAGGAGAGAAAAGAAATTACTGAGTTTATTACATAGTGATTTATAACAAAATCGATTAACAACAGTAAAACTCTCTAGTTTTCAACTTGGTATCACATTCTAAAACTATTCATGAGATTGGGATTTAGACTTTTATAAAAAGAAAAAGACAGATTGTGAATATATTGGGAAAAGCTCTCTCTATTCTCCTCCGACCTTTGGTTTGAACAAGCAGAATGTCAGAGTATGAAACTTCATGACAAAAACAGAGAATAATAATTTGCTCTTTGACCTGAGACTTTTGCAGTTAACTCAATTATCAACTACTAGAGGCCCAGTGCATGAAATGTGTGCAGAAGGAGGGGCAGTCCCTCAGCCCAGCCTGCACCCTCTCATAATCTGGGACCCCTCAGGGGATGTCCAACTGCCGATTTAGGCCCAATCCCGCAGGGACATCCCTCTTACAATCCGGATCACTGGCTCCTAACCGCTCACCTGCCTGCCTGTCTGCCTGGTCACCCCTAACCACTCACATGCCTGCCTGATCACCCCTAACCACTTACCTGCTTGCCTGATTGCCCCTAACCACCTCTGCCTCACCCCCACTGCTGCGGCTTAATCTGGAAGGATGTCCAGAATGATGTCCGGAAGGTCGTTCAGCAGTGTGGTCTAATTAGAATATTACACTTTTTTTTTATTATAGATAGGTTTCTTAGAATATTAATTGATTTTTAAATGTTTTCTTTGTTCCCAGCATGTCTCTGATTTTGTTTTGTTTTCTACTTTTCTCTCTTTAGTCTCTGCTTTAAAGGTGATTCATTTACACAAATGTGCAGCAATGTTTCTTTGTCTATTGATCTAGGAGTGAAAAAGCAGTGTTTGTTAGTTCTGATTGCAGGGGAGGGACTTTTCACTGGAAGGCATCATTTCTGAGTTATTAGTAATGAAGTTAAACTCATTTTTGAGTTCTCCAGGTTTTGAAAGACTTTCTCAGGGTTTTTTCAGTATCTCCTGAGAATTCTCCAGGCTTCTATGTGTGGTGTAGATGCCAAGCTGTTGATGTTTTGTGGTTGTGATAACAGGAGAGGAAATTGCTGAGAAACTACACACAATGCAATATACAGATGATGTATCTCAGTGTTGCAGAAGACCGGAGAAAAACTAAGCCATGCTTAGAGAAAGGGAGTTACATTTTATTATTAAATTCTGTGCAGGCCCAGAGAAGTATGTGTCTTTCAAATTCTGGGCCCCCCAACATGGAGGAAGCTCTCTTTATTTATACTTTTTCCAGTCCTTTGTCTCCCAAATTTGGAATGAGCCTTCCGGGCCTTCTGAGAAAGAAGGCCTGCATGCTGGGAAGAGGCCATGAGACCATATCTCAAGGCCTGGCCTGGTGTCAGCACTGACAACTCTGTCTGGGGCATAGTTTATGGCCTCTCTGGAATGGGAGTAGTCTTATTTTCCTATTATTTAAGCAAGCAAGCATTTACAGAAGCCAGAGTAGCAGGGTTAAAATTTCAAACAGCAGTTTTTATATACAATGGATGCTTCAATAGAATTGTACACTTGAACCCTATATAATCTTATTAGCAGACACCCCAATAAATTTGATTTTTTAAAAAGAGGAGAGGGAGCTTATTATGGACTAAAATTTGTGCCCTGCCCCTGAAAAAAAATCATATGCTGAAGTCCTAGCACCCAATGTAATGGTGTTTGACAGGAGGACCTTTGGGGGGGTAATTAAATTGAGATGAAATCATAGGGTAGACTGTCATCATGGTAGTAGTGTCCTTATAAGAAGAGGAAGAAAATCAAAAGTCTGCCCACAGCTGTCAGCTAGCCTAAGAAAAAGGACAATGCTACCTCTAAAACAGGAAATATGAAAGGCTAATTTAAAATGCTAATAAATTTTCAAAGTTGGAAAGACATTAGTATTCATATTTTTATTCAACAAACATGTTTTCAAATTAATTCAGAGCCAGAGAGCTAGGCAATGAACATTAAAAAGATGAATAACTCTTGCTCTGGAAAGGTTTACAATTTAGCAGATTTACTTGGAATTTAAATTTGATGGCCCCTACTGGATTAGGAAACACCAGTCTATCAACACCTAGGGAAACGGTTCTCAACTTGTGGGTCAGGACCCCTTTGGGGGTCGAACAACCCTTTCACAGAGGTCGCCTAAGACTATCAGAAAAAATATATATAATTACATATTGTTTTTGTGATTAATCACTATGTTTTAATTATGTTCAATTTGTAACAATGAAATTGGGGGTCACCACAACATGAGGAACTGTATTAGAGGGTCGCAACATTAGGAAGGTTGAGAACCACTGACCTAGTGGAAGAGTTGTGTGATTTTTATCCAGAATCACTAATCTAAAGTAGGAGCATACAATAATAAATTAGGAGATAACGCAGAAAATAACTGAGATACGTTTTTGAAAGGATTGGTGAGATATAGTTTAAGCTTGTGTACTATGGATACTCATTTGGAAGAAAGGCAATGAGTCCAGAAAGGACTAATAAATTTGATTATAAATATTGATTCAAAGATTTGGACATTCCAATGAATTCATTGAACAAAAGTGCAGTGAAAGTTGTAGCAGAAGCAGCTGATTGTGTTCCCAAAATTATTCCATCTTTCTTCCTTTTGAAATTGAACATTCCAATTTTGGGCTGTACACAAGATTGCTCAGCAAAGGTTACATTTCCCATGTGCTAATTAGGTAGATGATTTGACTGAATGTTTATGCCCCTTCAGAATTTGTACATTGAAACCTAATCCCCAATGTATTGGCATTTGGAGTTGGAGCCTTCAGAAAGTGCTTAAGTAATGAGGATGGGATCTTCATGAATGGTACTAGTACCCTTATAAAAGAGATCCTAGAGAGATACCTAGACCCTGTCACTATGTGAGAATCCAGCAAGAAGACAATTGTCTATGAATCAGGAAGTGAACTTTCATCATACACCAAACCTAGTGGCATCTTAATCTAGGAATTTCCGGCCTACAGAATTATCCCATCTAATAAAAGAGTAATATGCAAATTAACCATCACTCCGACACAAAGATGGTGGTGCCCATAGCTACAAGATGGCGGCACCCAGTCCTCTCAGGCCTTCTGGAGTCCTCCAGTACTGGAGGGTGCCTCTGAGAGCAGGGCCTGCTTGGCTGTCGCTGTAGTGACCCAGGAGCGGCCAAGCGGGCTCCACAGACAGCAGAAAACCACAGGGAGTGGGCCTAAGCTGTCAGTAGGACATCCCCTGAGGGTTCCCAGATTGGAGAGGGTGCAGGTCGGGCTGAAAGATCACCCCCTCCACCCCCGTGCACGAATTTCGTGCACCAGGCCTGTAGTAATAAATAAACTTATTTTGTCTATAAGCCACCCAATATATGGCACTTTGTTAGAGCAACTGAAATACACTATATCACCAACCTTTAGCTAATAGGATAAGGGTGTAAGAAATATGTGCAACTTTTGGATTACTTTTTTTAGTAAGAAAAGGTGCTCGTCATTCATTCTTTCTCTCCTTTCCAAGTGCTGGAAAGTATATATAATAGCAAAAGAGCTTTAAGTATGTGAATAAATCTAAATGGTATCAGAACTACAAGACAGAAGAAATTTAAGTCACTTAATGACCTTGTAGAAGACAGCCATCTGGACCAACCACTTCTGAACTGTTACATGAAGAAGAGCCCTTGGATTGGGTCTCTCTGTTTCAACAGCCTAACCTGCAATAGATGTGGGTGGAATAATGATGTGTAATCCAGAAGAACAGGAGTTAAAATCAGAGATTAGAATATTAGATTTTGTGACTGCAGACATGATGTTGTTCTGGGGAACAAATGGAGGGGATCATGGGAGTTGGCTGCTGAAAGAAAGTGAAAATAGAGTAAAAGGTAGAAAAAAATCTGAATTTAGCAAATTGGGTTAACAAATCTCTATAGTTATTAAGATAACCTAGATTAGAACAGGACTGAGGATGGTAAAACAAAAATGATTAACCATGTGACAGAGTTCTCAGTGGATGTAGGAAAACCTTGAACATAATAGATAATAAACAACGAGGACATGGAGAAAAGTAGGTTGCTAACAGTTGATTGGCATAAGCCTCCAGATCCCAGGATATTTTTCCCAAGTGTGGTTGGATAACATTATAGAAGTAGTATGCAGGCTACTGGCAATTCTATTCCAGATGCTATCATTAGCTTGGCAAATTGTTTACTATCTCAAGGTCAAAGGACTCTCACCTATAAAAGGGAAAAATTGAATTTGATTACACCTAGTTTGCTTGCAGCACTAATATTACATGATTTTAACTTGGAATTAAATCCAAATTCTCTAATCCTAATAACAGGCAATCTTCTACTTGCTTTAAAACTATGTCACTGCACCTTTAATGGAACATAAACCCGGGGCTAGTGCCTCTTGGGGAGAGTGATGAAATGCTACATAAACAAGTCACTTCCCTTCTCTCCCCAGCAGAGATGCTAAACTTCAAATTTGTTCCCTCTGTATCTGCGAGCTGTGATTCACAGCTGTGGGAGCTGATTAGCAATTACCATGATCTGCAGGAAAATCTAAGGCCGAAATGAGATGAGGCCTGTGGGAGGATGGAGGCTCACGTCAGTCAAGTAGTGTCTTGGGTGACCTCTTTCTGACCGGTGCTGTTTTTTTTTTTATCCAGCTGCTGGCAGAGAGTGATTGCTTATACAATAGCATTTCCCTTTTCTTCAGCTATTAGGATGTTTCCTCTATAATTAATTTGTTTCTTTTGATTTCTATAATATTCAATGTGAGTAGATTGTTTCAGATCATATGTTTACACACCATACATACACACACCTATAGACAACATTATATTACTACTTTTCCAAATTCAGATAATCCAATCACAATTTTGGCAATTGATTGTATGAGCAAGATGATGTTCTAAGTACTCTGCAAATGAGTCCAAAGCCTTTTATTTTGGCTTCTTTTACTTTTCGAAATGATATTTTGCATCTTTCTAACACCCTAAGACTCTTAGTGGGGTTGACCCGGCTAACGTCAGGGTAGGTCTCTTGCCATACATCCAGTCCACCATTCATCTATTTTTCTTCCTTTTCCAACAACAGAAAACAGGAGCACAGGACAGTGGTGAAACAAATCATTAAGGTAAAGATATAGATTCTACTGGATTGAGTTTGTCTTTAATAACCATGGAATAGGATTATCTCCGGTGCATTTTCTTTTCTTTATCTGACTCTTAGTAAAGAGATCCTGGGGTGTGGGGGCGGGGGGGCATCACTATATCTTAGAAACCATTGTGAAAACCTTGAAGCTAGATTCCCTTCCCACCAGACCTTCCTGGTTTTCATTGGTTCCAATAGCCACATGAAGGTTTATAGATTGACCTTTAATTCTTCAATTTGAAAAAAAAAAAAAATAAGGTTAATTGGGAAAGAAAGGTTGATTATTGGTTATTGTTCTGTAGCTGGTGCTATCTTCCTTGTTTTAAGTGTTGATTTTCTATTAAAGTGGGAACTTAACATCATCTAACCTACCATATTAGTCCATTGCTAATCTGTCATCTCTGGGTTGTTTTTTGTTTTGTTGTTTTGTTTTGTTTTTAGCCTCTGAACAGATTATTGTAGCACTTATTACAATGGTAAATTAATCATTTCTGATTATTTCTTAAAAGTAAGACCTGCTAGGTTGCCAAGGACATATTTGTATTTTCAACACTCTACTGTTACTTACAATTCCTATATACTCAAATAATTTAGTGAATGAATGTAAATAGCATTATATGGAGTAATATTTTTCAGAAATGGTTTTTAAGTGTTCATTTTTCTGGGTACATATTTCTGGAAGGTCCTGCATGAGTGTTAAGCCTTAAAGATATCAACTCAATTATGCTTATTAGGTAAGATTTTAACAAGAATCACACTTATCCTTATCCTGATTAATTGTTACAATGCTCTTAACTGTACTGGTACTTTTCTTTATTTCCTATTGTTGGTACTATTACAGATGTCCCCCACATTCTCCCTTTGTCCCCTTCTATCCAACCTCCTCATGCCAGGCATCCACCACACTGTTGTCTGTGTCCATGGGCCATGCAGATATGCACAGGTAATTTTCAAAGGATCAGGAAACCACCTACAACACAATGCACATACATTCGGAATGCAATATCATCTTGGTTTTTTTTTCCTAAACTCAGTTGGCACTCCAGGGTCATTTCTGTTAACATCAATTATCCCTACATTTTAAATCTGTGGAAGTACAGTTAGGAAATTTATGGTTAACATCTCACCATGTAAAACAGGCTTTGCTATAAAATGTAATATTAAAGTGTCACTGAGCATAATCAGTCATATATCTCTTTCATGTCCCCCACTCTGTATTAGCAATCTCTAAGTATTTATTGCTGCTTTTCCCCTCTGAATTACTGTATTGATAGCCAGTCAGATGTGTTAAATGGATAGGTGTGATTCAAGCAGGCTTCATTGTAAGCTCTATCACATTTTTTTTTCTAAATCATGATATAAATGCCAATGTTTCTTCCTATTACATTTGCTTATCTTCACTGAAATCTCTCATGTACATATGAAATACTATTTCTGTGTGTTTCAAATAAAATCCAAAATGAAAGATTATATGAATCTCACAGGACTTTCCTACTAAGTATTCAAACTATAGATGGATACTCAAATATCATGTACCCAAGCCAAACCTTTAGCCATGCCACTATCATTTAAAGAACAAACCTCCAAAGAATAGATCACTCATTCTATTTTGGCATGATTGTTTCTATTATAAAACTATTTTTATTTTTAGGTTCATACTTTGACATAATTGTTCTAGATTAAAATTTTCATAATTGTAGGCTTTCTTGCTTACAGTCCTAGTAAATTGTAGACAGCATGATTCTGTAAACATGGATACCTCATTCCAACAAATTCATATTTTTATTCATTTGACCATTTTAAAAACATGTATTTTTATTGATTTCAGAGAGGAAGCAAGAGGGAGAGCTGGAAACATCAATGATCAGAGAGAATCATTGATCAGCTGCTTCCTGCACACCCCCTACTGGGGATCAAGTCCACAACGCAGGCATGTGGCCTGGCATGGAATCAAACCGTGACCTCCTGGTTCTTCAGTCAAAGCTCAACCACGGACCCATGCCAGGTGGGCTCATTTGACCATTAATACTTAACTTATTTTAGCTGTAAGTTTGTTCAAAACTAAATTTTTATAGACATTATTTCATTTATTCCTAATATCTAAACAGACATACACGGAGTGGCCAGATTATTATGACCACCTGACGTTTGTAGGCAAAATAGCTATAATTTCGCGCTGAAGTTATTAGAGGACCAGACCATTATAAATAGGGAAGCAGGTTGTTTACCACGACAGTAGAAGTGATTTTTTTCTGAAGATATGGGTAAACAGTGCAATTTAACAGCCTTTGAACGTGGGATATATATTATTATGGGTGGCCAGATTATTATGACCAACCCATCAGTAGTTCGTTGGGCCACCTTTTGCCTTCAATACTGCGGCGATTCTTCTTGGCATTGACTCCACGAAATGTTGAAAGATGATGCAAGGAATCTGACACTATGTCTGATGACTAGCACTGTCCAGTTCTGTGAGATTTGATGGTTGTGGAACCAGCTGCCTGATGGCTCTTTTAACTTCGTCCCACAAATGCTCAATTGGGTTGAGATCTGGTGATTGTGGGGGCTACCTAAGCAAGGTAAAGTCTCCCTCATGTTCATGAAACCACTCCTTTACAATACGAGCACCATGGCATGGCACATTGTCTTGTTGGAAGAAGCCATCTCCATTGGGATACGCCATCAACATGATAGGATGAACTTGATCAGCAACGATACTTAAGTATGTTGTGCTATTCAGACACTGTTCCACATGAATTAAAGGGCCCAAATCATGCCAGTAAACATGCCCCAAACCATAACACTGCCCCCACCAGCTTGAAGGCTTGTACTCAAGTATGTGGGGTGTATGCTTTCATGCTGTTTCCGCCAAATTCTCACTCTGCCATCTGCGTGATGCAACTGGAAATGTGATTCATCGGACCACATGACTTTTTTCCAATGTTCAACTGTCCAATCCTTGTGTTCCTGTGCAAATTGGAGACATTTTATCTTGGTAATTGCAGACAGCAAAGGTGTTTGAACAGGCCTTCAGCTTCCATATCTCATACGATGCAGTGTATGGCTAATTTTCCTACAAATGTCAGGTGGTCATAATAATCTGGCCACTCATAATAATATATATCCCACGTTCAAAGGCTGTTATATCGCGATGTTTACCCATATCTTCAGAAAAAAATCACTTCTACTATCGTGGTCAACAACCTACTTCCCTCTTTATAATGGTCTGGCCTTCTAGCAACTTCATCACGAAATTATAGCTAATTTGCCTACAAACGTCAGGTGGTCATAAAAATCTGGCCACTCAGTATATATCTCTTAGATGTTCCCTTTATCTCTCATTTATATTGCCTTGGCATATCTATGCTTAAAAACTGCCAAGTACTGCCTCTTATAAGAAATCTAGGATCCTCCATAATATGGTTTCATCCATAGCCATTGCCAGCCTATTTCAGTCTCTCTATTACACAAAACTTCTATTTTAGTTGATTTTTAGTTATTTTTCTAACCCCACATACAATGGCTTAACATAACCCAACTCTTAACAGCTCTGCTTCTAACTCATCCTTAAAGCCAAGTTACCCTTAAAGCTAAGAGATCCTCTATCTACTCTTCCAGATCCACTCTCCACTCTTTTCACCCTTACCTCTGCCCAGATGGCTGATGGACTACATTAAAAGGCACCTTTGACCTCAAGCTGTCAGTGGAATATGGCCAAAGGGGACCCCTAGCAGAGAAGGGAGGGGAGGAAAGAGGGGAGTGAGGTTGTGGCATTTACTTCACTCACACACTCCTGTAAGGTATCTTGATCTGACTGCACCTCTCAACCAAAGGCAACCCTTAGCACTCCTTTCCTCTATGTTCCAGAATTACTCAATTTCTTAGCCTCTGAGGATAGTAATGGTTATTTGCCCTGTGGTAATATGCTATCTCTGTGGCTTCCACATACCCTGAATGCATCTTTGTAAATGGTCCCTTTATTAAACCTTCCAGAAATCATATGTTTCCTGGTAGGATACTGATTGACATATATCTCTTCTAAACTACTTTTCCAAGAAGCCTTAACCAGTAGCTCTCATTCAGTTTCAGGTGATAGCATATATCTGTATCACACTGTTGTGGCTTTAAAATATGCCCACAAATTCTCTGATACTCCTCTCTTCAAAGAATGGAGCCTAGTTTCCTTCTACTGTAGGCTGTAGAAAGTGACAGAAGTGTTATCATCACATGACTTGCTTATCTATATATATAAAAGGCTAAGTGACCACCTGACCATCTGATCGGCCAACACGTATGACATGCACTGACCACCAGGAGGCAGACGCTCAACACAGGAGCTGCCGAGCTGTGGTGACTTGTGGTGACCAGAGAGGATTCCAGGGTGTATCACCGGACAACTGCCCTCTCGCACTCTGGGATGCCTCCAGGGATGTTGGACTGCCAGTTGCAGCCAGCCGGAGAGGGACCTCGGAAGTTGGCTCCAGGGCGTGTCCAGGCCATCTCACCCAGTCCCGCCCTGCTGGCCACCTTCTAATTAATTTCCTTTCAATGTGCACAAATCCATGCACTGGGGCACTAGTTAAGATAGAAAAGGCATTGGGACTTCCTCCTACTCTCTCTCTCTTGGATCCCTCACTCTAAGGAAGCCAGTTGCCAGTTGACACTCAAGCAGCCCTAGATAGAAGCCTACATGGCAAGGAAGTGCCAGTAGCCATATGAGTAACTGAAGTAGATCTTCCAGCCAGAGTCAAGCCTTCAGATGACTGCAGCTATGATTGACATCTTGACTCAACTTCATGAGAGACCCTGTACCAGAACCACATAGCTAAACTTCTCTCAAGTTTTTGAACCACAGAGACTGATGATATTTGTTCCTTTAAGCTGCTACCCAGCCGTTTTGGTTCAGAGGTCACTGGTTCAATTCCCGGTCAGGGCACATGCCTGGGTTGCAGGCTTGATCCCCAGTAGGGGCTTGCAGGAGGAAGCTGATCAATATTTCTCTCTCATCAGTGTTTCTCTCTCTTTATCCCTCTCCCACTCTCTCTAAAATCAATAAAAACATATTTAAAAAATAAGCTGCTAAGTTTGGGGAGATAATATGTTGTGTAGCAAATTTGTTGTGTAGATAACAAATACTAGTAAATATCTTATACTAGAGGCCTGGTGCATGAAATTCGTGCACAGGGAGGTGTCCCTCAGCCCAGCCTGCACCCTCTCCAATCTGGGACCCCTCGCGGGACATCCCTCTCACAATCCGGGACTGCTGTCTCCTAACCGCTTGCCTGCCTGCCTGCCTGATTGCCCCTAACCACTCCCCTGCCAGCCTGATTGCCCCCAACTGCCCTCCCCTGCTGGCCCGATAGCCCACAACTGCCCTCCCCTGCTGTGACCCACCTCCTCTGCCGAGACCAGCCTCATCTATGCTGCACTGAGCCATGGGACCCCCCAGGCCTCACTGCATGGAGCGGCCACTGAGCCCCTTCTTTACTGTGCGTGTGGCCATCTTGTGACAGCCATCTTGTGGTGGCCAACTTGTGATAACTTCATGTGAGGGAGTCGTGTGAGGGTGTGATGCCACTTAGGCTTTTATTATATAGGATGACAAGACAGACACATACCCCATTTAAAGAGGTTTAGGCCACACAGGTGTAATGCAAATTCAATATTGGATCAACCTAAAAGTTTTTGTCTTCAACTATCTCACTTTTTTCCCTAGTGACTAATCTTTGAATATTTTTCAACAACCATGTTTTTGAATTCTTCCATAATTTTGCTTTTTGTATATTTTAGTGACCTTCTTAGTCACTACGACCAAGTTGTGCTCCACAATTTTACCTCTTAGACTAGAAACTAAACCTAAGCCCCACTTACTACTTCTCTGGTCCTGACCATAAAAAGAATTTTACTACCAAGCTTGTGTCACAAAGGGATAGCAGTCTCACATTCCAATTACATTTATACTAGAGGCTTGGTGCACAAAAATATGTGCACTTGGGGGGGTCTCTCAGCCCAGCCTATGCCCTCTTGCAGTGTGGGACCCCTCAAAGGATGTCCACCTGCTGGCTTAGGCCCACTCCCTGGGAGATTGGGCCCAAGCTGGCAGTCAGACATCCCTCTGGCAGTCCGGCAGCCCTCGGGAGATGTCCACTTGCCAGCGGGGAGAAGGCCTAAGCTGCAGTCGGACATCCTTAGTGCTGCTGAGGAGGCGGGAGAGGCTCCCGCCACCACCGCTGTGCTGGCTGCCATCAGCCTGGCTTGTGGCTGAGCAGAGCTCCCCCTGTGGGAGCGCACTGACCACCAGGGGACAGCTCATGCATTGAGCATCTGCCCCCTGGTGGTTAGTGTGTGTCATAGTGACCAGTCATTCCCAGTCGTTCTGCTGTTAGTGTCAATTTGCATATTACCCTTTTATTATATAGGCTAGAGTCTTGGTGTACAGGTGAGGGCTGGCTGGTTTGACCTGAAGGGTGTCCTGAATCAGGGTGGGGGTCCTGCTGGGGTGCCTGGCCAGCCTGGGTGAGGGACTGATGGCTGTTTGCAGGCTGGTCACACCCCCTTCAGTGTGAGGGTCCCCACTTGGGTACCTGGCCAGCCTGGAGCAGGGGCTGATGATTGTTTGCAGGCTGGTCAAGCCCCCCACCCCCGAGTGGGGACCCTCACCCCATGGAGGTTTGGCCAGCCTGGGTGAAGCGCTGATGGCTGTTTGCAGGCTGGTCACACCCCCTTCAGTGTGAGGGTCCCCACTGGGGTGCCTGGCCAGTCTGGGTGAGGGGCTGAGGGCCGTTTTCAGGCTGGCCAAGCCCTCCCGGTGACATAAGCTCTCAGCCTCTCCTTTTTTTCTTTTTTGTTATTCTGGGATTTATTTACCTTCTATAATTGAAACTTTGTTGCCTTGAGTGGAGCTCAGAGCCAGCCAGGGCAGGCGGAAAGCTTGGCTTCCTCCATCGCCAGGGGCAACCCAAGCCTCCTGCTCGCTCCAGCTCAGTGTCTGCCGGCCGCCATCTTGGTTGGGTTAATTTGCATATAGTCACTCTGATTGGTTGGTGGGCGTGGCTTAAGGCATAGCAAAGGTACAGTCAATTTGCATGTTTGTCTTTTATTTGTGTAGATTATTATATTATTTAAGACTTAAAGAAGAGGTATATTCCTTGTTTTCCTCAACTGTATTACAAAGGGGGAAGCCATAATCTCATGCTTCTATATTCTACTACTTTCAGTTCTGTTGAATATGTAGTATAAAATAAATGCC
This sequence comes from Myotis myotis, assembly GCF_014108235.1. Classification (NCBI taxonomy): domain Eukaryota; kingdom Metazoa; phylum Chordata; class Mammalia; order Chiroptera; family Vespertilionidae; genus Myotis; species Myotis myotis. Next base: position 147,463,318 of record NW_023416324.1, on the reverse strand, counting down.
TATAAATGTGGATACCTCATGAAATTTATGTTTAATAAATACTCTTTTATTTCTTGCTTCATTTTTCTTCTGCTGCTGCCACTATTCCACTGAACCCAAAACCTCTATATCTTGTTTGAGTTAGAAAATATTTACTTTTCCCTGGGCTCCTCTGCCATTCCCTCCTGCAAATTATTATATATTCTATATACTAGTAGATGTTAAACCTTTAGAGTGTTTTTTTTTTTACTTGTTTGTTTTAGTTTATAGGAATTGCCTGGTCAAATGCATCACCTTCATCCGTAACCCCTAAAGCAATTACATAAAAAACATTACTGCTGTTTGCTTGATTCAACTTCAGCATAAATGAAGATGGCTATATCTTCATGTTACTGGGTCGGCTACTGGATAAATAGGAACATATGTAGCATGCCCAGAGTAAATGGATGACTTACTCTCCCAGATAACTTAATTTGGCAAAAAGAAAACTAGGTTTCCTGGCTCTTTTTCCTTTTGTCCAATAAAAATAAGCCTTTGAGACAGCTTTTCTCCCACTGACACTTCATTAACTGCCAATATTGTTGGAGCTACCCAGTTATAAATATGTAAAGTGTGATATATATGCAGGCCTATTTTGCATAGTGTGCCTGTGTTCCCAGCTGCCGGCTATTTTTGTTCAAGTCAAACATGTTTTGATGTGCTTGTTTTGTTGTTTTTGTTTGACTTCTGTGATACTGAATAATTAAAAACAGTTTATAAAAATCACCAGATATCCAAATGTTGCTGAAATATGTCCAAAATCTAACCTTCTGTGTTTGGATATAATTATAGATGTCAATATGGCAGTAACATAGTAAGTTGTGTTTAATTAAATTCTTCATACACATAGGATTTAAATCATACCTAAATCATGTGCATATCAGCTCCAAAATGTAAGAGCATGTATAGTTCAGTTACATAATGCGAGAGCAGGATGAAATTTAGAGATATTTCAGTTCAACTCTTTTTCATTTCCTTTATAAACAATTTGAAACCAAGGCATATTAGTGCATTTGTTTATGGCCACACAGCCAATTGAGTGATGGCACTACACAGAACCAGATTTCTAGTGATTCTTCATTCAGAGTTGCTGTTTTTCTCTACAAAAATCAGAAGAAGTGGCAGTTGTGTCATCTAGAATACACACTCAAGAGTGCCTTATTCTCCATGTCCTGAGATTTAATGTCCTATCTAGATAGGTCAGCCTTGCTCTACCCATGCCCATGGAAAATTAAATTCTTAGAGCAGAATCTCACTAAATCAAAGTTACTTAGCACTAAAGTTATCACAAGAATGTTCATTTAAATTTAACAATGAGAAATAGAAAATCCTGTGCACCATTTAGGTCAGCATTATCATCATAGCCAAGCTGCATAGAAAGTGAAATATATGTCCCTTTATTCATTAGCCATGAGGAATGATCAAAGATTTCAAGAATTTATTTTTATGTAATCAGAGAATTTCCCTTTATGCTCAAAAGATAAAAACTCAAAAAGTCTACAGGGGCTGGCAGTTAAGTTGGTGAACAGCTGGGTGCAATATCACAGGAATGGTGAAGATTCTGGTAAAATAGAATATAAATATCCTATTTAAAGGGAGCAGCTGCTATTCATCTTTAGTCAGTAGCTACCATCTAGAAATTTAAACCTAATCCCCTAAAAAACTTTCTCTATTTAGAGAGGAAGTAAGATAAGTTCCAAACTAGTTTTCCAATTTTTATATATTTGTAACTATTTATGAACACTTACTTTAATTGCATAAAGAATTTTTTTTTGAATTTGGCCTCTGGGTCCTCAGTTTACAGCCTTTCCAATGCAGACACACATAGGAAATCAAATCATAACCAGATGTTTGCTTGCCTAACAATGTCAAAATAAGAGGAGTTATGATTATTTAATGTCCCCAGTCTATTATAGTCACATGTAGAGGTTCCATCAGGGATAATACTGCCAGTGAGGATCAGAAATACTTAAAATTCACTCCATTTCTTGTATCTATGCCCAAACAAGGACGGTCTTGTCATCATCCCAGAAATACTCCTGCTCCAATAGTTGAGAATCCTTTTCTCTTTCATTGTGCATATGTCTATGTCCAATTTCACATCAACAATTTCTCATTTCTTTCTGTGCTTCCAGGACGATTAACTCCCATTTGATTTTTAAAAATATCCTCTATAAATATTTTATTTTAATATATTCTTTCTTGTTAATATAAAGTTGGTTGGCTTTATATAAAGTCGTTTCCATCACGTGAATTTGAATTTATTTGGTCAGATCCTTCCTGTGTTGATCTTATATTTAACTTTGATTGTGTAATGTTGTCTTCCTTGTATTCAAGTTATTGGGATTCAACTGGATGTAGCCTCCAATTCTGACTATAGTAACACTAGCTAGTGGCATAGTATCCTCAAGGTCATGGAGTGACACATAACTTTCAAATACTAAAGAAAAAAATAATAGGTTAACAAATAATTTTTGCCTAAAGTAGGTGGCATTTACATACAGTGCCCTGTGTCCTCTTTTCAGGGTCCTGATGCATGCATGCTAGCAGCCTGCTATTATTGTACAGAAGTAGTTGAGAAGATCTTTGTATTGTCCTTGACAATCAGGGTACACTGAAACTCATTATCAGACACTCGGGTTAAAGCCTCATTTCTTCCTCATTTTTGACACATTATAAGTGCATACAACAGGGGTAGCAATGCATTGAATTTTCACAAAGACCAACTTGTGTTCCTCAGGGGATCTTGAGCTGATGGGGTCATGAGTGTGGCCCTTTACTATCAGCCAGTTCTTTGAAGGTAGTGGCAATGCTATCTGAACATTCTCCTTGCTTAACATTCCTATGTAACCAGTGAGCTTGTCATGAGGGCCACTTTCTAGATAGTAGTTCCAAGTTTGCCAACAGTGTTTTTAGAGGAGGTGGGAGTCAGATTGGCAGGTGATATCTGAGTTGCTCTTTAGTAAAGCTCCAAAAATATTTTATATGTGATCAGCTTGTATTAGGCATGATTATTCCTTCTCATTACTTAAGAATTATAGCCATCCCCCTTTTATATTTAACCTGTACATTGTACTCAGAGGCAGTGTAATATAGGAGTAAAGTATATGATTCTAGAATAAAATTGACTTCACACCTTATTCTGCCACCTAGAAGGCTGTGCCTCAATTTCCTCATTAGAAAAATAGGGAATAACATAGGACCTATGTCATAGAGTTCTTATAACTATTAAATAAGTTATTTCCTGCCCTAACCGGTTTGGCTCAGTGGATAGAGCGTCAGCCTGCGGACTGAAGGGTCCCAGGTTCGATTCTGGTCAAGGGCATGTACTTTGGTTGTGGGCACATCCCCAGCAGGGAGTGTGCAGGAGGCAGCTGATCAATGTTTCTCTCTCATCGTTTCTAACTCTCTATCTCTCTCCCTTCCTCTCTGTAAAAAATCAATTATATATATAATTAAATAAATTATTTCCTGACACTTAGGATACTACCTGGTACATGATAAATATTATTTAAATTTTATTTTTATTACATACATTGTCTTCTGTATGTCTATGCCTTTAGGATTTTTTCCTGATCATTCTGTCCCATTGTCTCCATAATTTCATATAAATCTGTCAAGCAGATGCCCGAATTTCTAATTTAATAAATATGTTCCATCATAATTAAAGAAAACATATTTCTGAAACAGCACCGCTGTTCCGTTTTCCTAACCTTAAAGGCTAGTGCAGATTCCCCCAGCAAGAAATATCTCCTGATGTCTACTAGGCCTTAGCATTTCACTCTTCTTCTGTGTCTTGGCCTAGAGAGGGCTAATTGCTTTAGGCACTTTAGCTCAAATTCAAGTCTCAAACATTAAACAAAGAGTATGTTTTCTTAACAGTCACAAAAGGATATTCAGAAAGTTGATCCAAGTTCCTTTGCTTCTAGATCATGTACTCTTCTCAAATTAATGAGGCTTTTTAAACTCCACTGTCATTTTCATTTTGGCTCTGCTCAGAATAGCTAGACTTCTGATCATTAAAAATAATTTTCAGAAATACTCTATTGTAGCAGAGATCATTGTTACTTTAATATAATAAACTGGTCTATCCAGCAAGTCACATGAGATTTATTGCTTTTCACATATTGCTTTCATTATTCAAAATATTGAAAGAAGATATAAGCCTTGTTATAAAGGATAAATCACATTTTGAGGTGCAATAAATCACCTCAAAATGTAGTGGCTTATAATAACAGCAATGTTAGTATTGCTCATGTTTCTGTAGGTTGACTGGACCTAGCTAGATGGTCCTTCTGTTCCATTGGGTATTGGTCTGTAGTTGTCTGGGAGTTCACCACACTGGAACATCCAAGACAGCTCACGCTCAGGCTGGCAGTTAGTACTGACTGTCTGCTGGGAATTTATCTTGGGCTATAGACCAAAGCACCTCAGGTCTCAAGGGGCTGATAGGTTTTCAGAAGGAACATCACAAGAGTGAGTGTTTCAAGAGGACAGGAATGGGAACTACCCATCCTTTTAAGTCTTGGACTCACAAGTCCTAGAACATTCTATTGATCAGATGGTCACCAAAGCAGCTCACTTTTAAAGACAGGGGGTACACAAACGGTCCCTAACTTACAATGGTTCAACTTATTATTTTTTACTTTATGATGGTGCAAAAGTAATATGCATACAGTAAAAACTGTACTTGGAATTTTGACCTTTTACTGGACTAGAAATATGCATTGCAGTACTCTCTCATGATGCTGGCCAGTGGCAGTCAGCCACGGCTCCCAGTCAGCCACACAATCAGGAGGGTAAACAACCGATACTCTACAGTGTACTGTGTTGTCAGCATTGTGGGGTATTGTATCCATCATGTCTACAAAACACCCATCTGTGTTTCCTGCTTCTGGTGAGAAGAAGAGGTAGGCAATTACTCTTAAGATGAAACTCAAGATAATTGTCTAACTGTAGGCCAATGTAAGTGTTCTGAGCACACTACCATAGGCTAAATGAAGCTATGCTGATTGGTAGATTAGGTGTATTAAATATATTTTTTATTTACAATATTTTCAATTTAAGATGAGTATAACGACATAATTCCATTGTAAGACAAGGCACAGCTGTAAGGAGTGGCATACAGTGCAAGAGTGGAGGAAGTGCAGGGCCATCTTTGAAGACTGATTACCATAATAATTAAAACCCTCCTCTTCCCCACAAATTGCTTCTGTCTGTTGATAGACAACAAATAGAATGAGAATGAATAAAGTAGTTCAAAAGACAAAAAAAATATGAATAATGTCTCTAAATTTTATTGAAACAGAGTAGAAAGAAATATGATCTTGTACTCAGAGCATTGGGGTTCTAATCCGGGCTCTATTATTTATAAGCCAATGCAACCTAGAACAATTCACCTAAACTAAATATCTCAAATTATTCTCTTACAAGATTAGACAGAGAGGAGACATATGTAAAACTTTAGACAGTAAAAAAAAAAGATTAGGCTGAGAGAAAACAGTCAAGGTACAATCCCTGATACGGATAATAAAATCACTGATAAATGGCCAACATGTAGCTTTCAAAGACAAAATCATTAATCAGACTTTGGAAAATAAACTGTGTCTCAATATAGTCTCAGAATACTAGCCGGCTCCTCTGATAGTTGTCATAACCACAAAACACAAAAGCCACATGGTTGGGTTAGTCCCCATATAAGGTCAAAGACAAAAGGCAAAATTCACCAGAATGTACTGAGAAACTGGGATGCAGGCAGAGGTCAGACAACAGGCAGAGCTGAAGAGATTATATTGTTCTGGTCTCTCTGCTTCCTTATCCAGGTTTTTAATTAATAAGCAATTCTAATTTAAAAATTTTTAACCCTAGATCTACACCAAAACTGACTATGGAACTTTAAAAAGCATGTGTCCACATTGTGTATACATTCCTCCTATCTGGAGCACAGTTTTCTCCTAGTTAATTCCATTTTATCCATTAAGTCTTAGCTCAGAAGTCACCTCCTCCCAAAGGAATTCCCAGAGACCCCTTATGTTAGATTCCGTATCTCTCCTTTATGTTCCCACAGATTTAATATGCTCTATTTTATTTTTGCTCCCCTTCAGTAGACTGTGAAGCTAATGAATTCCTAAGGCTAGCACAGTGTCACCATCTTCCACCACCAAAATAGATAATAGATGGATGATAGATGATAGATGGATCGATGATAGATAGAATAAGGAAGGAGGAAAGAAAATGGGAAGGAAGGGAATGGTTCATAAAGAATAGGTAATTCAAATATGATAGTAAAGTCTGGTACATAAAAGTAACATAGTAGTATAGGGATTGTGTCCCTTTAGCTCTCTCTATATACTACAAAGCACAAGACTCTGCAGTGTTTTTGTTTGTTTGTTTGTTTTTTAAATATATTTTATTGATTTTTTACCGAGAGGAAGGGAGAGGGATAGAGAGTTAGAAACATCGATGAGAGAGAAACATCAATCAGCTGCCTCCTGCACGCCCCCCACTGGGAATGTGCCCATAACCAAGTACATGTCCTTGACCAGAATCGAACCTGGGACCCCCCCAGTCCGCAGGCTGATGTTCTATCCACTGAGCCAAACCGGTTAGGGCAAGACTCTGCAGTTTGATACATATTTATCATCAGCATCACAGGGCTTACCTTGTCTCCTCTTATAATCAGGAAATATACAAATGTGTATGAAATTATTAAACCACAAAAACCATTAAGGCAAAAAGTAGATATTCAGCTATAGTGCAACCACTGGGGTTGGGAAGATGGCCGATGGAACATGAAATAATACAGCAGAAAAGGTAAGGAACAAGTTGAGTTTTCTAAGCAATAGATCCGATACTTTCAAGAAGCACCCATGTAGGTGTCCTTTCCTTCCCATCAAAATCCAGCATCAAGGCCAACTTGATGGTGTGCAACTTGGTTTGTCACACAGAGCCCATTTAGAAAGCTCCTCTTGGTTTAATGCTCTGCTGTCATGATCTTGAAAGTTTTAATAATTTTTGCATAAAGAACTACCTATTTTCATTTTACACTTTGTCCCACAAAGGATGTGGCTGGTCCTGTCCAGGAGGTTCTGCAAAGCTCCTCACTGTAGAGCAGTATCTAAAGGAGTTGCTTTGTAATACATGGCTACAGACTACACATTTGCAAAAATGTCTATAACAACAAACGAGAAGAGAATTATTAGACTAATAGAAATACAGAGAAGGTTCTTACAGATCCTTGTAATCTTAGTATATAATTCTTGTAATCTTAGTAAATTTAAATCAAGGGAAAGACAATGCTGACATGAAGCAGATTAGATGAGCAGGCATTGTCCCAGCATGGAATATACAAGTGGATTGATGGACTACGGCTACAAGGACAGTGAGAAAATTGACATGGATAAAAATTTGAAGAATGATATCCTTAGCAGTAGTGGCAGAGTGTTTTTACAAAGCCTCTGGAAAAATAATTGGCAATAAACGTGAAGGAGGGATAAATTTATCTAGATATCATTTTTAACTGTTTATGCTTAAGTGAACTGCTTAATAATCTGTAGATAATTAATTTCATGATGTGAGTTGAGTCATTCTCAATTAATCATTTTCAATGTCTTTGTAAACTACTGAGATAGAAGAACCAGTTCCAGAATTGTTAATCACAGGAAAGTAACTAGATATCTGTGCTGACATTCTTATTGCTCAGAGGGAACAGATGAGGCAAGAACATGATTTTGAATGATCCTATGAAGACTTACTTGTTCCTGTTTGAGTGAGCTAGCTGCGTATGGCATTCACTGGAAAGAACAAGTGCACACAATAATATCTAATATTTCAGTGCTTTCTATACATTATTTGTTTCAGCCCTTTAAGAACTCTATGAGGCAGATATTATTTTGATCCTCACATTATTGATGGGGAAATTGAGGTACAGATGGGTTAGGTTATATCCTCAATGTCATACAGTTAAACCATATTCTAATCAAGGAGCAGACAGATGGATACATTAAGGAAAATATAATTTATATATTTATAGATATAATTTACATATAAAACATAGAGATATACATCCAGATTTTTATCCATGAGTATGACTCCAGTGCAGTGCTTTGACATACCGCCTTATGCTGCTGTATGTATTCTTTCACAGGTGAATGTACTTTACCTCAAAAACTCATCATCCTGATTCTCTGACCATATATGAATTAGTTCATTTATTCAAAAGACTATCCCTACTGGGAAACATATATGCATAGCCCATGGACACAGATAATACTGTGGTGAAGGCCTGGAAGAGTGAGTGTAGGATGGAGGGGGTCAATGAGAAAAAAGGGGGGAGGACATCTGTAATACTTTTAATAGTAAAGATAAATTTTAAAAAATAAATAAAAGACTATCATTTCCCCCACTGAATTGGAATATTTATATGCTAAAAAATATGCAGCTCAAACTTTACCTCACACCATATGCAAAAATTAATTCAACATGGGTCATGACCTAAATATAAAATATAACACTTCTAGGGGGGGAAAAACTTGATAGTGACCTTGCATTAGGCAAAGATTTTTAAAATAGGAAACAAAAGTCTTTTAAAAGATTGTGAACTTTATCAAAATTAAAATATTTTACTCTTCAAAAGACACTGATAAGAAAATGTAAAGATAAGCCACAAACTAGGAGAAAATATAAACAGTCATCTTATAAAGGGCTGTGTCTAGAATACATAAAGAACTCTTATAACCAAAAAGTAGAAGGCAAACAAATAGTCAAAAAATAATGGGTAAAATATTTGAACAGACACTCACTAAAGAAAATATTTAGAGAGTTGGTGCATGAAGGTGCTCAACATTATTAGTAACTGGGAGATTGAAATTAAACTTAATAAAATACCATTAGACCCTCACTAGAAGGATTCCATTAAAGCTAACAAATACCATATATAGGATGTTGAAGTTATTTCATCCTTCCAGGACACCCGCTGGTGGTAATTGTTTATCCAAGTAACTGCTGCCCAGATAAATGTAGCAAAATCTTAAATGTTTGTGTTCATCTGGATTCATCGTTTGGTACTTGTGCATAAAAATTTGCCTGCTAAGCTTCTTTCATTAAAAAACTCACATTTCAGATGAGAGGAGCTCTGAAAGCCCAGATGCTTGTTTCCTGCTTTTTCTAACTCGTCCATGTCCACATTGATGCAGATGCCAACAGGAGTCTGGACCACCATGTACCTTAAAAGCAGAATTTTAAAGAACAGATTGAATCCAGGACCTATTAAGTGAAATACTTTTTCATTCCCTTTTCCAAATGTAGCTTTTTAACATAACATACATAAATTAGAACATGTTTCAAAGTTCAGCATAGAAAATAATAAATGTAAGAAAAGAATAAAAATTGTGTAGTGTTTTCTGCTTAAAAATGCCTCTATACACATTATCTTTGATGAAACCAAACCGCCAGAGGGTCAGTCATGATTGAAGATGAACTTCTCAGAAATATTTTTTTCCTTTGAATATGGAGCATCTCTAGGAAGTTTCCTAACACTTGACTGACATGAGACTGCTCAGCACAATGTGCACCTCACTGCATAGACAACGTGTCATTCACTTAAAACCTCCGCACACACCCACTTCTAGGAATATATCCCAAGAAACTAGAAACACTAATCATAAAGGCTATATGCACCCCTATGTTCATAGCAGCACAATTTACAATAGCTAAGATTGGGAAACAGCCTAAGTGACCATCAGCAGATGAGTGGATTAGAAAACTATGGTACATCTACACAATGGAATACTATGCTGCTGTAAAAAAGAAGGAACTCCTACCATTTGCAACAGCATGGATGGAGCTGGAGAGCATTATGCTAAGTGAAATAAGCCAGTCAGAGAAAGGTAAATATCACATGATCTCACTCATTTGTGGAATATAATAAACAACATAAACTGATGAACAAAAATAGATCCAGAGACAGAGAAGCATCAATCAGGCCCTCAAACCTCAGAGAGAAGGCAGGGGAGGGTGGGGGGAAGAGAGATCAACCAAAGGACTTGTATGCATGCATATAAGCATAAACAATGGACACAGACACTAGAGGGGTGAGGGCAGAAGCACGGGGATGTGGGGGGACAATGAGGAGATAAGGACACATAAGTAATACCTTAATTAAAAAGGGGGGGACCCTCTGCATACAGAATGCTAAGAGAAAGACCAGACCTCTGGTTGTTAGTGACAGCACACTTAAAAAGGGCTTTTTAAAAATCAGCTAAACTCATGTCATTTCCTAATGCAACCAAAATTCCTACTGTTTCAAAATAGCTACTATCTCAAAGTTAAACACTTTTGGCACAGCCAAATCTAGAGTCTACTTTCACTCCACTCCCTGGATTTTTTCTAGAAGAAAAGTCAATTTTCCTGACTGAAAATGAAGTGCCACTCAGCACATAGACATGTGCTTTAGGAAAGTCAGCTCCAGGATGAATGAAGTCGGAACTGTTGCCATTGGGGATGCATAATATGAGGTCTTGGTGTGTGCTTCAAAAACCTGGAAATAAGGGGAATTTCAAAGAATTAAATTAATTAAATTAGTAACAATTGACATTTTCATGATGTAGTACTAAACCAAAAGATTAGCTTTATATGAGGAAGAGTTTAGACACATCTAGAACGCTAATTGAGGTAGTCTATTTATTTTATCCCACTTTTTGCCTCTTAAAAATGAATTTAAGGTAGCATATAGAAATATATACAATTTAATATGAGAGTAACATATAACAAATACATATTGACACTTCTAGTATTAGAGTGGAAAATTGAACACACAAATTTGCTTTCTTCTCAAAACCATCAAAATAATAGAACAGAGACTTTAAGACATAAGAGAAGATGGAAGAACAAGAGGTAATCACAGCAAAATTTTAGAATAGATAGACTAGGTTTAATAGCATAAACTACCTGAAAAACAGTAGAGGATAATGCCAAAAATAAATCTCATTTATTCAAAAGAATCCTCCAAAGGCTTAGGAATTCATGGCACCAGTTAACTTTAAAAATGACAATTCAAACCCTGGTTAGTGTGGCTCAGTTGGTTGTAGTGTCATCCCATGAACCAAAAGGTCACTGGTACTATTCCTGGTCAAGGCACATACCCAGGTTGTGGGTTCTATTCCCCACTGAGGTGTGTGCAGGAGGGAACCAATGGATGTTTCTCTCTCATGTCGATGTTTCTCACATTGATGTTTCTCTCTCTCACCCTTTCCCTCACTCTAAAAAAAAAAATCAATAAAAACATTTTAAAATTATGATTTAAAAATATATCCTGAAACAAGGATGATGGCTTATTAGAGAAAAGACAGAGTCTCTAATTTTTGGAGAGGTACCAAAAATAGTTGAGGATAGAAGTATAATACCAAAAATAGAGAGATTAAGCATTAAATGTTTACTAGGTTCTTAGACCCCTATTCACTCTCTCTACTCAGTTCTCAGAACACCATCAATTGCTACACCCACTACTTCCATGTAGAAGTTTCAAAGGGTCTTCTTTGGAGAGTCTGACTACTTAAGAGGAAAGACTTGGAAGATACTAACATTGGAGATTCACTCCAAAAAGATCCAACCATATCACCTACATTAAAACTCAGGGTGCACAAACCCCAACTTCACCTCAGACCTTTTAAATGGCTTTTGGGGCCCCTACTATTAAATGGGAGCAGCAAACAAAAATTACCAACATCTGAGTAAAGGCTATCATGCAAAAGATAACAACCTCGGGGGAACTACACAAAGAGAATAAATGCAAAAATCATTAATATATTTAAAGAGATTAAAAATAATCTATTGCACCCATAAAGACTGAAACGGTGCTGTTAGGAGCATTCCCAAAACAAAACAAAGTGACAAAAGAGCTCTTTGAAACTAAACATGTAATTACATAAGTGAAAAACTCAGTAGAAGTGTTGAAAGATAAAATTGAGTAAAATTCTCATAAAGAAGAGCAAAAGGATATAAAAAGAACATTTACAAAAATGATTAGAACAACTAGTTCAGTAGGTCTAATATTTGCATAATAAAAATTACATAGCAAACACTGTAATTTTACATTCTGTTGTCATTAATAAACATTTACATCTTCATTTAAAAAAGAAACACAGGAAATGAAGAAAGAAAACAAGAAAATTTTCAAAAATGTCTCAGAATTAAAAGAAATTTTATGCTTTTTCAGATTGAAAAAATACAGGGCAGTAGATTAAACTATACTACACTAAAGTATATTACCATAAAATTTCAGTGCTCTGGTGACAAAAAGGACAGGAGAAAACAGGTTATGTACAAACAATATCATCATACTTTAGCCACAACTGGAACCTTAAAGATATATAGCAATAACTTTCAAATACTGAAGGAAGGAAGTATGTAACCAGCCAAATACGAAATTAAATGTAAAGGTAAAGACCATTTTGGACATGCAGCATTTTGAAAGTTTCTCCCTCTTCTCAGAAATCTATAGAAGGATGAGCTTCACCAAAATGAAGGTGTAAGCCAAGAAAGAGGAAGATAAGAAATAGAAAACTACATCTTCACTCAAGGCGGCAGGGGGGGGGGGGGGGGGCAGAATTCCCAGATGGTGAAGGAAGTTTCTATAACAGCTTTGCTCCAGAAAGCAGAAAACAATTCAGACTGGAGTAGGGCAGAAAACTCTTCAGAAGGGATTTCTTCAGGAAGATGAAACTGATACATCTTATGTATCTCAACACCTTGAGAGAATATTTCAGACAATTATGACCTCCAGGAAAACATAAAGGCGTGCGAGGAAAGCAACATTAATAAGGTTCACTACGTGGCTCAACTTTCAATGTGTGAAACTCTATTGAGAAGATGTGGGCTGGGAAGTGGCATGTGTGCACTGGAGAACAGGAATGGTGAGAGCTAAAGCTGCAGGTTCCATAGCTGGAAATCAACAGGCCATGCTTAAACTGATAAACCAATGAGTGATAATAAAGTTTGTGACTTAGACATAGAACTATATCCCAAAATAATCCACCAAAAGTAAGAGTCGGGGGACATAGACTGCAGGTTTTCACAAGTCTTGTAAAAACTATTTGTCTCTTTATACTTTATGCATGTATAATTTGAAAAAAATTAAAACTAAGAAAAGCAATATAGCAAGTGCTTACTTCTAGAGATTATGAATATATAACAATAGAACATATGAGAGCACCAGATTCCTAATTTGAATAAATATGTGTAGCATAGGATGACTTTCCTAATGGTGTCATAAATGGAATTATTAAGTGCATATCTCAAAAAAAATTTAAATGGAAATGAAGATGGAATGATCACATCACCAGCAGCCTAAGATTAAAAGTGAACTCTATTTACTCTCCTTCCCTTTTAATATACTCACTACACTACCCCATATTTCTTGAGTCAGAGTATTATGCCACATAGGTGGGCATCTGCATTGTTCCATTATTTGACTTATAAGGATAGATGATTTTGGTTTTCCAGTGAGTTGCTAGCCCGTAACTATGGATTGGATCTGGTACAGCTGTTTCACGAAGAACATTTGAGAGCCTCTGTATGGAGACCCAGTCTTCAAGCATTGGAAGGGTGGAGAAACAGCAGACAGCCCTGCCATCGAGCAGCTAGTGCAGTGATGGTGAACCTATGACATGCGTGTCAGAAGTGACATGCGAACTCATTTTTTTGGTTGATTTTTCTTTGTTCAATGGCATTTAAATATATAAAATAAATATCAAAAATATAAGTCTTTGTTTTACTATGGTTGCAAATATCAAAAAATTTCTATATGTGACACGGCACTAGAGTTAAGTTAGGGTTTTTCAAAACGCTGACACGCCGAGCTCAAAAGGTTCGCCATCACTGAGCTGGTGGCATTGAGCTCCTGTGTAAGCTTAGGGTGCTTACACTTAGTGAACTTTCATATGCTGGTCTCAAATATGATTACTACATATTTTATCTCTGCTACCCCACCAATATGTAAATTTCATGTTAATGTAAATTAAGGCACTGTTGGGTTGATCCTAATAAGATGTGGTAACCCTCACTGAATGTTGCTAGATCTATGGATTGAAAATGATAAGGTGCTGTGGTAAAAACTGGATTTAGACTAATAATGCATACTCACACTCTGTGGGAATTTTCTGGAAAACTGCCTATCTATAATAATAAAAGCATGATATGCTAATTAGACCGAACATCCAAATGACCTTCCAGACGACATTCCGAACATCCTTCCGGATGAAGCCGCCGTGGTGGGGGCCGAGGCAGGGCTGGTTAGAGGTGATTAGGCAGGCAGGAGAGCAGTTAGGGGCAAACAGGCAGGCAGGCAAGTGTTTTGGGGTGATCAGGCAGGCAGGGGTTGTTAAGGGTGAAGACAGGCAGGTGAGCAGTTAGGGGTGATCAAGCAGGCAGGCAAGTGGTTGGGGACTATCAGGCAAGCAGGGAGAGTGGTTAGGGGTGATCAGGAAAGCAGCACAGTGGTTAGGGGCGATCAGGCAGGCATGCGAGTGGTTAGGGGCAATGAGGCAGGCAGGCAGAGTGGTTAGGGGAGATCAGGCAGGCAGGCAGGTGAGTGGTTAGGAGCCAGTGGTCCTGGAATGTGAGAGGGATGTCCGACTGCCAGTTTAGGCCTTATCCTGGAATCAGATCTAAACTGGCAGTCGGACATCCCCCAAGGGGTCCTAGATTGCAAGAGGGTGCAGGCCAGACTGAGGGACTCGCCCCCTTCATGCACGAATTTTGTGCACCTGGCCTCTAGTTGATTATAAAGATGTTGATGGCAAAAATGCATGTAAATACTTTGAGCTAAAACCTCTTTCTAAAATATAGTAAAATAAAGCAATATTTCTAAATGAATAAAAAGATATTGCTTTATATGTGCATAAATAAACAAATAAATTACATATAATTTTAAGAGAAGAGAATTGTTTGGGGAAATAAAAGGAAACCAGAGAAGGCTATGGACACAAAGTGCAATCCATCAGATCCTTCAAGATCACTTGATGTTCCTCCCCAAGGAGACATTGTGAGATGCTGAGAATGATAATCTTAATGTTACTACTACAAGAAATACAACAGTGAGTTTCAATCAATTATTTGATATAGTCTGATGGCAAACATCAAAATACAGTTCAGTAAGAGTAATACCATGAAAAGCCAAAGCAACCTGATTTATATTCACAGTCCTCTGATGGTTTGTCATAAAAGGAAGAGTGTGTGGTGAAAAATACTTAGGACTAATATTCAAAATATCCAGGTTCTTACCCAAGCTCTGCCACTTATAAGATATATGCTATTGCAACCACTGTGGAAAACAATATGAAGCTTCCTTTAAAAATTAAAAATAGAACTCCCATTTGACCCAGTGACCCCAGTTCTAGGAATATACCCCAAGAAATTAGAAAGGATATATGCGACCCTATGTTCATAGCAGCACAATTTTCAATAGCTAAGATTTGGAAAAGCCTAAGTGCCCATCAGCAGATGAGAGGATTAAAAAACAGTGGTACATCTACACAATGGAATACTATCCTATCTAATGAAAGAGTAATATGCAAATTAACAATCACTCCCTCAGTCGGTCACTCCCTAACTCCATCACAATGATGGCGGCGGCTAAGGAGCTGGAGAGAGCAGGAGGCTCAGGTTGCCCCTGGCAATGGAGGAAGCCAAGCTTCCCGCCTGCCCTGGCTGGCCCTGAGCTACACTCAAGGCTACAAAATTTCAATTATAGAAGATAAATAAATCCCAGATACCTGCTTCCAGCCCATGGGCATGGCAAGCCTGAAAACGGCCATTAGCCTCTCACCCAGGCTGGCCAGGCACCCCAATAAAGACATCCACCCTGAAGGGGCTGTGGCCAGCCTTAAAACAGCCATCAGCCCCTCACGCAGGCTGGCCAGGCACCCTAGTGGAGACCCCCACCCTGAAGGAGGTGTGACCAGCCTGCAAACAGCCATCAGCCCCTCACCCAGGCTGGCCAGGCACCCCAGCAGGACCCCCACCCTGATCCAGGACACCCTTCAGGTCAAACCAGCTGGCCCTCACCCGTACACCAGGACTCTAGCCTATATAATAAAAGGGTAATATGCAAACTGACCCTAAAAGCAGAACGACTGGGAATGACTGGTCACTATGACACACACTGACCACCAGGGGCAGACGCTCAATGCAGGAGATGCCCCCTGGTGGTCTGTGCACTTCCACAGGAGGAGCTATGCTCAGCCACAAGCCAGGCTGACGTCTGCCAGCATAGCGGTGGTGGCGGGAGCCTCTCCCGCCTCCTCAGCAGCGCTAAGGATGTCCAACTGCAGCTTAGGCCTGCTCCCCGCTGGCAAGTGGACATCCCCTGAGGGCGCCCGGGCTGCCAGAGGGATGTCTGACTGCCAGCTTGGGCCCGATCCCCCAGGGAGCGGACCTAAGCCAGCAGGTGGACATCCCCTGAGGGGTCCCAGACTGCGAGAGGGCACAGGCCGGCCTGAGGGACCCCCCCTGAGTACACAAATTTTTGTGCACAGGGCCTCCAGTCCTATATAATAAAAGACTAACATACAAATTGACCCTAACAGCAGAACAACCTGGAATGACTGATTGCTATGATGCGCACTGACCACCAGG
This sequence comes from Myotis myotis, assembly GCF_014108235.1. Taxonomy (NCBI): domain Eukaryota; kingdom Metazoa; phylum Chordata; class Mammalia; order Chiroptera; family Vespertilionidae; genus Myotis; species Myotis myotis. Next base: position 147,446,668 of record NW_023416324.1, on the reverse strand, counting down.
GGGAAGATACTCAATGCAGGAGCTGCCCTCTGGTGCCCTCCCCACATGGGGGAGCTCCACTTAGCCATAAGCCAGTCTGACAGCTGCGAGCACAGCGGTGGTGGTGGGAGCCTCTCCCACCGCCTCAGCAGCGCTAAGAATGTCCAACTGTGGCTTATGCCCACCCCCCATCAGTCGGACATTCCCCAAGGGTTCCTGGGTTACCAGAGGGGTGTCTGATGGCCAGTTTAGGCCCAGTCCCCCAGGGAGCAGGCCTAAGTCAGCAGGTGGACATCCCCTGAGGGGTCCCAGACTGCGAGAGGGTGCTGTCTGGGTTGAGGGACCCTCCGCAAGTGCACAAATTTTTGTGCACCAGGCCTCTAGTGCTGCTATAATAAAGAAGGAGCTTTTACCATTTGCAGCAGCATGGATGGAACTGGAGAGCATATGCTAAGCGAAATAAGCCAGACAGAGAAAGATAAATGTTGCATGATCTCACTCATATGTGGGATATAATGAACAACATAAACTGATGAACAAAAATAGATCCAGAGACAAGGTAACATTGAACAGACCATCTAATCTCAGAGAGTAGGCAGAGGAAGGGGAGGAGATTAGAGATCAATCAAAGGACTTGTATGCATGAATATAAGCATAACCAATGGACACAGACACTGGGGCTGTCAGGGCTTATTCTGGGGGGTAGGAGTCTCCAGGGAGAGATCAATTGGGGGGGGGGGGGCAGGAGACATATGTCATACTTTAAACAATAAAGAATTTAAATTAAAAAAAATAAGAAAAAGCTAAAGGAAGTAGTATAAAATTCTCCAAAAAAAAAAAAAAAGATATATGCTATTAGGCAATTTAATAATGATAAAATTCTGTGTTTTGATTATTTTACCATAAATTAGCTTAATGAAGTAACTCTTTATATTCAGCAGAATAACTTCCCATAAGTGAGAAGATAATGATGGCATAAATGAAGCAATCATAGGGGGACCTTGAGTTTCATGAGAACATTGGTATATTAGTATGCTAGAGCCACCATAACAAAATCCCATATCCTGAGTGGCTTAAATAACAGAACTTTATTTTTTCACAGTTCTGGAGGTTGGAAGTCAAAATCAAGGCTTGGTTTCCTGTGAGGGCTCTCTTCTTGGCTTGTAGATGGTCAACTCTTACTTCTTCTTTACATGGTAATCCCACTGTGCACATACACCTCTTGTGTTTCTTTCTGTGTGTCCAAATTTATTTTTCTTATAATGAGACCAAATTTTATAGAGACCATCCTAATGACTGCATTTTACCTTATTTACCACTTTAAAGGCCCATCTCCAAACGCAGTCACATTTTCAGATACTGAAGGGTAGGACTTCAACATAGGAATTTGATGGGTCTCAATTCAATCCAAAAATATTGGGAAGAAGACAAACTGAGGGATCACAGAAAAGCAATAAATGAGAGGTCAGAAGACATGAAATCCAGGCTTGGCATCCTTCCCAACCCAGCTTTAAGTTGGCTTCACTCTTTGTTTCCTCTTAACTGTCTTCTTACACAGCTCACAGAAAACCTGAGAGTAAAAAAATAAAATAAAATAAATTCTTGGCCTCATCCTCCAAACCCTGAAAAGTATGGGGATTATGAAGCAAAAACATGAATGGGAGAAGAGAGACAGCTATATTATAACTCTCCAGAATGTCAGGGTTCAGAGGGAAGTTCATACTAAGGCATAAAAACTAGCCCTTTACCCCTTGACCTTCAGCTCTTCTGTAGGATATATCATGGAGTTCGTTCTCTCTCTCTCTCTCTCTCTCTCTCTCTCTCTCTCTCTCTCTCTCTCTCACTCTCTCTCTCTCTCTCCATGTTTAGTCTTTATCAGCCTCAAGAGCCAGCAATGGGGGTCCTCCAGGGCTATTCATAAGGGAAGTTGTACATGGTGATAGAAATTATACAATTCTGAGCACATTCACATGTCCATAGATTTAGTACACATCACTACCCTGTTCATTTATCCTCTCAGACAAATGTCATCACTTTATTTTCAGTTTAAACTATTCAGAAATTATATTGCTTTAGATTCCAACCCAAGCTGCAATATGAGCTCTACTGATGGCAGTAAAGGCATTGGTTAAATATTACAATAAAAAAAATGTATAGCATACACTTTGACATTTTTGCATTTATAGCATTTGCTCAATTTCAGGATAGCAAGATATTTGCTATGGAAAAGTTTACCACCGTCTGCTGTCCTATGATATTCATATCAGGTAAAATGGAAGGGCTATAACATCTTAAAATTACCAGTAAACAGTTTTTTCTGGTGAAAATTTATAGGAATATAGTTTTCCAATTGCAGCAATTTGCCACTAACATTTAAAATGACTTCATATATTAAACCCATAAAATTGAAGAGAACTATATCTCTGTCAAGTACAAATGTTATGGTTGGTTTTTTAAAGTAAGTGTTAATCTCTGGCAGCATAATTACCTAGATGTGCAAATAATAGATGATCCATGCAGGTGTATTAACTTCAAATTAATATATTTGTGCCAAATTCTCTCCCTGTTAAATTGTTTATATTTATTTTTTGAGAATACCATATGTCCTCTGTTTCAGTTTTACACAATTTGTGTCTAACACCAGTTTCCTGTTGCCAGGTATTTATACGGTGATCTACAGCTGCAACAAACTGAACCATCTGGGGCTAGCAGCCACTGTATTTCACTACCACATCACAAAGTTGTTTTTGTACCTCAGAAAATATTCATCAGAAATTCACTATCAAGTTTCTAACCTGTGACCAAATGTAAGTAACTGAATTCAGCCATCATATACAGTATATGCCTGATTCTCTCCCCTAAGTTGCATTCCCATTGCCATGACTCCAATTTAGGTATTCATTAACACATTCCTGAGTTTTTATTATCACTCTTAACATATATCCTTAGTTCAAGGTCTATTCAATCCTTGTACTAATTGGTCTTGTATCCAAAAGCACATTAATCCTGCTACAGTATTTCTGTCATCACATTACTTTCTACCTACAACTTGGTTTTCCAAAAAAAAAAAAATATCCACAATCAGTTTCAAAATAGAACACACACGCTAACCTCTCTGTTCAAGACCTTCTGTTATAGACTGCACAGTTGTCCCTGCTCCCCAAATCTGTACCTTGAAACCATAATCCCCTATGAGATGGTATTTGGAGATGGGCCCAGGGAGATAGGTCATGAGGGTGAAGCCCACATGATAGCATCAGTACCCTTATAAGAAGAGACAGAGGAGAGTCTGGTTCTTTTTCTGCTCTGTGCCTTATGAGGATACAATGAGAAGACAAACATCCACACACCAGCAAGCAGGCTTTGGAGCTGCCAGTGACCTTGAACTTCCAAGCCTCCAGAACTGTGAGAAATAAATGTCTGTTGTTTAAGCCACCCAGTCTCTAGTATTTTATTGCAGCAACCTGAGCAAACTAAGACACACTCCAAATACTATATCATCATTTCAATTCAACTTTTCAGTTGCCCAACCCAAAACAGAATTCAGATCTTGCTCTACAATGGTACCTGCATATATAGTATTTATAACCCATGTTTTTCTTTATTTTTCTATCAACCTAGAAAATTCTCATATCAATATTATCTATCTTATACATTGTGTTCATAAATAGAAAGAAGTAACATTATTAAAATGTCTAAACTACCCAAAGCAATCTACAGATTCAGTGCAATCCCTATCAAAATACCAAAGGCATTTTTACAGAATTAGAACAAGTCATTCTAAAATTTGTATGGAATCACAAAAGACCCTAAAAATCCACAGCAATCTTAAGAAAGAAGAACAAAGTTGGAGGTATCACAGTAGCTGATATCAAACTATACTACAAGGCTATAGTAATAAAACAGCATGGTACTGGCATAAAAACAGATACATAGATCAATGGAACAGAATAGAGACCCCAGAAAGTAAAACAAGGCCTATATGACAAAGGATTCTAGAATATACAATGAGGCAAAGACGATCTCTTCAATAAATGGTGTTGGGAAAGCTGGACAGTTACACTCAATAAATAAATGTAAGATGTAAGAAACCAACAAATTCCTAGAAAGAAACATAACAGTAAACTCTTTGACATCACTCTTAGCAATACTTTTTTTGGATATGTCTCTTTGGGCAAGGGAAACAAAATTGGGACTACATCAAACTAAAAATTTTTGCACAATAAAGGAAGCCATAAACTTACTGAATGGAAGAAAATATTTGCCAATAATACATCCAACAAGGGCTTAATGTCAAAATATATAAGGTACTCATGCAGCTTAATACCAGAAAATCAATCTGATTTTAAAAATGGCAGAGGACATGAATAAACATTTCTCCAAATACTAGTAGAACATACAAATGGGCAATAGATATAGGAAAAGATGTTCAGAGTCACTAATCATCACAGAAATGCAAATTAAAACCACAATGAGATATCTCCTCACACCTGGCAGAATGGCTATCATCAATAAATCAACAAATAAGTGTTGGCAAGATTTTAAAGAAAAGGGAACCCTCATGCACTGTTAGTGGAATTGTAAATTGGTGCAGCCACTATAGAAAACAGTATGGGCCAGCTGGTATGGCTCAGTGGTTGAGTGTCTGCCCATGAACCAAGAGGTCACTGATTCAATTCCCAGTCAGGGCACATGTCTGGTTGAGAGCTTGATCTTCAGCAGGGGATGTGCAGGAAGCAGCCAATTGATGGTTCTCTCATCATTGATGTTTCTGTCTTTCCCTGTTCCTTCCTCTCTCTGGAATCAATTTTTAAAAAATTAAAGAAAATAAAATAGTATGGTGGTTCCTCAGTAAACTAAAAATAGAACTACCATATGACCCAGTAATTCCACCTCTTGGTATTCTGGATACTTATATGAAGAAACCCAAAATACAAATTTAAAAAGATATACGCATTTCTATGTTAATTGCAGCATTATTTACAATAGTCAAGATGTGGAAGCAACCTAAGTGTCCATCCATAGACATACAGATAAAGACATACAGACAACCATATATACAACTGAATATTACTCAGCCATTAAAAAGAATAAAATCTCTCCATTTGGGACAACAAAAAGGGACCTAGATGCTAGCATGAAGTAAGTCAGTCACAGAAAGACAAATACCATATAATTTTAATTATATGTGGAATCTAAAAAACAAAACCAAACAGAAATAAACTCATAGATCCAGAGAACAAACTGATGGTTGCCAGATGGGTGGGGGGTTTGGGAAGATGGATGAGAAAGATGAAGGGATTCAGAAGTACAAATTGGAAGTTATAAAATTAGTCACAGGGATGCAAAGTACAGCATAGGGAATCTAGTCATTAATAATGTAATAACTATGTATGGTGTCAGATGGGCACTAGACCTAATGGGGTGACCACATCATAAGTTATATAAATGTGCAATCACAATGTTGTATGCCTGAAACTAATATAATAATGTGTGCCAAGTATAATTGAAAAAAATTATTTTTAAAAAAGTTTAAAAATATGTTTTAAAAATATTACCTATCTTATACTTTTTTATTTTATGTCCCATCTTCTCAAAAAAACCTTTTAATATTATTCTAGGTTATAGTAATCTCACCAAGTAATCTCTCATAGGTCTATTTATGTACTCATACTGTCATTCATTCTGTCAGTCAGTCATTCAACAAATATTTATGTTTCTGTGAAACCCACTTAGCTTATTTCTTTTTTTTTTTTTTAATGACTGTATCTTTTAAGAAGCCTATTGAATACTTGGATTTAATTTTTTTTTTTAATTTATTGCTTAAAGTATTACAAAGGGTATTACATATGTGTCCATTTTATCCCCCCGCCCTAGACAGTCCCCTAGCCTCCCCTATCCCCCAGTGTCTTATGTCCATTGGTTATGCTTATATGCATGCATACAAGTCCTTTAGTTGATCTCTTACCCCCCTACCTCCTGCCCCCCAACCCTCCCCGGCCTTCCCGCTGCAGTTTGACAATCTGTTTGAGGCAGCTCTGCCTCTGTATCTATTATTGTTCAAAAGTTTATAATGGTCTCTATTATCCATGAATGAGTGAGATCATGTGGTATTTTTCCTTCATTGACTGGCTTATTTCACTTAGCATAATGCTCTCCAGTTCCATCCATGACGTTGCAAATGGTAAGAGTTCCTTCCTTTTTAGAGCAGCATAGTATTCCATCGTGTAGATGTACCACAGTTTTCTAATCCATTCATCTACTGATGGGCACTTAGGCTGTTTCCAGATCTTAGCTATGGTGAATTGTGCTGCTATGAACATAGGGGTGCATATATCCTTTCTGATTGGTGTTTCTGGTTTCTTGGGATATATTCCTAGAAGTGGGATCACAGGGTCAAATGGGAGTTCCATTTTCAGTTTTTTAAGGAAACTCCATACTGTCTTCCATAGTGGCTGCACCAGTCTGCATTCCCACCAGCAGTGCACAAGTGTTCCTTTTTCTCCACATCCTCTCCAGCACTTGTCGTTTGTTGATTTGTTGATGATAGCCAGTCTGACAGGTGTGAGATGGTACCTCATTGTTGTTTTGATTTGCATCTCTCGGATGATTAGTGACTTTGAGCATGTTTTCATATGTCTCTTGGCTTTCTGAATGTCCTCTTTTGAAAGGTGTCTATTTAGATCCTTTGCCCATTTTTTGATTGGATTGTTTATCTTCCTTTTGTTAAGTTGTATGAGTTCCCTATACATTTTGGAGATTAGGCCCTTATCAGATATGACATTGGCAAATATGTTTTCCCACACAGTGGGTTTTCTCGTTGTTTTGTTGATGGTTTCTTTTGCTGTGCAGAAGCTTTTTATTTTGATGTAGTCCCATTTGTTCATTTTCTCTTTCGTTTCAAGTGCCCTAGGAGCTGTATCAGTGAAGAAATTGCTTCGGCATATGTCTGAGATTTTGTTTCCTTTGGATTCTTCTAGAATTTTTATGGTTTCCTGTCATACATTTAAGTCCTTTATCCATTTTGAGTTTATTTTTGTGTATGGTGTAAGTTGGTGGTCTAGTTTCATTTTCTTGCATATATCTGTCCAATTTTCCCAACACCATTTATTGAAGAGACTATCTTGGCTCCATTGTATGTTCTTGCCTCCTTTGTCAAATATTAATTGAGCATATTGGTTCGGGCCGATTTCTGGGCTCTCTATTCTATTCCATTGATCTATATGCCTATTCTTGTGCCAGTACCAGGCAGTTTTGAGAACAGTGGCTTTGTAATACAACTTGATATCTGGTATTGAGATCCCACCTACTTTGTTCTTTTTCAGGATTGCTGCAGCTATTCGGGGTCTTTTTTTATTCCAGATGAATTTTTGGAGAGTTCGTTCTAGATCTCTGAAGTATGCCGTTGGTATTTTAATGGGAAGTGCGTTGAATTTATAGATTGCTTTGGGTAGTATGGACATTTTAATGATGTTGATTCTACCAATCCATGAACACGGTATGTTCTTCCATCTGTTTATGTCTTCCTCTATATTTTTTTTCAACGTCCTGTAGTTTTCTGAGTAGAGGTCTTTTACCTCTTTAGTTAAGTTTATTCCTAGGTAGCTTAATTTTTTTGGTGCGATGGTAAACGGGATTGTTTTTATAATCTCTCTTTCTGAAAGTTCACTATTGGTGTATAGAAATACCTCAGATTTCTTGGGGTTAATTTTGTATCCTGCTACATTGCCAAATTCATGTATTAAGTCTAGTAGCTTTTTGATGGAGTCTCTAGGGTTTTGTATGTATAATATCATGTCGTCTGCAAATAGGGACAATTTTACTTCCTCTTTTCCAATTTGGATGCCTTTTATTTCTTCTTCTTGCCGAATTGCAATGGCTAACACTTCCAGTACTATGTTGAACAGGAGTGGTGAAAGGGGACATCCCTGTCTTGTTCCTGTTCTTAGGGGAAATGGTGTTAGTTTTTGTCCATTGAGTATGATGTTGGCTGTGGGCCTGTCATATATGGCTTTTATTATGTTGAGGTATGATCCTTCTACTCCCACCTTGCTGAGAGCTTTTATCAAAAATGGGTGTTGAATTTTGTCAAATGCTTTTTCTGCATCAATTGATATGACCATGTGGTTTTTTTCTTTCAGTTTGTTTATTTGATGTATCACATTTATTGATTTGCGGATATTGTACCATCCTTGCATCCCTGGGATGAATCCTACTTGGTCATGGTGTATGATCTTTCTGATGTACTGCTGGATCCGATTTGCTAAGATTTTGTTGAGGATTTTGGCATCTATGTTCATGAGGGATATTGGCCTGTAATTCTCTTTCATTGTGTTGTCTTTACCTGGTTTTGGTATTAGGGTGATGCTGGCTTCATAGAATGAGCTTGGAAGTGTTCCTTCCTCTTGAATTTTTTGTAGTAGTCTGAGGAGGATAGGTTTTAGTTCTTCCTTGAATGTTTGGTAAAACTCCCCTGTGAAGCCGTTTGGTCCTGGGCTTTTGTTTGATGGAAGCTTTTTGATGACTGCTTCAATTTCTTCCATAGTTATTGGCCTGTTGAGATTATTAGATTCTTCCTGATTGAGTTTTGGAATGTTGTATTTTTCTAGGAATTTGTCCATTTCCTCCAGGTTGTCTAGTTTGTTGGAGTAGAGCTGTCCATAGTATTTTTTAACAATCATTTGTGTTTCTGTGGGGTCTGTTGTTATTTCGCCTCTATCGTTTCTGATTTTGTTTATTTGGATTTTCTCTCTTTGCTTCTTGGTGAGTATGGCTAGAGGTTTGTCAATCTTGTTTATCCTTTCAAAGAACCAGCTCTTGGTTTCATTGATTTTCTGTATTGTTTTTTTGGTCTCTATGTCATTTATTTCTGCTCTAATCTTTATTATCTCCTTCCTTCTGCTCACTCTGGGGTTTTCTTGCTGCTCTCTTTCTAATTCTTTGAGTTGTAGAGTTCGCTGATTTACTACCATTTTTTCTTGTTTTTTGAGATAGGCCTGTAGAGCTATAAACTTCCCTCTCAGGACTGCTTTCATTGTGTCCCATAGGTTTTGGATTGTTGTGTTTTCATTGTCATTAGTTTCCAGGATGTTTTGAATTTCTTCTTTGATATCATTGGTAACCCAATCAATATTTAATAGCATGTTATTCAGCTTCCAAGTGTTTGAGTATTTTGGGTTGTTTTTATTGTAGTTTATTTCTAATATTATGCCATCGTGGTCTGCGAAGACGCTTTTTATGATTTCAATTTTCTTGAATTTGGGGATACTTTGCTTGTGACCCAATATATGGTCTATTTTTGAATATGTCTTATGAGCATTTGAGTAGAATGTATAGCTTATTTCTAAGTTGTCTTTAAACATTGCACTTCAGAGCCCCTCTGTGATTGTCATAGAGGAAGTTGGGTGCCAAGGAAGCATAGCCCCAAGCTGCCTTAGCCCAACGCCAGCCACAGTGACAAAGCTTTCATTTGTATTACAGATGAACAACAGCTAAGTGACTCTAGAAACCAATGTTCTAATGCATAAATTCAACCATAAATGTTATTGCTCTCATAAGCGCTGTAGCTTCCAAGCTTGTAGTTTTTTTGTTGCCCATTCTTTTATAAACGGTCTTTCCCAAACTTTAATGCTTAGACTTAAATAGAATTACGCACTGCAGCTTTACTCCCCAAAAAAGTCCCATTGCTTTTTTCTACCATATTTCCTCATTCCAGGTTTCATAGTCTGCTCTACATTATTCATAAAATAAATACATTGAGGAATACTAAAGCTAATCACCAGAAAGCAGAATTCAGAAAGATTAAGTCGTTAACAGCCAATTATTGAGTAAATGTTTATTGTATGTTCCCTATATGCCAGGTATTATTTTTCAAAACCAGTTTGATCCACAAATATTAAAAAAGATCATATCCTACCCTCTTTTTTCCCATGTATTCTCTAGACAAATTTGGAAATATCCCTCCTTAGTATTATTTAGAAATTATAACATAAGGTAAATTTTTTTACTTAGTAAAAAAATCACAAAATAATTTTAATAAATATTGCCATGCTATCAATGTGTGCAGTCGGTTTGCATACCACAAATTCTCTCTTCCAGCTTTTGTGCAAGTAGACTGCAGGTCAGTGTTCACATTAAGTCTGTTGGTTTTGCAATCATAGACAAAAGTACCGGAAAATCCACTTTATGCACTCAATTATAATAGTAACCATACATTTTCAAATTGCACTTTCTAAGTCTGGGCATTCACTTGCTATGTGTGCACAATTAAAGACAATGACAAATAAAATTTGGTATTTTCCAATATGTGGTTTAATGTTTTATTAATGATATACAGTAAATATAGCTTTAATTTCCCCATTGTCTCACTTTTTGAAAGGTCTCTTTTCTATAATAAATCATACCACAAATGTTGGAAAGAAGCCATTTAATTAATTTCTTATCTTAAGACAATATGTCTGATGCTAAAACTATATAGGAATACATTTTTAAAATTAAATTTCCCACCATTTTTATCTCATATATATTTGCTTAAAGACAAACTACACCCATTATTAACTTAAATAATAAGTTTTCATAAGCAATTAACCAATAGTCCTTCATCTTTGAGTGAGGCTTTACTGTGAAAAGCATCTTCCTCATTGTTGAAACAAGAAACTATTTTAACTAGAACAGTGAAATTGCAGTGAAGATTCACTGATGACATTACCCTCAGATTACCCAGATTTTGTGATTTTGCTCTTCACTTTCCTCTCTGTGTGTATTAATTGGACTGTGTAATTTCAGAGTACTAAATGGCACAGTTGGGGATATAAGGCAGTAACCAAGATACCAGTATCTCATGTTATTCAAATAACCAAGTTGTGGGGTATTTTTTAGTCTGCTTGCTTGGTTTTTCATTGACTCTATTTCCCAGGAACTGAGAGCAAGAAATAAAGCAAGGAGACTAATTTAAAACCAATGTAAATATAAATGTGAATTTAGTCTTTATTTTTCCTCTGTGACATCTGTGAAATGAATGAACCTAGAAAGGGGGAATCATTCATCCAGCACGATGCTATTTTATTCATACAGAACATGAAACACACAAACAGAAAAACAGATTTTTATAGTCTTAAGAAACCTTTCAAATAGCTATCAGATACAGCTTCAGTCTAGGAACCACTCAAAAGCACCACGAGGCCTCCAAAATACTAGGTGTAAAGATAATGTTTTTTGTGTAAATTTATTCTCTCCAAACACCATTCATTCCAGTACTAAGTAAAAGGGTGTTAAGGGTATATAAACACAAATTTATAACATGTTTGACCTTTAAAAGCTTTTATTGTTTTAAAAACCAATAAAATAATGATCTTTTGAATTTAAAAAAATAAGAAAGCAAATAGAGAGAAACAAAAACCAAGTTGTGGGGTATTTTTCAGTCTGCTTGAGAAGCAAACTAAATACAGAAGAATTAGAAAGAGTTTCTTGGAAAAGAGCACCCACAGATAATGCTAATGAAGACTTAGTTAATGTTTTGTTGTTTTATAGTAATGATTTAAAGATTTTTTTTTTCTGAAAGTTAAAAAGGAAAATCAGAATCTGTCAAAAGAGTCATAACCCACCATTTTTTCTCCCTAAGGAGCTAAGTTTATAGGTGAAAGAAACACTTATTTCAAACCCCAGTAGCCATATTAGTAACTGGGTAGATGATAGCATTGGAAACAGGAGGACCCAAATTATAAATGGGGCTCTTCATTATTAAAACTTTGTCATGCCTTGGTTTCTATTATTCTGTGTATCCCATTCTCTTTCTTTAGTTCAAGCTCTTTATCTTTGTAATTACAATTTTCCTTCCTCCTCCCAATACCTGAATGTTTGCATCTCTAAACTCAGTTCAAAAACATTGGGATATTTTTGACCCATACTCACTTTACCCCACAGTATCAAGCATCACGTCCTGTCAAATCAAAACTGTTCTTTTTTTACAAATACCATATTATTTTATTTATATGTGGAATGTAAAGAGCAAAATGAATGAACAACAACAACAACAAAAAGAAACAGATTCATAGGGACAGAAAACAGACTGATGGCTGCCAGAAGGGAAGGGGTTGAGGGAACTGGATGAAAAAGGTGAAGGAATTGAGAAATACAAATTGGCAGTTACAAAATAGTCACAGGGCTATAAAGTACAGCATAGGGAATATTGTCAATAGTATTGTAACACTATGTACAGTGCAGGTGAGTACTTGAATTATCAGGGGAATCACTTTGTGAAATATGTGATTATCTAACCACTACGCTATAAATCTGAAACTAATACAAAATAGTATTGAATATAAACTGTAATTGAAAAATAAAATTAAACATAACTTTTTTTCTTTCCATTCCTTTTATTACCCCATGAACTTATGTCATCCTACTTTTTCACAGTAGTTTCTGAAGTCAAATGAAGAACCATATGCTAAGCATATACCACAATAAACAGCACATAGTAGATGCTTAATAAATGCAGTTCCTTTTCTTTCTCACCTAAAACTTGTTGTCTTGATTTCCACCTTCTCTAACAGATCTCATACATTTAACACATATTTTTTTTGCAGACATAACTCTCTACTTTCAAACTTTCAATCTGCCTGGTCATGGGATATGTAATATATTAAACATCTAAAGCAACACTACACTTAACCCTATAGAGTCTACTTAGTATTTCCTAAGTGGTCATTCACATTTTTTTCTTAAATATATTTTATTGATTTTTTACAGAGAGGAAGGGAGAGAGATAGAGAGCTAGAAACATCGATGAGAGAGAAACATCGATCAGCTGCCTCCCGCACATCTCCAACTGGGGATGTGCCCGCAACCAAGGTACATGCCCTTGACCGGAATCAAACCTGGGACCCTTCAGTCCTCAGGCCGACGCTCCATCCACTGAGCCAAACCGGTTTCGGCGTCATTCACATTTTTATCTCCATTTCCTTGTTCACTTCATTCTCTTTTCCTGCTGTCTACTAATATGTCTAACTCTTCCATTAAAGTGTATCTTAAGTCCCATATTCTCTAACTACTTCAATCTTTGGTATTCTTTGCTGAATTACTTTGGCATTTACATATACTTACAATCATTAGGATCAGAAAGGCTGTTTAAAACCCCATCTATTTGTAAAGCAAAATGCTTTTTATAAGAGGCCATCAACACCATCTGTTGTTGGCATGCTGGGTTGGCATGCTGGGTTGGCTCTGGCCAATAGCATAGTTCACATCAGTGATATTTCCTACTTTGAAAATTTGTAAGTAGTTGTGCTTCTATAACATGAGCAATGCTCAATATAATTAGCATATTTGCATTTTTATTTATCTCTTATTAGTAAGTCTTCTCTACTCCATCTAGCATATACATGGTCTTGAGGCTTATACAACATGAAACACCTTTGCATCCTGCTTCCCTAGCATAATAAAAGCTCAGTCAATATTTATTGATGGTGATAAAAAATATTTACAGCACAGGAATATTGTTGTAAAAATCTTTAAAGCACCATGAGCTCCTCTGAGACATATAATTTATACTGGAGGGAAAAAATGTGTTTTATTTTTTA